>NC_037668.1:140083591-140390560 GCF_003255815.1 Theropithecus gelada
GGGAGGCTGAGGCAGGAGAATGGCGTGAACCCGGGAGGCGGAGCTTGCAGTGAGCTGAGATCCGGCCACTGCACTCCAGCCTGGGCGGCAGAGCGAGACTCCGTCTCAAAAAAAAAAAAAAAAAAAGAAAACATCGTATTACTGAATTTACTCAACCTGGACAATAAGTGTTCTTTCCCTTATTCTGCTCTGCTCCCCTGACTGAATGAAGAAAGAGTTAATGGCATCAGTATTAAGCAGGAAGTTCTGTTAGGCTTATGCATATAATGGAATGAATAATTTAGTATCTTCAGGAAATGCAAACTGCAGTAGAATTTAAGCAACCTATCAGAATTTAGATCAATATTTTACATGATAGTATGAAATTAAAGTCTGGAAAGAAGATGCTTAAAGATAACGAAGTGCAAGAATGTTAATAGTTTAAACTGTGAGAAAGACTGGGAATTCTTGGTTGGAAATATTTTGTCTTACGCAACAATAATGATTTACCTGCATTCTGACACTTGTCAGATGACTTTTTGCCAACATGATTGGTAATGGGATGTGGCAGCTTCTTTGCTGTCAAAGAAGAGATAATTTCTCAGGTTTTTCTTGTAAGTTTTTTAAATTGTCCTTATGGGGCTTTTTTTCCTCTTTAAATATGGAATAAAGGAACTGAAGGGTAAAACCTGAAGACTAGGCATGTTTCTTTAATAAAGGTTTTATAGAAGTAGCCATTTGCAAACATCGGTAAGACAGATCTTTAAAAAACAGTTTAAACTTAAAATATAGTGATTGAAAATATTCTAAATTGTTTATCTCCTGTGGAATGATCTCATTAGCTTGGTAGACATTTTATATGTACGCCTGTGGTCTTTCTATATCTTATGTCATTACTGTAAATAAATATTGTGCATGCAACTTTAATAATAGATTGGGTGGTTGGAAGTACTTGGCAAAGGTGACATTTATCAATCTTATTTTGTGTTTGCAAAAAAAATATACAGTATATGTCATATTTTCAAAGCAAGACTTAATTGGATTATGTTAAATCTAATTTCTAAAAATGATGAAAAATTATCTTATTTAAGACATTACAATTTTTAGATGTGTGTTATTTAAATTATATTGGTTTGGTTCTGATTTTTCTAAAACTTTTAGTTAGCACGAGTTGTATGTTTTAAATAATACAGTCTTAGAGGAGATCTAAAGCACTGTCTTGTTTGCCTTTATATGGGCTTTCTTAAGCCCCAGTGCATTTTAACCACTAATTGTTTCTTGGTGAATACCAACGGAAAAAGAAAATCTTGCTCATGCTGAAAAGAATTTCTTTAAGATTTTACAGAAAATTATTGATGTAAAGTTTTGGATGTCACTAAAGTAATAGTTAAAAAAAAGTTTTGTTTTTCTCATCCCAATTTTGAGTGTCACTTTGATTTCAGATAAATCCTTCCCCTTTTCATAGATTATCACCTTCTCATTGAGTTTTTTCTCCTAAAAAGAATATACTTCATTGACACTTAAGCTAAAATTTAATGTAAATAGCCTAAATAAATGGCTGTTTGATCTGGCCACACTTTTTTAATAAGACATTTTGTCAAGTATGTATATATATTGAGAAAAAAATAGTAAATTGTGGCTTGGTAAAAAATGAATAGCTGATTTTTAGCAAACCAAAGATACTCTTATTTTGTATCAATGAATATAAAACTCTTTATTGCAGTGGGCCGTTTGTAATGGCTTTGGTCTTTTTCCAACTAGTAGGAATGAGTTAATCTTAAGCACTTCCAAGCCTAATTTTTTTTCGGATTCAGTTCTCCTAAATGAGAGGATAGATCTTGTGAAATTAACATTAATGGCCATAGATCTTGACTTCCTCTACCTTATCTTCATTGACTTAAAAAATATATAACCCTAAAATGCTGGTTGTGCTCTTTGACCATATAACTTAGGAAATAACTAAGTTGTACGTGCATCATTTGATCTATGGCTGCTTATAGGGTTTTTCCACAAAAAAAAGATTGCATAAATTTTTTTTAAGAGCCTATGTTAAAGAGGATGCGTTTTTATTAAATTACAGAGCTTCCAGGATGAGGATCTAGATAGGACGTATGTATAAATACATTTTGAACATTTCAAAGCACCTTTTAGTTTATGTGAAGTTCTTCAGATGGCCCCGTTGTCCTTCGAAGCTTCTAACACCAAGGTGTCTGTTGCAGCCCAGAGCAAGGTTACTGCTACCCAGGACAGCACTAATTTGCGATGTATTTTCTGTGGTAAGCAACATTATGTTTACATTACTTTTTCAAGCTGTGGTACATGCTACTTGCGCATTTCCATAACTTTTGTTTTTTTAGGCCATAGTCTGGTTTGTGACATTTGGGATATATAGCAAGCTATTGTTTTTATGTTGTGATATTTGTTGTGGTTCATGTAGGTGATTTGGTCAGCTCTGAGTTGGCTTGTTAGTGAGGATTAGAAGTAGTTAGAATTAGGTTCTTAAAACTATTCTCGTCCACCTTTTCCAACACAAATGAGAGGGGTTTTTGTTTGTTTGTACATTTTTGTTTTTAGTTATTTTGTTTGGGAGCAAATTTTTGATTTAGAGTTTAAAGAAAAAATTTATGTCCATCTTAATATGTTTTGAGGAATGTAAATGTGCCTTAGCAAAGGGAACTTTTGCTTAACTTGAATTAATTTTAGATACGCATGTTGTGAGGCAGATGTAAGCTATTACTTGCTTTAATAGGTTGATTTCTGATTGACAGCCTCCTTTATTCAGTAGGTTAGAGATCTGTGACTTAAGAGTGAATTTAGGCTTATTGATTGTTTCCTTTCACTCTCTCATGCACACGTGTGCACATATTTTGTATTGTTTGCATGGACAAACCAGGTATGTCACTTAGCCACCCCAAATTAGAGGTAATAAGATATATACCTAAGGATACGTATCTATCTGTGTATACACAGATAGATACATATCCTTGTCTAAATTCTTTTTATTTCCATTTGTTTCTGAAACTTTCTGTTTTAAAAACCCAAGTTCCAAAGAGTTATCTTTAATTACTTGAGCTTTGAAAAGAAACCTCATATATACCTTTCTGACTCATGTGTACCTTGCTAGCCAGGTTATTTTATGAGAGATAGTTATTAAATGATATACAGTATTGCTCCAATTTTACATAAAGTGTTCAGCTCTGTGTATGTACTTTATGTGACTCAGAATTTTTAATGTGACTCCTCAATACTAATGATACTGTTTTTTTTAACCTATGAAGAGAATTATTTTAAAATGTATGTACTTTCTGGTTTAGGCAAAGAAGTACGTGTTGCAAATTTCTTAAAAAAAAAAAAAAGGAAAGAAAAGAAAAGGCTAATGTATTTGTTAGTCACTTAAAGTTATATTTTAGGATTGTTCCAGAGGTCACAGTTACAGTAGTGAACCTATTGTGTGGCTGTTCGTAAATCCCTCCTCTCTCTCCGAGATCCCACAATTAAACACTGCAGATTAAGTATGTAATCAGTAACTTTTTCTCCTCATTTTTCTGCCTCCTCCTGGGGGTTTTTCCGGGCTATCTTTTGAACTAGCCATGAGTGATTATTGATATTTGTGTTATTAGAACTCTCTTTAGCTCATTTTGAAAACCCACCCAGTGTTGTATACCTTTCTGCTTAATATGTTGAGGTCCATACGCAGAATAATGGATACTTTACCCAATTGCAGAGAAAGTATTGATTTGACCTAAGTGAAGGTGAATCTTTAAAGTTGTAAAATAATGTGTTAAAAAGCAGATTTCCCCCCATTATTACCTTTAATTTAACTGTGTGCAAACAATATAATTACCACGTTGCTAAGTTTAAACTTGATTGTATTGTGTATATAATAACACCGATTTGTCTTTTAGTCCTGTGTTTTTAAATAGTCTGTGGCTAATTGTGAAAATTAAAATGTGACATTAAGTGAAATGTGTTTTAACCAAAACTCAATATTGAAGGCAAGACTGACATGTAGCTCCTATTACAGAATCTCCTGATCTGATTTTCATCATTTATAGGATACTGTATCAGTGACATTGCCACATTTCTCTGTTACAAACAGTAACTCACAAACTTTGCTATATATCTTCTTCTTGTAGTCAGGACAAATTAAGATCAGCCACTATCTTTGGCTGTGAGGGAGAGAACAACTCTCAAACAGCTGCTATTCTTTATGATAACATAGAAAGAGCAAAGCAGGTTCACTGATTTCTTAACCTTGGTTGTTCTTCCCTCTTTTTCCCCTCCCCAAAGGGCTGTTAACCACCACATGATGCTCATAAAATATTGTCATTTGCCCACTGAAATGGTTATGAAAGTACCTATTTTGCATTTTATGAGAACACAGATACTCATTTAGGAATGTGACCTGTGTAAAGTAATGTTTATATTCCTGAACATACAGCAGCAGCTGACAGACTGCCTTATCCTAGTTGCTGCTTCATGTCATGTGGGGTGCCTTTGGTATTACTTAACAATTTTATAGCCCATTAGAATGTTTGACAAGAAGGAAAAATGTAATTGTGTACCTTAAGTTTATATTTACCTGGAACTTTTAATGTTTATAGTATGTTTGTATTAATTTTTAAATGCACATAAATTTCAATGTGCTAGTTACTGCAACCTGACAATTTGAAGAAGAAACAAACAGAACAACCAGATTAAATGTACATGTGAAAAGGTGCCAAGGGGAGTGATTCCGTGCACACACACACACACACACACACACACACCCCATTTAAAGGATATCTGGAAAGACAAAAAGCCCAAAAATCCATTATCATCACAAAGAACCATGTAGAAAAGAATTGTTAAGAGTTGTTCTAGGATCAGAATTCTCCCCACTTTAAAAGGATCTTCCTTGAAGCTTTTCATCGCAGCTGCAGTAATAAACTGTAGTAAATTTTTTTTATATGATAACAGCCACAAAATACTACCCACATCTAAAATATCTCCTTTCTGAACAGATTTGCTTAGTAACCTTTTAAAAAGCTTAAAAAGAAATATTCCAAAGCAGGTTCTGTAAATTGCTAAAAGATTTTCTTTTCTCAGCTTTTGTGAGTTACATTAAACTTGTGTTAGTTTTTTAAAAACCTGTTAAATAAAATAAATAGGATTGAGTTGAAATTTTGACGTTTTTTGAATCTATAAGTTTGAATTAAAGCTGAGATTTTAATTGGCAAATTTAATTCATTAATATTACTTTTGATATATAACACCTGTCCTAGATGTGAATAGTACAATTGCATTCTTCTTTGAGGTAGATGCTAAACAAGTCTAACCTACTCACATTCAGCTGTTTCATTATTTAAGCAGCCTGAGGCTTTCAACTTAAATACTCAAGTAAGCATTATTTTTAAAAATAGTTAAAACATAATAGTCATGTGTGTTGCCCATGCTAAATGCTCACATTTAGTACTTTGGATATATAAAGTACATTCCCCAAATAATTCTATGCTACCTCAGATTTACCCCCCACCTCCTGCACTTTGTATGTCCCCAGAAGAGAGGTCTTTTCCCTGTAAAGTATTAAACATTCGTGTATAGCCTAATGGGAGAGTCTGTTTTTACATCATTATTTTAATTTCCCAAGAAAAGAACTCTAGTCTGTTTGCTAGACAGCAATCATGTATTTTCATTTATACAAACATTTACGTGTGTATTTAATTTCAAAAGTTTTGGATTTTTTTTTTTTTTTGGTTATTGATTACATAGGATTAATTTTTTTTATATTTCCTTTATTTGGTTCTCAAAATAGCAGAGTCTTAGGAAATCTAATATATCACTGCAGTTGTCATCAGTTTGTCTTTAGAGGACAAATGAAATGATTAATCTAAAAACATTTGTAAAGAGGTGAGAAAAAAAGTTAGGTAAGTTCAGATCAAGTTAATTCTGTTTTTCCACACTTGTGATACACCAGTACTGCATTACATCCTAGTAAATCTTCCGGTTGTGAAATCTACTCCACTACTATAAAATACTTTGCATGATTAGCCCATAGATTACAAGAATTTAGTACACAGAAGCATTTATTTCGTAACTTTTAAATACCAGTTGTCTACAAATCTTTCAAAATATCTGTTAGGAGCATTTGCTGGTACACTAGAATTCACAAATACATGTAGTATGGCATTACTCATATATTCTACTCCAAGAGTGGAAGATAACTACTGTTTCTTTACTTTCTTGTTTACTGGATTAGACTTTAAGATTGTTCTGTTTTAACCGTAGGTATTATATATTAGCTCCAGTATTTATCTCATTTTGTGACAGATTTAATTTTTATATCCAATGACATTAAGATGTCCCATAATTCAGTGGCATTCTATCTAAGATGCAAAAAGCAGGTCTGCATTGTACATGGTATGTGGGAATGGATGGTCATTAGTGTCTCATGACAGAACCATGTTGTATGAATGCAAGTTTTTTTTTTTTCCTTCTTACCCTAAATGAAAACTTAAAATTACCTGTTACATTAAAAAATTCAGTTCAGTAGGTTAATTACTATATGGAAGTTTAGCAAATGTTTGTTTTCACCAGTGCTGGAAATGCTAGGCCATTAGACAAAAATGGCAGCTTAAATTGGGCAAATTTGATAAATGCTTTAGCATACTGGAGTCTAGTAATAAGGTTCTCATGCTCTCTCTCTCTCCTGTTTTTCATTTCCAGTGTTCTATTTAGGTGAGTTTTTGAATTCTGATTTTTCATTTAAGTTTTCCCTCTCCACTTCATGAATAATTACCCCAAAGAGAATGTCTCATTGTCTTAGAAAATGTCAAGCTTAGGTGCCTCTTCAGATGCTCATCGAACACTTGTTTTACTCAAGCTCTTCATATATAAATGTTTCTTTTTCCTTATTGTTGATGTTTTCCATTTGTTTCAAGTAAGCCTTCTGGAGATGATGACAGTATTATGTTGCAGTCTTTCATTTGCTCTGTGTTATGTAAAGCTTATATTTTATTTTGCTAGACAAAAAGAAGACACGTTTGTAAATATGTGATGATTTTATGTTATTCTTATGATTTTATCTCCTCTATCCAGCTAGATATGAAGATAATGTTCATCTGTAATGTTTTTTCCCTCTGTAGGGCCAACATTGCCTAGACAAAACTCACAACTACCTGCTCAAGTTCAAAATGGCCCATCCCAAGAAGAATTGGAAATTCAAAGAAGGTAAATTTGCAAGTTATTGTTTGTGCTTTTTCTTCATGCTTCAGAAGACAAAACTGAATATCCTGTGTTTAAGTCTTGTCAGCTGTTTAAGAGTCACAACTTTTATTCTTATATTAGTAAGTTTTGCAACTATCATTAATAAGTTACCAGATACTTGTTATGCTGGACATGAGATGTTATAAAATTTCATACCTGTTTTGTTTTTTTTTTTTGTAAAAATTCTACTCAAGGTACGTTGAAAATATTGTAAATACACTTAACAGAATTCAAAATGTTTTATGGTTCAAGAAGTCTTACTTTTGTAATTATAAAGTTATCTGTGACTACTGTGGTTTTCATGTGACGAATTTAACGAAAAAGTTGAAAATAGTGTTGGCTGTTTCTGTAACACATTTATCTTCATATATTACTATAGGGTTTTGTAGTAGAATACAAAATCATTCTCTGCTGGGCAGCATTCTTCCATGACTGGGAGTTCTCTGAAAGTGGGCAGAGTAAGTAGGCTGACAGGCTAACCTTTGGAGTACCAGGATGGGGAGCAGGCAGGCCTCAGAACCGCACAAATGCTGAGCTACTTAAAGCTCCACCGGAAGCCCCAATTCATCTGAGGCAGCTTCTTCAGTTTCTTTAAAGAATAGTCTTCCGTGGTAAATGCCATTCCATCCATTGAGCTGGGGTTGGGGAGGACAGGGGAGGAGCTGGTACATACAGCTGTTCTGCGGACAGTGTGTATACTTATTAATCAGCTTGATTATTGTGGCACTGCTCATTCCCGTTCTCTCTACTTGTTAATCTCAAGTTAGATCTTCCCCAGGTTCCTCTTCCCATGTCTGCTTTGACCGTCTTCAGTATGTGTTCTGGGTTATGGATGCCTCCACTGCTCCATTTATTTAGGTCACAGGCATTGTTTGTTCTAAATGCTTAAGTTATATTGGGAAGGGGGAGGGAGTGGAGGGAACAAAAAGCCTTAAACTCATCAGACAATAAACATGACATGATATGCTTGAAGATGGTAAATGCTATGGGGAAAAATGGAACAGAGTAAAGAGGATTTTATGTTGTGGAGGGGCAGAGGGAAGTGCTGGTTGTAATTTTATTTTATTTTTCCATCCATTACTTATTAGTCTCAGTACTTGTGGGTTTAAATAGATTGGTCAGGGTAGTAGATCTCATTGAGATGAAAAGAAGGAATTAACCAAGCAGATATCTATGTAAATGCATTCTATGCAGAGGCCTTAAGGAAGGATGGTGCTTGTGTGTACAAGGGAAAACAAAGAGGCCGTGGAGGCTGGAGCAGAAGAGAGTATTAGGAGATGAGGTCAAAGGCGTAATAGAGGTCAGATCATGCAGGACCTTGCAGGCTACTGTGAAGAATTTAACCTTTACTCTGAGAGAAAGGAGAATCACCGTACAGTTTTGAACATAGGCATGATCTGACTTAAAATTTTAGCAGAATCAGTCAGGCTGCTCTGTTGAGCCTACACTATTGAGAGACGACTTGAGGCAGGTACAGGGTTGTGACAGCAGCTCAACAAGAAAGCCAGTTAAGAGACTTTTGCAGTGAACTAGGCAGGAGATAATGGTGGCTTCCACCAGGTAATAGAAGTGGGTGTTGAGAAGTCAGATCCTTATATGTCTTGGTGGATTGTATGGTGGGGTATGAGGGAAGGAGAGGGGTTGAGGTTTTTAGGCTAAGCTAGTGGGAAGGATGGAGTTGCCATTAATAGTTGAGAAAGACTGTGGAGCACGCCTTGTTGGGGGATGTCAGAGATGAATTTTGAGGATGTTAGGTTCAGGTTTTTACTGGACATCTAAGTAGAGATGTTGAATATTAATCTCTAGGAGACTAGGGAAGAATTCTAAACATATAACTCTTTCCTACCCTTTCTGTCTTCTAGAAATCTCATGATAAATTTGTCCTACTAATGACCACCACCTTCAGTTTTCTACTTGGTCATGGATTTATTTAAATGCATTTTAATGATGTTTCTGGAATTTTAGTAGAATTTTGGGGAAGATTACAGGACTGCTCAATCTACCAACCTGAATAAGGGTCCAGACACTCCTGTCTTCTCATCTCCCTGCTCAGCATTCCTTATGGCTGCCTCTCCTCGCATCCAGTTTACTTCTTTGGCCTGGCATTTAGGAACTCACCCCGTGTTTGTGTTTCACCCCTCATGACTGTCTCTGTGTACACCATACTCATCTTTCCCTCTGTATTTGTATGTGGCATTCACCTCTTCTGATATGTTCTTCTCATATCCTTTCTACATTGTCATTTTCTGTAAACTCTTTTCCAGGCACACTGATGTTCTTCTTTTCTGAATTCCTGTAACTTAATCACACAATATTTTGTATTTTCTTCCTAATTGTTTATTTTACATTTGAGTATTACCTCTGCAGTGAACATTATGGGCTAATTTGAGAGTAGAAATCTCAATAAAATTTCTAATAAAAAGTCAAGAAATTTCTGGTACTGAATTAATTCATATGCAGGTTTTAGGGTATAAGACAGAAAATATATGTTTGACCTTTAATGTAGTAATTTTCTTCACTTTTGCCTAATTTTTCCCCCACTCTAAACCATGGTTTGGAGGAGAAATTATTGACGTTTAGCTGGTAAACGGCCTTTTAGAGACTTCCCAGGTGCTAGGGAAGGCATTACCTAGGAAGGTTGTTGAGTTGATTAAGATAACATACTCTTTTCTTGCTGCCTAGGATTTTCTGTGTTTTTTGGGAGTTGGTGGGAGGTTCATGGAGGAGGTGCTCTTTGAGCTGTGCCTGAAGAGGCAATAAAGTAGGAGTTTCCAGTCATAGAAGGGAAAAGCATTCCAGGAAGAAAGAGTAGGCGTGTAAAGGCAAGGAGATGCAAACACACATGCAATGTGAGTACGCTTCCTCCTTTCCCTTCCAGGACCAATGGTATGGTTAGATGAGGTTGTGTCCACCTTGTAAGGGCCTTATATACTGTGCTAAGAAATTGCTTTTTAAAACTCTTTTCCTGAATTTGTGATATACTAAAAAAGCATCTTGCTTTCTATCACTTTAGTAAATTTCAAATTATAAGAAAGGTATTTGTCATTTTTCTTTGACATATATCCCATACAATCTGTTTTTGCCTGTGGTTAAACTATACTTGGAAAAAGATACTACAAAACTCTAAAATATATACTAAATATTTATATAGACGCTTAGTACTGGTTTTCACTTTCTTTCAGCTGATAGTAGTGCATGACTGGATCCGGTTGTGTAGACTAGGAAATGGGAAGGATGTATAGCACAATCTAGTGTGAAGTTTGGTTCCCAGTAGAAATTATATTTCCAAAATTTATTTCGTGTGGTTATTTATATAAAAATCATTTTTTAAAACTTGATTTAATCTTCAGAGGCACAATAAAATACCCTCAGGCCAACTTTATACTTCATAAACTGAGTGAAATTGTCCGTTAACTTCGGCTGTTTAACTGGCCTTTTTCTATACTATTACTGGAATGTGTAATGAGAAACATCAGTTTGCATTATAAATTCACAGCTGTGAGGATGTGGGTGAGGTGCCAAATGAAAAGAGGAATTAGGTGAAAGTTGGCCAACTTGGTTTCTTTCCCTTGCTCAGCTCCTAGATACTGGTAGCCAGACTTGTAGAGCCCAGCAAGAAACTAAGATTCCTCTTTGGGAAAATTGCCATGGCCAAGAGAAGACAGAGATGTTGACACTCATCCTTGCCAGTGAAGCTTATTTACTTAAGGGCCTCTGATAATTTTGGTGCTACTTATAAATATGAACAGACAGCCAAGGATCATCAAACCTTTCAGGCCAACTTCTATAAAAGAAAGACCAAAACAGAGTTGAAATTGTATGAAACAGATGCAATGCAGGGAGCAGAAGAAAACCTAAAAATATACTGCATGCAATAGCTTCAGAGAACCAGGAGAGTATATTTCATTGATGAAATAAAAATTGATAGTTATTTTAAATGGATCACTCAGAGAACAAGAAAGTAAACTTGGAAACTTTTTTTAAAAACTACCTTACCTTTTTTTTTTTTTTTTTTTTTTGAGAAATAGAAGAGCCGGCGCACTGTGGCTCATGCCTATAATCCCAGCACTTTGGGAGGCTGAGGCGGGCAGATCATGAGGTCAGGAGTTCCAAAGACCAACCTGGCCAATATGGTCAAACCCGGTCTCTACTAAAAATGCAAAAATTAGCCAGGCCTGGTGGCACGCACCTATAGTTCCAGCCACTTGAGAGGCTGAGACAGAAGAATTGCTTGAACCTGGGAGGTGGAAGTTGCATTTAGCTGAGTTCATGCCATTGCACCTTAGCCTGGCGACAGAGTGAAATTCCATCTCAAAAAAAGAAAGAAAGAAAGAAAGAAAGAAATGTAAGTTTTGAGAACTAAGGTTGAGGAATTTATTCTCTGAAAATAGTCCTAAAACTAAGAGGTGGCATATGAGAAAGAAAGTAAAGTAAGAAGAACAGATTAGAAGGTTCAGCATCCAAATAATAGAAGTTCTGTTATTATTTGGGGAGTGGGGAGGAGAACAAAAACATGAAGAAATTGAATTTGCAAATAAATAACAAGAAAATTTGCTGGAACTCATTGATCATCTAGATCAAAGGTCCGCAAACTTTTTCTGGGAAGGGCCAGGCAGTAAACATTTTAGGCTTTGTGGCCCATCTGTGTCATTTGCTAGACCCTTCCTTTGTAGCTCACCATAGACAACATGGAAATAAATGGGTGTAGCCAGATTTGACCCTAGGGCTGTATACAGTTTGCTAGCTTCTGGTCTAGGTCAAAAAAGCCTGCCAAAAATCCAGCCCAGTAACTGGGAAAAATACAAAGACCTCCCACCAAGGCCTCTCACTGTGGAATTTTAGAATGTCCTGGAATAAGTAAGATTTCAAATGCTTGGTAAGGGGTGGTGGGAGCGACTAAGGTGTGGGGGAGCTTCAAAATCCTGAGAGAATCTCTATCCTGAGAGGAGATCTCTTCTGCACAACTTCCTAAGAAGCTATTGGAAGATGTATTCCGTTAAGATGAAAGAGTGAAGCAAGAATGATGAACCCATGACAGCATCGAGGAGATAAGAAATCCACCTTAGGAAAGAGATGGGCAATTCCCAGCTCGACTAAGGTGAAATCAAAACCTAGGGAGCAGTTGCCAGTTGGTGCCAGGAGGGCTGAAGGCTCCGGATGGGGTGTTTCTGAGGGAAAGCAAAACAAAAGAATAGAAAAACCTGACTATGGTTCTGCTATGTTGAACTATGTTGATTGGGATTACAGTTCTAATGGAGAGTCTGGGGTGAAGTAGGGATAGGTATATAGAAAAAGAATCAAATAAAAAAAGTACTACTTTGTAGCACTAGAGTAAGAAAGAAATTGTTCTAGAAAGTAAGTGTGATTAGCAGCGAATTATGTGATACGTGAATATTGGTGTATCCAAAGTGGTGTTATGAGTTTATTGGAAAAATGGAGAAGAAAAAGTTTTGGGGGGCTAGGGATGTAGGAATTAAATCATTTGTATAGTAGGAAGTCAGTAGATAACATCTAAATATGAAAAATCTGAAAGTAATAGTTCTAAATGAATTACTGTATTTAGAAACAAGGTAAGTACCAGAGTATTGAAAATAATTGCTTCTGGGGAGCAAAATCAGAAGTGGTGAGCGTTAGTAAGATTACTGTTTTGTTATAAGTCTTATAATTTGGCTTTATAAGTTATATATTACTACTGTTACATTTAAGTTTTATTTTTAATAGAGTCAGTAGAGTAAATGTCTAAGTGTTAATTCTTTTTAGTCCAATACCCTTTATTATTATATCATTATTAAATAGTTTTTGGTTCCTGCTCATATAATTAATATTTGACTTGGCCATGATGAGAAAACATATTCTAAGAAACATGAGTCAGTCCTATGTTAGTCTCCACATAGAACCTTAATATAGTTAATATCTATAAATAGTTCACAAATCACCAGTACTACCTGAAAGTTATAAAAGGGGAATAATAATTGTGGCACAGAACTGAGCAGTTGGAGCAATGAGAGTGTATAGCCCTCCTATTGGCCTTCAGAGGCAGGATGGACCGAAAGTTGACCGCCTTCTCTTGTGAGTATCAGCTCTTGCCTCAGCAGCTTTGTAATATTAAAACTTAGCTATCTGATTACATTTTATCCATTTTTTATTTGTTTACTGATAGTGAAGTGAAATGCCCATGTTATACAATCAAACCATATCTGTGTAATTTTATTTTCTGAGAAATGTCAATAATAACAGTGTTACTAAATGTTAACAGCTCAGAACATTTTTCCTAGACTGTTCCTACTTCATTTTGTTAAAATTGAAATCACTCTTATTTACCTAGTAACACTATTCATTACAGGTAAAGCTGGGTAAAATGTATTTTGAACTGATGTTACTTACATTTTACTTATTTCAAGAAATGTCTTTGAGTCAACATAAATGAAATAATGAATATATATTTAAATCTCAGTGTGGGCTGGTGCTTTGTGCATCTATTTACATTTGGGGATAGCTGTTTTGGAGAGAAATAGGTATTTGGGTGGTGGGAGGAACTGTGATTTTTTTAAATGCTTAAAAATAATACTGGTCATTTGCACTATAATTGTTTCTGAATAAAATTTGTATTCTCAGAAACTTTCAAATTATTGTAGAATATACAGGCCTAGCTTAAAAGAAAAATTAAAGTAGTCTGTCAGGATTTTTCCTTGGTTCAGAATTAAGGCACTCGTTCTTTGAAAAAAGTCTTCAGACGATTCTATTAATGACTGAAGAAAACAGTTGGAGAGAGAACTCTAGGAAGAGGAGCCATGAGCATTTCCAGTGTGTGAATTGGCAGCAATAATTCTGAGGAAAAGCAAAGTTTATAAATTTGGAAACTCCTCCTAGAAAGCTACACAAATGTCTTGCGTTAGAGGTCAAAACATGAGAGTCAAATTTATAAACCATCCAATTTAGGTGGGAATTATTCATGCCACACAAGATTCGAAAGCCAGAGATACTCTGCTTGAATCACTATTTTGGGAAATCCATTTAGATGGGCATCTTTTCAGCAAGCAGGCTAAAAATTAGCTTAAAGTGTTCAACACTTTCTTTTCTTACCTTCAGAACAAGAAAATAGTAAGAATCTCCTGCAGCTATATGAATTGCCTGCTTGAATCATCTGTCTGTGAACTTAGAAATATTCTCCAGCATTGTGCCCTTTTCCTGTATCAGTAGACACTCCTTATCTTTTATAGCCTGAAAACCCTGGAATATGATGACATGTGGAACAAACTTCTTAAGTCAATACACCCTAGCTGTAAACACTGTTATTCAATAATTCTTTCAGATTCATCTCACTCATGCCTGGCCTTCTGCCTGTGACTTAAGCTTACTTTTTGTATGTGTTGAAAGCATTGTGTTGCTTAGAGAAACAGCCATTAACTTGGTAGTTAAAACCTACAACTAATAACTTGAATGAGAAATGAAATGTAGTCATAGACTACTGTTTGGTTCAGCTGGGAGCAGTATTTACATTATCATGTTAATAAGCCTTGAATATTGATTTTCCATACTGGGAGAAGCATGAGTGTAGTGAGGGAGTTGTAGAAGGCCTCTTCCTGTTAGAAAGTAGATAGCGAAAGCTAAAATGTAAGAAACAGCTACAAAAGTAGGAAATGGGTGGGAGGGTTGGGGCAGTGAACTACTGATTTTTGTTATAAATTTTAAAAACTATGTATTTGTGTTATTTTGATAAAATAGATGAAGTAACAAATGTTCAAAGATCTAAATCTTAGATTTTTTCATCATAGATTTCTTGGGACAGCTACTGTGCTCTTATTTTTCTTTAGCTTCTTTATTTAAATTTGTTCTAATTAGAATAATATGTGTGTATCTTTTGCCCTTTGGACCCAACAGATTGCTTAGAGCATTATATTTAAAATGGCCAATAGTTTTTGATACGTGTCGAATGTTTGAAATTTAATACAAGCTCCAGCTGAGTTTATTAGCTGCAGGTTACTGGAAAAACAACAACAACCAACCCTGACTTTTCTCTGTTTATTATTAAAAACATTCTTTTGAATACATCTGATTTCCTCCCCTCATCCCTGCAGGAATATTGTTATCCCTCAAAAACTTTGGCAGCTAGTGATTTATCAAATAGCATAATGAAGTCAGTACTAGATCCTGAAAATCTCATTTTATTGGTAGCCAATATCTCAAACAACTACTCATAAATAAATAACTACTCATAAACTCAGTTTTCCTGTGTTTTTCTCTTGCAGTCATTGTTAAGTGTGGTGGTATGTCCAGGAGAGGCTGTGTGTTTTGTGAGAGCAGTGGGGTTGATGCATTTGTCAAATGGGCCTTTTCTTTTGTTCTGTAGCCAGCTTAGGAAACATGAAGGAGAGAGCTTTTTGGAAAGATCTTACTGGTGTGTTGGTACCTCTGGAAGGAACAAAGGATAGCATGCATGTGCTGTCATTTAGCTCTGTCTCTAACTAGAACCCACACAGTTTCTTAGCCAGTCCAGAAAGTTCCAATTCGAAATTTCCAAATAATAATTATTGTTGTAACCCACATTGAGCGTTCTTATGTTCCAAGTACTTAAAGAGCTTTTTAGGTATTACTTCATTTAATCTTCCCCACAGTGCTATGAAATATATATGTGTAAGATAAAGATACCTTTTTGGGGGCGGGGGGAGACAGGGTTTTACTCTGTCACCCAGGCTGGGATACAGGGGCACATTGTTAGCTCTTGACAATGTCACAGCCACCTCCATCCCCAGGAGGACAATGTGACAATGTCACAGCCACCTCCATCCCCAGGGTTCAAGTGATCCTCCTGCCTCAGCCTCCCAAGTAGCTGGGATTACAGGCACATACCACCAGGCCCGGCTAATTTTTGTAATTTTAGTAGAGACAGGGTTCCACCATGTTGGCCAGGCTAGTCTCGAACTCCTGACCTCAGGTGATCCACTGGCCGCGGCCTCCCAAAGTGCTGGGATTATAGACATGAGCCACCATGCCTGGCAAAGATAACTTTTTTTTAGGGAAAGTTAATTGACACTTTTCCTAAAGACGATTTGGAACCATGTGTCAAAAATCTTAAATTCATACCTTTTCACCTAGCAAAATTTGTGTCCTTATTGATCCTATAGAAACAGAAAAAGATTCAAAGATGAAGACAAATGTTGTTGCAGTATTGCCAATAGTGTTAGGATAACTTAATATCCTACTATAGGAGATTGCTTAGACTCTGGACAGCTAAACAATATAATATTATTATGCACTCATGGCAAATAAAGATGCTGAACTAAGTGCCTTAGGATAACTCTCTCTCTCTCTCTCTCTCTCTCTCTCTCTCTGTGTGTGTGTGTGTGTGTGTGTGTGCGTGTGTGTGTGTGTGTGATTCCAGTCAAGAGTTGTACACACAGGCACATCCTCATCCTAGATAGCCTCAATTTTACTAGCTTATGTCTCCTTCCTTCCTTCCCTTCTTTTTTTCCTTCTTCCCTTCCTCCTTTTCTTTCATTGTTTTTTGAGACAAGGTCTCGTTCTGTTGCCTGGGGCTGATGAGTGGTGATGCAGTCTTAGCTTACTATAGCCTCAGACTCCTAGGCCCAAGCAATCCTTCTCCCTCAGCCTCCCACGTAGCTGGGAACACAGGTGCATGCCACCATGCCTGGCTGATTTTAAATTTTTTTGTAGAGATGGGTCTTGCTTCATTGCCCAGGCCCATCTTGAACTCTTGGCCTCAAACAGTCCTCCCACCTCAGCCTCCCAAAGTGCTAGGATTACTGGCCTGAGCCACTTCACCCAGACCAACTTTCACAATATATTAAGTGAGAGAAAGGAAAGCAGATTTCACAGTAGCGGGAAATGATCACATTTTATTACGTTTTTAAAGTTTATGTGTGTAGTTTTACACGAGGGAAAGTCTATCGGGGGAGGGTGTGTGTGTGTGTGTGTGTGTGTATGTATATGTGTATACGTAGACGTGTGTATCTTTATATACATATGTTGATGATAGTTGCCTCTGGATATGAGATTTTAATCATTTAAAGTTTATTTCTTCTTTCTTGACTCTTTTTCATTCAGTAAACTTTTTTTTTTTTTTTTTTTTTGAGATGGAGTCTCACTCTGTCACCCAGGCGGGAGTGCAGTGGCACAATCTCAGCTCACTGCAGCCTCTGCCTCCTAGGTTCAAGCGATTCTTCTACCTCAGCCTCCCAAGTAGCTGGGATTGTAGGCGCACGCCACCACGCCTGGCTAATTTTTTATATTTTTGGTAGAGATGGGGTTTCCCCATATTGGCCAGGACATCCTGATCTTGAATTCCTGGCCTCAGGTCATCCACCCGTCTCGGCCTCCCAAAGTGCTGGGATTAGAGGTGTGAGTCACCGCACCCGACCCATTCAGTAAATATTTATTGAGCTACTGCTGTGGCCAACCATTGTATTTTCTGAAATGATAATTATTATTTGTACAGTTAAATTTGATGTCAAGAAGGATATTACAATTTTACAAAGTTTTTCATTAAATGATTAAAATAATGACTTGGTTATTAAAGTGGTATGTTATTTGGAAAATTCATTTACTTGCAACAGTACTCATGAAAAGTACAGAATAAAATGAAATGTTAGTGTAATGTGCTGAAGCATTCAGCCAGTATGATGCTAATAGGAGAAATGATTTTTATTTGTATGCAACAGTCTCTATCCAAGGTAGTCTTCATGTGGGAGGAGAGATGTTTCCATGCTCTACATTGCTTTTATTTGACTCAGAAATAAAGTTTACGTAGGTGAAAAGAATCACTTTTTCATGATGAGTAGCCGTAGATGCATGTTTTTACCTTTTTTTTTTTTTCCCAGACAACTGCAAGAACAGCAACGGCAAAAGGAGCTGGAGCGGGAAAGGCTGGAGCGAGAAAGAATGGAAAGAGAAAGGTTGGAGAGAGAGAGGTTAGAAAGGGAAAGGCTGGAGAGGGAGCGACTGGAACAAGAACAGCTGGAGAGAGAGAGACAAGAACGGGAACGGCAGGAACGCCTGGAGCGGCAGGAACGCCTAGATCGGGAGAGGCAAGAAAGACAAGAACGAGAGAGGCTAGAGAGACTGGAACGGGAGCGGCAAGAAAGGGAGCGACAAGAACAGTTAGAAAGGGAACAGCTGGAATGGGAGAGAGAGCGCAGAATATCAAGTGCTGGTAAGAAGTTTACAAACTCTTCTGTGTTCTTGTATCTGAGCTTGGATGATGTCTCTTGTGCAGTCATGTGTTAAAATATTTCACATTTGAGATGTTTGGGATTAAGCCATACAATTTGAAATTATGAAAAATATGTAGCAATTACTACTTTAACATTTTCTTTTTATTTCTCTCTGTATTGCTTTTATTGCTTGGAGACTTAAAGAAAGCTCTTGGAAATTTTTATTCTGCCATTCTAATTCTTCTGACTCCCTATAAATTGGCTATAAAGTGTAAGTGTGTTTTTATGGGAAATTTTTTATACTGGATGAACTTCAAATATATTTCCCTCATGAGATCACTTAAATTGTCTCAAATACTATAGTACTATAGTACCATTCAGCAAGAAATTTGCTTGATTACATTCTAAAGATTTTGGAGGAAGAATTATTTTAGAGAAATATTCTCTAAAACTGACTAGTTATTTAAATATACTTTCTAGTATTACGAAAAATTAGTGAAAATTATGAAATCTGATGGAATTTACTGAAAGACATAAGGGTTATTAATATATGGCTGAAAGTTTGAGATATTTTAACATTTATTAAAATTAACATTCATTATAGGATTTAAGAATACTCCTTATGGCCTATATAAAAAGTCTCAATGTGGTTTGATTAAATAGTGGTTGGTTGGTTGGTTTATTAAGTTAATTTATGTATTTTTAGCTACCTAATTATTTTCTGGAGTTATGACCAACAAAACAAAACTTTTCCACAAGTAAACATTGAGTAGGAGGTTTCTCACCCTTCATATTAAATGTTTTACCAACTTTACTAGTTTTGCTATTTGTTGTTTTTTAAAAAAACACTAAATTTATTCTTCTGTTTATGGTCCTATTGTGATTTTAATGTCCTTTTTCTTGTCTAAATAAAAATTAAGACTAATACTAGCTTTTTCTTGTAAAAGAAATTAGTCAATTAAATTTGTTAATCCACTTATTAGATAAAAAGGAAACTTATTTCATCCCCTTCTGAATCTCAAAATGTATTTACAAGTTAAAATATTCTTGGGTGAAAATAGTTATTTGTATTTGTGCCTAATTCTCTGATACTAACTGTAGTCTACATTTATACATTGTGTCTGAATGCTGGTTTTGTGGCTTCACTAGCTCCCTTTTTCTCTCTCCTTTTTTATCCTGTCTTTTGCTGCTGCTTTCCACCTTCTGTCCAGCTCCATCTTCAGACAGCTCCCTGTATAACGCTCCACTTCCTGAGTATTCCAGTTGCCAGCCTCCTTCAGCACCTCCTCCATCATACGCTAAAGTCATCTCAGCTCCAGTGTCAGATGCCACTCCTGATTATGCTGTAGTGACTGCTTTGCCACCTACTTCCACACCCCCTACACCACCACTGCGACACTCAGCGACACGTTTTGCAACATCTTTAGGTTCAGCCTTCCACCCTGTTCTTCCCCATTACGCTACAGTTCCTCGTCCTCTGAACAAAAACTCTCGACCTTCTTCTCCTGTGAACACACCCTCTTCTCAGCCTCCAGCTACGAAGCCCTGTGCCTGGTCTACTTCCAATTTTTCGCCCCTCCCTCCATCTCCTCCAATAATGATTAGCAGCCCCCCAGGCAAAGCTACTGGTCCAAGGCCTGTCCTCCCTGTTTGTGTTTCTTCTCCTGTGCCCCAAATGCCTCCATCACCGACAGCACCCAATGGGCTGGTTGACTCTGTAACATATCCAGTGTCTCCACCGCCTACCTCAGGGCCAGCAGCTCCTCCGCCGCCGCCTCCACTGCCTTCCCTCGCTTCACTCTCACACTGTGGATCTCAAGCTTCTCCTCCTCCAAGCACCCCTATTGCCTCAACTCCCTCATCCAAGCCTAGTGTTCTCCCTTCTCCCTCTGCAGCTGCCCCTGCCTCTGTTGAGACTCCTCTAAACTCTGTGCTGGGAGACTCTTCTGCTTCTGAGCCAGGCTTGCAGGCAGCCTCTCAGCCGGCCGAGACTCCAGCCCAACAGGGTAAGGCTTTCGTTATTGCTACTAACAGCTAATCACTTGAAAATGTTATATAGCAGCAACTTTAATTACCTGAATGGATGGGTAGGATGGTTTTGATCCTTGAACATTTATATGCCAATGCCATGTTTTGTTTTTTTTTTATTAAAAAAATTAAAGTAGAAAAATGTTTTTCCTGTTGGATTAATTGCATTTGGATGAACTTCCATATTGAATTAGGTTTTGATATCTTTTATAGCATCACAGTTAAAGATGTTTTCTAGTATTTAAGAGCCCTCATAATACATTTCTTTATTTTTTTCTTTTTCCTATTCTTTTTTTTTTTTTTTGAGACACAGTCTTGTGTTGCCCAGGCTGGAGTATAGTGGCATGATCTCAGCTCACTGCAACCTCTGCCTCCTGGGTTGCAGCAATTCTCCTGCCTCAGCCAACTGAGTAGCTGGGGTTACAGGCACATGCCACCACGCCCAGGTGATTTTTGTATTTTTAGTAGAGACGGGGTTTTGTCATGTTGGCCAGGCTGGTCTTGAACTCCTGACCTCATGTGATATGCCCCCTTTGGCCTCCCAAAGTTGCTGGCATTATGGGTGTGAGCCACCGCACCCAGCCAATACATTCTTTCACTGGGAAAACTTTGCTTGACACATTGATCTTCCACACAATAAATACATGATCAAAAATTTTTTCCTTTATTTTCTGGGACACTTAGAGAGATATATTTAGTGCCCAACTGTAGTCATTAGGTACATCATCCCAGAGTTTCCTTTGGAGCAATTCTGATCTTGGGCCCTGTTTCCTTCTTGCCTTTCCTATATTAGATGCTCCATGTTGGACTTTCAGGATAGGTGTCACCCTAACCCTTGCAGCATTATGACTTTGCAGGAGGAGTAGAGAGGATGGCAGGCTTGGCATATGCCCTAAAGAGTTCCAAGGTCCAAAATTACAATAAGTAGTGGCTTGAAGGGGTAATTGTTGACTTATCAAATTTGTTTACAAGGTTAGTCAGAATTCTAAGATATTCAGTTTGGTTTCACCGTGACAACAAATGGGCACAGCCAGCCTGACAAAGTGACCTGCTGTACCCTCAGAACTCTTAACAACCCCTACAGAAGGCACAGACTATTTCTAGATGCTTCTTTCAACAATTTATGTTTTCTGCTTGTGTAACGGCTCAAGCTGAAAAAGTTAGCAATTATCACCCAGTGTGCAAAATAGCATTTTATTCATTCTGAAAACACCCCTCTTAAACCTTAACTAAAGAAGCATCTACTATTTCAGTATTCTGTTATTAAATAAATTTTTGTTCACTCCTTTTGTGATTTTATAACATTTGAATATTTCTCTTCTTGGCCCCCATTTTGTGGGATAAAACAAGTCTGCTTCAAATCCTATAGTATTTATTTCCGAGCGTTATTTTGAGGTTTTACTTTGTACTAGTAAATTCCTTTACTTCAGTGAATCTTAACCTTGGCTATCCATTGAATTTAAATGTTAAGTATTTTTAAAATACTGAAGCCTGGGACTTACTCCTCCTTCATGTTTTTAATCCAGCCACTTTGACTGTAAACAACTAAATATATGTGTTCACTGTTACTGAATTTACTGTCTCAACACTTAAGGTTAATGTGGATTATTTTGGGTCTGTTATTTCAAGTAGTGCTAACTGCCTTTGTATATACTAGTTTGTGTTTTCAGGGATGCTTACCTCTCTTCCAAATTTTATAAGTATTTATTTTGCTTATTTACCAAATCCCCATGAACAAAAAATCTTAATTAGATGATCTGTTGCATAGTTCTATTACTAAAGCTCTAACATAAAGTAAGTAGTTATATATACTTGGACCTTACATTTCAGTATCTTTCAAAACTGACTGGAATTTTACAAGTATGATAAATTGAACTCATTAAGTAAATACATGAGTCAGTGTAATTTAGCATGGCATTCTGCGTACCTTCCCACATAAAATAATATCACTCAGCTCTATTGTTGATGGTCTTACTTAACATTTCTCTCTCTCAGGCATTGTCTTGGGACCACTTGCACCTCCACCTCCTCCACCACTCCCACCAGGGCCTGCACAGGCTTCAGTAGCACTCCCTCCTCCCCCAGGGCCCCCTCCACCTCCTCCACTCCCATCCACTGGGCCTCCACTGCCCCCTCCTCCCCCTCCTCTCCCTAATCAAGTACCCCCTCCTCCTCCACCACCTCCTGCCCCACCCCTCCCTGCATCTGGATTCTTTTTGGCATCTGTGTCAGAAGACAATCGCCCTTTAACTGGACTTGCAGCTGCAATTGCCGGAGCAAAACTTAGGAAAGTGTCACGGGTAAGTAGCTTTCTGAAATTTTTTTTTTAATATGTCTTATTCTTCCTAAATATCTAAAATGTTGAATTTATTGTATTCTAATTTTATGAACTGTTAGGAACTTCATTTATTTAACAAATTGAAATAATTTAACTGGGCGCAATGGCTTACACCTGTATAATCCCTGCACTTTGAGAGGCTGAGGTGGGCGGATCACCTGAGGTCAGGAGTTAGAGACCAGGCTGGCCAACATGGTGAAACCCTATCTCACTAAAAATACAAAACTTAGCCAGGTGTGTGACACGTGCCTATAATCCCAGCTGTTCAGGAGGCGGAGGCAGGAGAATCACTGGAACCCGGGAGGTAGAGGTTGCAGTGAACCGAGATCGTGCCACTGCACTCCAGCCTGGGTGACAGAGTGAGACTTAGTTTCAAAACATAAAATAAATAAAAAATTAAGAATTGATATAATTAAAATTTTTATAGTAAAGTTGTAAAAATAGTATAAATAATTTCTATAAATTAATCACGTAGGTTCACCCATTAACATTTTACCAGTATTTGCTTTTTTATTCCTTCTTCGGGTATGTTTCCTTCTTTACACATGCATTTTTTTTTTTTCTTTTGAGACGGAGTTTCACTCTTGTTATCCAGACTGGAGTGCAGTGGCACGATCTCAGCTCACTGCAATCTCCACCTCCCAGGTTCAAGCGATTCTGCCTCAGACTCCTGAGTAGCTGGGATCACAGGCGCCAACCACCATGCCCAGCTAATTTTTGTATTTTTAGTAGAGATAGGGTTTCGTGATGTTGACCAGGCTGGTCTTGAAATCCTGACCTCAGGTGATCCACCCGCCTCAGCCTCCCAAAATGCTGGGATTACAGTTGTGAGCCATCTCACCTGGCCTACACATGCACTTTTGTTTGAATGATTTGAGAGTAACTCAGAGACACAATCTTCTATTTTCCTAAGTACCTCAGTGTGAATTTTATAAGAACAAGGACCTTTACCTGCATAACCAGTAATATAATTATCAAAATCAGGAAAGTTAACATTGATAGAATACTGTAATCTACAAATGTATTAATATTCAAATTTCATCTGTAGTCCAATGACGTCTTTAGTGACAGTGTTTTTCATAGTGCAAGATCATTATTGCATTTAGTTCTAATGTCTCTTTGATCTACTTTATGATAATTCCTCAATCTTTCACAATACTAGCATTTTTGAAGACTGTAGGCAGTTATTTTGCCTGCTATCCTTCAGTTTGGCTTATCTGATTTTTCCTCAAGATTAGATTCAAGTTATGCAGGGGTTGTTTTAGCAGGAATATTATCAAAGCAAAGTTATGCCCTTTTCAGGGCAACACAGGAAGAGACACATGATACTGTTTCATTGCATTCTTGTTGATAGTAGTTTTGATAAACTCTTGTTGGTATATAAAATCAATGCTAAGAATCTATTGGTTCTTAAAGCTTACAAATAATATTTAGGTTTTTAAAAATTAATGCTGATGTTTCCTTCTGTTTTAGATGTAATATATTTATAAAAATATGGTTGTCTAACATAGGAGTTGATTATGTCTGTGTATTCTCATTAAGATGGAGGATGCCTCTTTCCCAAGTGGAGGGAATGCTATTGGTGTGAACTCGGCCTCATCTAAAGCAGATACAGGCCGTGGAAATGGACCCCTTCCTTTAGGGGGTAGTGGTTTAATGGAAGAAATGAGTGCCCTGCTGGCCAGGAGGTAAGGAATTTCATTATAATGGACATGCCCAGAATTGAGAGGATTTTAATTTTATTCCGAATACAACTAACTAGATGCACTTCTTTCCTCATAGAGAAGTGGTTTTTATACTGAATCAGATAATATTTTTAAAAATTGGATTTGCCTTCTTTGTAGGAGAAGAATTGCTGAAAAGGGATCAACAGTAGAAACAGAACAGAAAGAGGACAAAGGTGTAAGTTAATAAAGATAGTCTATCTTAAAATATGGTATTCAAGCACAGCCCATTCAGGAAATAGTGTCAGCATTTATTTAATTTGAACTTAATTAGCTTGAACTTATATTTGCTAATTTTTAACTATTTATGCATGTGAAGTGGCTTGTTTTGACTGTTATTTATAAATTTTAAATGGCAGTCTTAGTAAAATGAGTTGAGTATTTGGAGTTGTGGGAAAAGCATTGAAGTTCAAACCTGTGGAGTTTAATTCTGTTCCTTAAATGAGTGAATGACGGCCGGGCGCGGTGGCTCAAGCCTGTAATCCCAGCACTTTGGGAGGCCGAGGCGGGTGGATCACGAGGTCAGGAGATCAAGACCATCCTGGCTAACATGGTGAAACCCCGTCTCTACTAAAAATACAAAAAAAACTAGCCGGGCATGGTGGCGGGCGCCTGTAGTCCCAGCTACTCGGAGGCTGAGGCAGGAGAATGGCGTGAACCTGGGAGGCGGAGCTTGCAGTGAGCCGAGATCGCGCCACTGCACTCCAGCCTGGGTGACACAGCGCGAGACTCCGTCTCAAAAAAAAAAAAAAAAAGAGTGAATGACATTTCATTTCCCTTGCATTAACATTTCATTTCCCTTGCATTAATTTAAAAGGAAGGAATTAGCCTAAATTCATATGTTTCCCCTAGGAGCTCGATGGTTATTGGCTGTGCCCCTTAAGAGTGTATCCTTCATGCCCTCCTCCCTGATTCAGCTGGGCACACTCTGCTTTGTCTGTGCTATATATTGGTGTGCAACAAATAATATGTTTCCCTTGCTCCATTTGGCTGCCTTTGATACCATTCCTCAAATCTGTCTCTTGTGTCTGGCTTTGTAGCATTGGCTAGTGAAAGTTCTCAGGGAGAACACATGAGGAAAGGAACTGTGGGGAGGGTTGAAGGGGAGGTGATAGAAAACAGGAGAAGAAAGAAGTCTAAGCTGAAATGAAAGGGAGAGAAGACTGATGAAAGAGAAAGTGGGGAGTGGCAGAAAGAATATTAGAAGTGCACGTGTAAAACACTAAATGTATATAGCAGCAGGGGACTGGTAGATGTGATATTAATATGTATCTGTACATTTAGGAAGATTCAGAGCCTGTAACTTCTAAGGCCTCTTCAACAAGTACACCTGGTAAGTTCAAGATAAATATTTTAACCTTTATAAACTTTCTCTGAAAGTATTAATACTCCCCAGTTAAAAATTCCTCCTTTCCCCATGTTTGGACCAAGTGACTAGACACCAGAATGCCAGAGTTCTTTGTTCACACCTGAAAGCATTAATTAACTTTTTTCCTCCTGGAAGCTGCTGTTACTTTCTTGAGGTTACTTACTAAAACAAGGAAAATATTAATGTACTATTAGATGACGAGAAGTATTTTTCATAATTGTTTTCCTAAAGGTAAAAATAAAGTGAGCATGTTAGTTAGTACTGCAGTCTCCCTCAGAACATTCTCAAATTGAGAAGGGTATCCTAGCCATTCATTTGGGTGATATTGATAATTAAGGGAATAAAGTTTCTGATTTGTAAATTTAAAAAGTCTCCTTAAAATTTTGGGGAAGTGTTCTTGAATTCAGTGAAATTTCTGACATTGAGAATTCTTGAGCATCCAGTAAATCACCTAGATTATTAACAAAGTATATTTCACTAGAGGTACTTGATGAGTGCTGTATCCAAGATGAGAATATGAACTCATTACATATTCACAAGTTATTTCTTCATATTTGATTAAAGACTGAGGGCTGGACTATCCAACTCCTTATCTATTCTGGAATGAAACAACATAAATAAACTTGATGAGTTAATATCTAGAGTGGTCCATAGGAAACCAGTATAGAGAAATGCTTATATTCCTACAGTTTTGATTTAAAGACAACCAACTGCATCTACAGTTACCTTTTTAATTTTCATTGTTTTATTTTTTTGAGATGGGGTCTCACTCTGTTGCCCAGGCTGGAGTGCAATGGTGCGATCTTGGCTCACTGCATCCTCTACCTCCTAGGCTCAAGTGATCCTCCCACCTTAGCCCCCCAACCCCCCAAGTAGCTGAGGCCCCAGGTGCATAGCACCACTCCTGGCTAATTGTTTGCATTTTTGGTAGAGACAGGGTTTCACCATGTTGCCCAGGCTGGTCTCAAACTCCTGAACTCAAGTGATCCAGCTGTTTCAGTCTCCCAAAGTGCTGGGATTACAGGCATGAGCCACAATGTGCCACCTAGAATTCCCTTTTTTTTTTTTTTTAAGTTCTTCTGTTTTTGTTTTTTGTGATTGTAATCCATCTTTTCACACCCCCACCCCCCGTTCCTCATTCTCATTATTAAATAGTGACTCTTCAGTAGACTGATTGCTGTACCATAATTAACATCATGGCTTTGTTTTCCCTCTGAATAGGACTCAATTTATGTTACTTTAATTAAAAATTCAGTGCTTTGTGACCCACTTACTTTAGCTTTATCCTTCTTTCTGTAAGCCAAAAGTAATTATATATGCTGTCATTAGTACCGCATAGATGTTGTAAATCTGAACCATACTTCAGGGTCACAGAACCTTTAGAATATGATGAGAGCTATAGATCCTTTTTCCAGGGGGGAAAATTGTATTTTTATTCAGATTTGTTCATAATTTCAGAATGTTCATGAATTTCTTGAAGGTTATCCGTGGACTCCAAGTTAAAAATTCCTTATAATGTATAACCCCTTATATAAAATATGAAAAAATAGGCCGGGCGCGGTGGCTCAAGCCTGTAATCCCAGCACTTTGGGAGGCCGAGACGGGCGGATCACAAGGTCAGGAGATCGAGACCATCCTGGCTAACACGGTGAAACCCCGTCTCTACTAAAAAATACAAAAACCTAGCCGGGCGAGGTGGCGGGCGCCTGTAGTCCCAGCTACTCGGGAGGCTGAGGCAGGAGAATGGCGTGAACCCGGGAGGCGGAGCTTGCAGTGAGCTGAGATCCGGCCACTGCACTCCAGTCTGGGTGACAAAGCGAGACTGTCTAAACAACAACAACAACAAAAATATGAAAAAATAATGTGCAGGTTTTGTGTGTGTGTCTCATATATATATAATATATAATATATATTATATATTATATATAATTAATAATTATATATTATATATAATTAATAATTATATAATATATAATATATATAATATATAATATATATATTATATATATATAAAAGCAAAAAGGGCAGGGCCTCTTTTGTCACTTGTTTCATTCCGTTTTTAAATTGACATTGTGTCAGGCACCTGAAGTGAAAGGTACAGGTTCTAAGCACGAAAAAACTCTTGGTCCAGCTGGGAAGATGAGACACACAGGTGTAAAGTTAACCTTTTACAACCACATGTTGAATACTAAGTAATGTGTGTCAAAGAGGGAGGAGATGACACATACGAGTCACCTGAGTCACCTTTGTAGAGAAAAGTGATATCTTAGTATGCCTTGAAGAGTATTTAGTTTGGCTGAAAGTGAGGGAAGGTGTGATATTTCAGAATGTAAGTATAGCTTGAGCAAAGGTATGGAGTTGGAGATGAGCAAGAAGAGATTAAGAAATAGGAAATAGACTAGAACAGGGAATTCTTTTTGAGGAGTATTGTGGGGGAAAGTTCGGAAATATGAGTTAGAAACAAAAATGTTGAGAGCCTTTTATAAAATTATCAAGAGTTTAGACTTTATCCTGCAAGTACTGAGTTCAGTGGACATTTAATCCACTGAAACTGAGGCACATTAAAATGGCACTTGTGGTTTTCCCATTAAAACTAGGGAGGATTGAGATAGGCAGACCAATTAGGAAGCTCTATACGCATGCCAGTAAAGATCCTCTGAAGGGAACCCAGCCCTTGCCCCTCCTGAAACACAGCTGAGCTCCTTAGAGAGAAGAGGCCCTTGCTTCTCAGCTTCCGCAGAGCCAGCTGAACAGTTCTTTCTCACAACCAGATGACCTTTAAGACTAAAAGATGGTTCTGGTTTGGCTGACTGGGAAAGGACCTCAGCCAGCTGTTAAAAGGTAGCACTTGCTACATCTTATCCACTTTGGAATTACTCCCTCATCCTTCCACCTGCCACCTCTTTAGTGACAATGTCCGATGACCATTCCCCTCCCTGTCCAGGTGTCCCTCAGTTTCATTCAGGACTTCCCTCTTTTCACCTGCTTGGACTGGTGTCAGTTGGATATGTTTCTGATTCTGCCTGTCCCAAACCCCATCCAATTTGATCTTCCTGGTCATGTGTGGAACTTGCCACCACTGTGGCGGTCATTGAGAGACTGCGTTAGCTGTTAGAATACAAAAGAAGGAATATAAAAAAGAAGGAATTTGGTTGATGAGGAGTAAGGCAAGATCAATAATGACTTTAAGGTTTCACACCTAATGCCTGCATGCAACAGAAATCCAGAACCAAAAGCAGGGCTTCATGGAAGAGTGTGAATTTATTTTTGCGTAAGTGTACTTTGAAGAGACCATAAGCTACCTGAGAATGTGCAGAAGCCAGTTGAGGAGCTGAATTGGAACTCAGAGCAGTTTTAGTTAAAACTACACAATGAGATCACAACTCATGAATAAACTTCATTCTCATGTGGCCCAAATTCTTTCCTCCATGACAAGATTCCACTTCTGATTTTACCCAGTCATGTAGTGAGGCCAGTGACAGCATCAGTGAGTCAGCCCAGATTAGAAAAACAATTCAAGCACAATAGACAGCCAGCTAGTGAGTCACTGACTACATAGTGTCTTTTGTAATAAGAGCTTAGCGCGAACTTGTTTATATTTAACTGGAATTATCGGCTAAGTCCCAATAATTCATTGTTTAAGAATCAAGGAAGTATAGTAGAATTTCAGGATTCTGAAATTTAATTTGAGTTGCTCCTATTTTTTTTCCTAAGAGGGACTATTTGGATTTAGATTAATTGTTGAAATACATGAACATATTATAAGTTATACTTATTGTTTTTATCATTGGCGCTAAAAGTAATTTAAAACAATGTCAGTAATACTACTCCATTAAATTAATTGAACTATCCTAATTTTAAAATTATCCTACTTTATTCTTACTATCCTTTCTTTATTAGAGAAACTCCTTACCATCCAGTTTATAGAATTATAATATTTTAGACTTAACAATGTAAGTTTTTCCTTGGAAACTTCCCGTAGTGGTTTATAATTTCTTCTCATTTTGAGGTCTGGCGTTGTACAAATTAGAATCCTTACAGATTTCAACTAAAGTTTAGAATTTAAATTTTTATTTATATTACTGCTATGTAAACAGGTATAATGAGATTTAGTTTTTTGTTTTATAATAACTCTGGAAGCGTATATTTAATAACTTCTGTTCTTTGTTTTTAAAGAACCAACAAGAAAACCTTGGGAAAGAACAAATACAATGAATGGCAGCAAGTCACCTGTTATCTCCAGGTATCAACTTTTTTCTCTTAAGTTTTATATTTTATTTGTATAAAAAAAGAAATTAGTGCATTCTTAGTGTAGAAAAAAATTGAATGGTAAGAAATTATACAAGGAGTCCATAAAACTCTCATGATCCTCCTAGTATTGGACAACCACCAAGCCTCATTATATATTACTCATCTACATTACTAGTGATTGATAAATTCTACCCTACATTTATTAACCAGATGATCTGAGATTTTAAGATAGCTTTGTCTTTCCCAATTTGTATTTTGAAAAATTCAAAACTACAGAAAAATTAAAAGGATAGTACAGTGAATATGTGTATACCCATTTCCTAGGTTTAACAGTTGTCAACATTTTGCCCCACTTGTCTTAACTATCTACATATCTACACTTTTTTCCCCTCTGATTAGTTTGAAAGCAGTTCACAAATAAGAAGTGTTTCACCCTAAATACTTTAGTGTTTTTTGGAAGAACCAGGACATCTGCTTTGTAACCAGAACACCATTATTACTCTCAAGAAATTTAACATTGAACAATAATATTATCTAATATAGTATATAGTCACATTTCCCCATTAGTCCCAATGACATAGTGTGTGTGTGTGTGTGTGTGTGTGTGTGTGTGTGTGTGTATATAAAAAACTTTTGGAGCCTTTTTTAAACCTGAAAATCAGCTGGAGAGAAAAGAGCAAAATGAAACCTACATCTTTGAATTTGTAAAGTAGAAACATGTATTTCCCTATCTCATTTGAAACGTGTAAGTGTAATCAAGTTAGAAAAGATAGTATCCAGAAACAAGGCTAGCTAATACTTGTTTCTACAAGTACATGTGGGCATGTTTAGGCAAATTTGTTCTTCCTTTAGCTAGGCATACTTTATTTTCATGACTAAATTTATATCACAGCTCCTGAACACAGATGAAACCTTTTCTTGGTTTATGAGACTTGTATAAAGTTTAAAGGACTTGTATTTTTCCCAGAAAAAAAAAAAAAGTATGTATTTAGAAACTAAGAAGTATTTTGTCTTTTCTTTCTGAGCTATTTGCCTTATTTTTGTCTTGTAAAAAGCAACTTGACTCTAATTATAGAAACCTAATAAAGAGAAGTACAAGGATAGACTTGTAGACCTGTTCTGTGTTAGTCTAAGTCTGAATTTGGATTTGGCTTTCTATGTGGTGCTTTCTGCTAGTCGGAAAGAAGATTTGGTAATGACACAATTGTTTAAGCTCCACAAAGAAACTAGACCTTTTGGAATGTATAAAAGCTTTTAGTTTCTAAGTGATTGAAAGATGATCATATTTTACTTTAGAAGAAAGAGGGGAATTGCTTTTGGTGTACATGTGTTTTCAGTAGAGTAGAAAAATTGCACATTTGTGTTTCTCAGACTCCTAACTGAGATGGCCTTCTAACATATCTCTACCGGTTATGGATTTTCTTCAGTACCACATTATGAAGTGCTGATTTATCAAGCCCATAAGAAGGGGCTGGCCAGGCGTGGTGGCTCATGCCTGTAATCCCAGCACTTTGGGAGGCTGAGGTGGGTGGATCACTTGAGGTCACGAATTTGAGACCAGCTTGGCTAACATGATGAAACCCCATCTCTACTAAAAATACCAAAATTAACTGGGCATGGTGGCACACGCCTGCAATCCCAGCTACTTGGGAGGCTGAGACACGAGAATCACTTGAACCTGGGAGACGGAGGTTGCAGTGAGCTGATATCGCGCTATTGCACTCCAGTCTGCAGACCTGTCACATGTCATTTGTCCTTTCTCTTCATCCTGCTTCGTTGATCTGCATTCCATAGTGAATTAAATAAAGCTAAGCCTATGTTGATGGCAGAAGTCATGTCTTAGAATGGACATGGATGAGGTTCTCCAAATGGAATACGTTCTTTGATGTATTTCCATTTAGTAAAGGAAAAGTTGTTCTTTGAAAGATTTTTTTATTTTTCCTAATTCCGGAGTAGGGAGAAAAAAGACTTTTTTTTTTTTTTTTTTTTTTTTCCCCCAGACTTGGAAATTTAGTAAGTGCTCTAAAGGTCACCATTTTGAAAATAATTTTATATAAATGAGTTGAATCTTGATTCTTAGTATCTAATAGTGCACCATAATCATGTTCCAATTCTGTTAGGTGATTTTCCTCCCGTTTCCCAAAATAGAAATTCTGAAACCCTGATTATTTCCTGACCACTCATATATCTTTTGATAGATTTGATCCAACTACTGGTATGTAGGTTTTAAAATTTCACAAAAGCTGTTTTAAACCATAAAAGATTTTAAAAATACGTTGAAAAGAGTAAGAACTATATTGCTTTTCTTCCTAAGTTATCTCCCCGTTCCTTCAGAAAGCAGGTATATTAGCTGCTTTAAGTATGTCTCATCCTTGCATTGTAGTGAAGGTGCCCATTTATCTTTGGAATAACTTTGTCAAAATTATGTTAGTGGTAAGATGGATTAATATCCCATAATATACATGAGATATTGCATATTGCTGTATTTGTTAAGAGTAAAAGCAAGAATGTTTGGTTAAAAATGCTTTAAACTATGACTGGATTATAACATTTGGAAGGTTGGTGCATTCATCTGTGATTATTAAGACCTGACAGATCTTGTATTCAAGATGGGAAAACTAGTCCTTTACATGCCTCCTGAGAAGAGTTAATTTTCTATACTTTTATATACTTACTGTGCCTAACAACCTATAAAAAGTAGCCATTGTGTAATGATTTTTAAAATTTTCTGTAACTGGTATCTTCACATAACTAAAGGTTTTAAAATATCTTTTTTATTGGGGAAAAATTGGTTATTTTAAGGTTAATAGACTCAATTATTGTTTGGTTTGCTATTAACAACCTATAAAACAGTAACATAATGAGAATTATTTTTTAAAGTTCTATTGTGTATCCCTTTCAATGGTTTTCCCCTTCATAGACGGGATTCTCCAAGGAAAAATCAGATTGTTTTTGACAACAGGTCCTATGATTCATTACACAGGTATCATCCTGCTGTGACGTTGTGATTTGAGACTTTTAAATAACATGTTCAGGATAGGGCTGAGCTTTTTCTACCTGGATTGGTAATCACCACAAGGGAGATTTTTTTTTCTTTATTTTGAATACCTTTTAAAAATTCTGCCATCACTTCACAGTTGGATTAGGATAAATACAAATGGTAAACATATTCGAAATACTAGACTGGGAATCTAAGGCCACATATATTATCTAGGCCATTTGTAGCTTAAGCATTTTCCTTTAAAGGCTGTTTGCCTTATGATTATAAGACAAGGTTTCAAAAAAGTAGATAGAAGATCCTTTTCCATCTGTTACTGGAACATGGGCTAATATTAACGCCATGGTTGTGGTTTCTTTGAGGAAAATCTCTGTTTCTTAGATACTTTGTAGTAAATTATCTTAGACAATTTAACATCTAACACCCTGAGTAGATTGTTTTCTAGATGAGCCCTATTATACCATTTTTTAATTAAGAACACTTAAGATATGAACTAGTTTTTTCTTAATTAAAAAAATTGATAGCTAAAAAAAAATCCTCAAATGCTTTTCAGTTACTTACACAATTAATGTGGCAGAATAGGGACTTAAATATAGTAGTACATTTTATAGGCAGATGTTTAAAAGGCAACACTCTCATCATAAAATAATAAAAACTGGCCCAGCACGGTGGTTCACACCTATAGTTTTGGCACCTTGGGAAGCCAAGGCTGGATGATCATTTGGGGCCAGGAGTTCAAGACCAGCCTGGGAAACTTAGCGAGCCCCCATCTTTACAAAAAATGAAAAAACTAGCTGGGCCTGGTGGCTTGTGCCTATAGTCCCAGCTACTCAGGAGGCTAAGACAGGAAGATATCTTGTGCATAGGAGTTAAGAGGCTGCAATGAGGCATGATCACACCACTGCACCCTAGCCTGGGTGACAAAATGAGACCCTCTCTTAAAAAAAAAAAAAAAAGTAAAATAAAAACCTGAGAAACCCTCATTTTGTGATCAATTATGATGAAAACCCATAGGTTAGAAATAACTGAAATATATTTATGTTATTTTATACATTTTTTTTTCTTTTTAATATACATCAGGTCCACTGGGAATATGAATTAAATGCTGTTCATAGTGGATGTGTATCACAGTGAGTTGGCAGTTCAGTAAGCAGACTCTGGCCAAATTCTTACTTGCTAAAATTATTTTTATGCTATTAATGATCGAACTACAACAAGTTAATTTTGTCAGCCAGTTAAATCTTCACAAAATGTTTATATTCCACTAGTGAAATAGTTTTTTCTGCTTTTTTTTTTTTTTTTTTTTTTTGAGGTGGTTTGTTTTGGCCAAAAGATTTCTTTAGAAAATTTGCTAGTACATAGAAAAATAGCATTTAACAATGAAATTTTTAAGGCTGGGTACCATAGCTCATGCCTATAATCCCAGCTCTTTGGGAGGCCTAGGCAGGAGGATCACTTGAGTCCAGGAGCTTGAGACTAGCCTAGGCAATGTGGTTAAACCCTGTCTCTATAAAACATACAAAAATTAGCTGGGCATGGTTGCATGTGCCTGTGGGAGGCTGAGGTGGGAAGAAGGCTTGAGCCCAGGAGGTCAAGGCTGCAGTGAGCTGAGATCATGCCACTGCACTGCAGCCTGCGTGACAGAATGAGACCTTGTGTTCAAAAATATATATATTTTTTTAATGTAGTAAATCTGCTCAGTTATCTTGCCGCTTTCACACATAGTACCCCCTGGGATAATGTTACTGATAAACTTTTTTGGTAAAAGTTAAGAAAAAAAGTGGTGATTACATCTTTCCTTCAGTATGAAAAGTTCCCCCCTTTAGTTAATTATCATGGTGGTGGTGGTGATGGATTGCATGTTAGCATGAATTAAATTTTTAAAAATTTGCATGTCTCCACAATTGTTTTTATTACATGACAATAATATTTTACATTGCCTAGTAAATATGGATATATTCGTAACATACTTGCCCAATTAAATAGCAGACTGTAGTTGTTCATGTGAATTTCAGAGGTATTCATTATATAACTTGAGAAAATAACTAGCTAAATGGACCACTTAAATGAGAAATGTAAAAGAAAAGCAGAGTATGAATTATAGTTTAATTCTAGAGAACAGGAATAGGTAGCATGAGTGAGTATATGAAATGATGGTGTCCTAAACTGTAAGACTGTTTGCCAGACGTGGCTCTGCATAGGGCACCATGACTTGCATTTTATGGATCTCAGTAAATCTTAAGTGACCTTGGAATTTAGTAGTCTTCCCTAGCAAAGTAAGAAGGTGTAGCCTCACAAGAGGAAAGGAAATATTTCATATAAATCTTATTCCCTACAGTGCCTAGCTCAGTGCGTATTGAATGAAGTTTTCTGAAAGTTATTATTTCCCCCACTCATATAAGCAGATACCTAATAAGGTAAAATTGGACGACTTGCTTCCTAACAGTCTTTTAAGCAGTAATACATTTTGATAGTAAAGCAGATTAACAGGCCGGGCATGGTGGCTCACACCTACACCCAGCAATTTGGGAGGCTGAAGCAGACAAATTATGAAGTCAGGAGTTCGAGACCAGCCTGGCCAACATGGTGAAACCCCGTCTCTACTCAAAATACAAAAAAAAAATTAGCCAGTCCTTGTGGCGCACCTGTAATCCCAGCTACTCCGGAGGCTGAGGCAGGAGAATCACTTGAACCCAGGAGGCAGAGGCTGCAGTGAGCCGAGATCACACCACTGCACTCCAGCCTGGGAGACAGAGCAAGACTGCATCTCATAAACAGCAGCAACAACAACAACAACAAAAAGATTAACTCAGTGTTTAATCTTCAGGAACCATGCCTATGGGTTTAAAGTATTTTATGTCTTATAAGAGTTATAAAATTATAACTTGGAAAAATTTATTACGCCTTTTGGGTCTTGCTTCAGATTGCTAACGTTGGTACTCTGCAAAATTGGGAATATATGATTTGCCTGATGGTTTTAAGTTGCATTTATTCGTGGCTCGTACTAGACTAAACCAGAACCCAGAGGCGTGCCCAATTAAAACTCTAGGTTTTCCGCTGAGGATTCTTTTATTGCCACAATTGGAGAGGGCACCATGACTGGTTTATTTGGTGCTGAAACTTGTTTAAAATATACCTAATCATTGACTTATTAAGAATTATAATAGAAACTAAACTTTTGAAAGTGCAATAATAATTGACAATCTGCTTCTGTTTGGCATTTCCTTTTTATTTAATAAAATAAATGTGTGGAAGTAGTTAGCCTGAAACACAACATTCAAATGACGTCTCCATAAAATTTTCACAAGGAAATAGTCACATAGTCTAATCTAATAAACATTTTTAAAACATTTTTTATTTTGATTCTTGAAATGGAATAATATGTATAAAGCAAATCATGCTCACTAAAAATGTTTTCTTCCTGCAATCCAAGGCATCAACTTTGTAAGCTGATTTATGTTAGTGTAAAACATTCAAGTCTTTATGTTTCTCCTTTCACTGGTTTGCCCAGGTATTTAAGTAGATAATGTAAAAGTTCAAAAGAAAGACAGAACAAGATTGTGTTATTTGAGCCTCAGATGTTCCAGCTGGCCTCTTCATCACTGTCTTGGTCAACATGCCACGTTATCTGGTTACCTCATGCCCAAAGAATACCATCGTCTACTCTTTTCTGAAGAAGTCTTACCACCTTGTCACCTTTTTCTAGTTCTTTTATAAATAAGAAATACTGAGAAAAGTGAAAAAATTTTGTTTTATGTCCTAATCAGCCCTACAATTTTGATAATTTTTAACAAAATGGCTATTTTAAAGAAATGTATTTAAATCTGGTGTTGGGTTGGCAAATTTGCAATTATTTATGAACTCATTAAGTGTTAAGAATGTTGTTTACCTGTCCTGGAAATTTCATTTATGCAGACCAAAATCCACACCCTTATCACAGCCCAGTGCCAATGGAGTCCAGACGGAAGGACTTGACTATGACAGGCTGAAGCAGGTGGGCGCTCAGTGGCAGCTTTATTTGTACTTGTTTCTTTTAAAAAAATATCTTATATGCATATCTTTGACATGGATCCTGAATGTACTTAGAAAAACCATAGAGCTATTGTTATACAAATTAAACAGTGGCATTAGTAGTAGTGTATTTTTTCAAATCTACACTTCCAGTTCATTGAGTTTGCATGAAGTTCCAGAGGTAGTGGAGGGTGGGGCTGTGGTTTAGTGATAACAGCATAAGGTTTAAATGTAAGTGCGTGGTATGCAGTTGTAAAGAAAACAATGGGGCTTTTGCTTTTCAGTTACTGTTTTGGCAAAATGGAATGCAACAAATCTGATTTTGGCAAGAGTGCGAGGAAATAGGCACTCTTCTATACGTCGGCTTTCTAAAAAGCAGTTTGGAAAAACAAAATCAAAAGCCTGAAAAATAAATGTCTTACCTTGAACTCAGTGATATGAATTCCAGGAATTTATTCAAAGAAAATATTGTGGAAGTATACAAAGCTATAGTGGGTAGAGTAGAGGCTCTGTAGGCTTCAAGGGATCATAATTTAGTATGCTTAATAGTAAATTGTGAATACTTGCCTGTGTTAGGTAACAAAACAGATGTGTACAGTTATCTCAATTTTATATAAAAAAAGATACTGTCCACATTTGGGTACATATGCATTATATTTAATACTTGTGTACTCAGGAAGAAGTAGTAAGTGATAGGATTGTGATTTAAAATACCTTATTCACAGAAGAGATGAAATACATTTTTTAGATAAACTGAATTTTCATACTGCAAAGCTATTTGAAAAGTTAAATTCAGTTATATGATCTTAAAGGGGAACATGTGGTCATTGAAAATCAAGCCCTTGTTTTGCTCTGTATTGAATGTGGCTTTCTTGAAAAATATTTTAAAATAGAGCACTTCCACACACTTCAAAACATGGTCAATTCTTGGTTTTCTGAAGAATTGGAGGATAACAGAGGAATAGATTTGATTTGGGGGATGAGATGTAAAGAGTAATTTGGATCAGGATATCTGTGAGTTTATTTAATAACTCTTGTGTCTCAGTCTTTTCCATTGTTAAAATGAAGACTTTAATTGATAGTTTTATTTTAAACATGAGAAGCTTTTCAAAAGGTAAACTTTAACAGAGCAATTTAATTTTTCCTGGGGTATTCAGTGTTAAAGTCACACAATTCAAAACTAATCCTTCCAAAGGACAGCTGTTACTTTTCACCCACTAAAATTGTGTCACTTTGTCATAGGACCTCCAATCTTGAATCTGCAGGGGGGTTTTTTGTTTGTTTTTTGTTTTTGAGACAGAGTCTCACTCTACCACCCAGGCTGAAGAGCAGTGGTGCGATCTTGGCTCACTGCAGCCTCTGCCTCCCAGGTTCAAGCGATTCTCCTGCCTCAGCCTCCCAAGTAGCTGGGATTACAGGTGTGCACTACCATGCCCGGCTAACTTTTGTAGTTTTTGTAGAGACGGGGTTTCACCATGTTGGCCAGGCTGGTCTCAAATTTCCCAGCCTCAAGTGATCCGTCTGCCTCAGCCTCCCAAAGTGCTGGGATTACAGGCGTGAGCCACCGCACCCGGCCAAATCTGCAGTTCTTGAAGGAGGGCCCAGAGCACCACAGTTAATAGAAGTATAATGTGGGCTATGTATATATTTTAAATTTTTTCTAGTAGCCGCATTTTAAAAATACGAAACAAAAGGACAACATTAATTTAGAAACTTAATAATGTATTTAAAGTATGTTTTAATATGTAGTCAATTTTTATAAATTACTAACGAGTTATTTTACATTGTTTTCATCATATTAAATCTGAGAACTCTGGTGTGTGCTTTACACTTACAGCACATCTCATTTCAGATTAGCCTCATTTCAGCTGCATATGGCTGGTGCCTGCCGTATTGGACAGCATGGGTCAACCAGGGCCTCGCCCACCTTCCTGCCTACCCATTAGGGCAATCTCTGAGGTCCCTTCAGGAAAATCCTAGACTCCTTGAAATATCGTTTGGCAGCTATGGTGATTCCTAAGAAATCTCCATACTTCAAACAAAAGAACAGATTTGCCAAGAGCCGATTGTCCAGTTTATTGTGATATCTTCATCCTCTAAACTTCCTTTGCATCACCTCTGAGATTGTTCCCAGAGGACTAGATTGAAAGCACAGCTGTTATCATTTCTAGAAACTATCTGAATCATACCTTTCACTGGATGACAGAGTAATTATCTTAATTTTAGGAAGCATTCTATTTCACATATTGCTAGGCTAGAATAAGCCAGGATTGGGAAGGGAAGAATATTAAAATTTACCAAGGCTAGTCTTCCAAGAAATAGAATTGTGGCTCTGGAAACAAAAAAAAACTACACATCATACTTCATGACATTCTTAAAATTTTATATGAGTAAGAATCTTTTTAGCAGTATTTTTTTTCTGTATTTCTGATATTTTTCTCTAATATTTTAGGACATTTTAGATGAAATGAGAAAGGAGTTAACAAAGCTAAAAGAAGAGCTCATTGATGGTAAGTATCTGGACAAATTTACTATTCCTATTCCTATAAACAATGTTTAAGATTCACCATTTTTAAGAAAATGCAAATAAGGAAATGCCGAGTTGATTACTTGAGGGCAATGACTTCCATAGTCCTGCCCTTTTAGGATTAGGGTTTTGGGGAGGAGGTTTCTCCTTCATATAATGGAAATTATTTTTATAAATAGGGATTAAACAAAATCCCTCAATTCAGATGTTGTCTTGTCTTAGATGGAAATCCACATGAACAGATCTTTCTCTAGGTTACCCCTGCTAACCTATCCCAGTGCCCTCTTCTTTTTGAGCCCACATACTCAGTGTTTTCATTTTGTATACAAAAGGAGAAAATATATAGAAATTAGTATCATCTTTCTAGTATTAAAGATGTGTGCAATGAAAGATGCAAAGTTAATTTTTTTATTACTGTGAGTTTGAGCACAATCCTTAAAGTTTCTTAAGAATGAGCCACTCATTTATCTTACTTTACCATTATATTTATTTTCAATACTTGTTCTTTTCCATCCAGCAATCAGGCAGGAACTGAGCAAGTCAAATACTGCATAGAGGAACAGACTAAGGAGAGATAGGACTTTAATCTGAAGGAAAAAAAATCCTACAAACAACAACTGTTCACAACAGCAAACCCCTACATTTTATGAGCTGTAAGAAGAAAATGGAGACAAACAGAAGGAGGGAAAATCCAACCTACTCTGAAAGCCTTCAAACATTATGACTCTGGCGATAAGCTCTTTTCCCTCTCCGTTTGCTGCTTTTTTCTGGCCTTTACAACAGAATGGAAGAGAATCATATAAGAGTTCCTGTAACAGTTATGCAGAAAATACTAAAACCCATCAGGCAAAATCACCGTGCATTGAAATATTTTCATGTCAAGATAAAATTGCACATTTTCCACAATACATTGCTAAAATAAAGAGGAGAAAGGCTTAGGAAGTTTCTTTGCAGAGAGTGCTGGTAAAGAATTGAGCAAGTTTGCTATTGTATTGTAATGTTTCTCTCAGGTTTGTTCTTCCTATCATGTTTGATATTCCATGAATAATTGAGATCAGGCCTATGTAAGTTAAGATCATAATAAGTGGAACAAATGGAATTGTAAGTGCTTTCAAAGGGTAATATTTATAAGAAAGTGTCTGAAAAATGATATCTTCAGCTTGAGGAATTTTAGAATGATAGGAAGTCTCTCAAGTTAGCCTTCATGCAATTTTGTAGATTAAAACATAAAATTTGTCCAGAATTTAAAGATTTAGATGCCTTCCTAAATTGTTACAATGCTTTACCAAATCTATGACTTCTACATAACACAAACCAGTGGTCAAATGTAAACACTATATTGTAGATTTACTGTAGGTTTTCAACCTTTTTTAGATTTATGCATGTGGACATTTTTATAATGTAATTACAATCACCACAAAGTTAGCTTTTTTAATTGCAGACAGTAATGCATGTCACACTAATATGTAGTGGCCTTTTCAAGGCCTAGTCCCAGGGAAAACATTTTGTAGAGTATAGGGGAGTGGGAGGAAGGGGAGGAATAATTTTTTATTTGAACTTGATTTCTGCACTATCTTTTTCTCAGTTACCTGCATGAATAATAATGAGGAATATTTTGTGACTTTAATTGGTAAATATGTTACAAAACCAAGTACTTAATCTTTTACATCATGTCTTCAGCTATTTGTATTTTAACCAGTAATTTCAATGGTCTGAAACATGATTCAGAGCTTCACATAATATCTTACTGTGGAACTCAAAAGTTTGATCACTGAATTTGGCAGTTATTACTACCTAGGTCCCCTGCTGTTACACAGGTGTTTAGATACATGCTCCTGAATGAAGCTGCTTTTGAATTTTGTTATGTTGAAATGCAAGAAATAACAATGATGGCAGCAATTAAGGTCACAGAAATCATTAGGTAAAGGAAAACCAACAAGGAGTTCTGCAGTTTTCTTTTAATAAGTAAAGTGAGACTTGAGGGTGGTGGGAAGAAGGAATTAGACTCTCTGCCTGCCACCCTGTGTGTGTGTGCCCTCGCGCACATGCTGTCTATATGGAAGCCACTTTTCTTTCCTTTGAAACTGGCAAGGTTAAAATAAGGGAGAAATCCTGTATGTTGCAATGATAGCTTTTTGGAAAATTTAAGAAATCAAACTCTCCAGGCTCTCCATCTTGATTTATGCTTGAGTTGTTATGTGCCATATTTGCTTTGAACTCTGATTATCAGAAGTTTTACTAAAATTTTGAAATAATTCACTTTCATCTGCTTTCTAGATTTTGTACATCTCTGTCCATAAAGCAGAGCTTGTTGATAGTGTAGTTTTCTAAATGCTGCAAATTTGCAGCATTTACCACTACAAAGAAGTTTGGATGAGGGTTTTTTTTTCTTTGTTAAAATAGTTCCTATTTCTGTAGAAATTTCACTTTTAGATTAAACTGTGATGGATGAGCTATCATAATTCAAGTATACATTTCTTTTTTCTATCAGATATTCATTGTCATGCAGTAGTAGTAAAAACATCAAAGATGCAGCAAGCTTATGACGTATTTTCTAAAAGAAATAGGAGGCATTTTCATCTTTATTATTGTACTTTTGGTTATGCAAACACTTTGATAATATGATCAGTTATGTCCCCTATAAATCTGGTCAGAAACCTCTTTTGATTTTGTTGGGTAAGTTAAATAGTCTGTAGTAGGTAGAGTACTGGGTACAAGTGGTCCAAACTAAGATAAGAGACTAAAATAAAATGCTAAATCTTAAAAGAAACTGGGTTTATGCACTAAACGTTTTGTGCCTTGGTCTAATATTAACATGATGTCTGTGTAAAATGACAAAAGAAAAAAAAAAACCAGTGTTGAATCACACTATATTTTCCATCATCCCAGATTGCTAAATGTGTTCTTTCCAAGAAGTCTGAATGAATTATTATATACATTTGCTGTCACATACATGACAGTTGTGTCATTATTAGAGATTTCAGTAATTACAGTGGGAAACAGAAGCCTAAGTTCTTTACCTTATCAAAACTATGTTCCTGGAACCACATTATTATGATGGTTTTTGTGCTCTTGTACATTGGATGTCTTAAGCTGAGTACAGTTTAGGGGATCCTTTCTCATGACAGGAAGGTACTGCTTTCCTCAACACTGTGATCTGACCTGTGACAAATCTGTACTATCCACTATGTAAATGGCTCACAAGTCAATTGCAAACAAACTGAATGTACAAATCTTAGTGCTGGTGCTGAAATCTCTTCGGAATAGTCATCATGATTTAAAAGTTTGTTTAAAAATTTGCAAGCTTCAAGTGTCAATCAAAACTGAAGATGAAACACTAATGAATGTTGAATTCTCATGCTTTTTAGGTGTACTTCCTTCTTAGAATTTTCAGTTTTCTATTTTTACCGTAACTATTTCGTTTAAATTTGTTTCACTTCAATTTCCTACATGCTAACTTCATTTGTGCGATTGAAATAAAATTGCAGTATATATGTGTTGCTTGTTTGTGACACTTAGATAATCTTCTGAAATAATTTGTTTTAAAGTAAGTTACATTGGATGTGAAAAACACCTTTTAAAGTCCAAGACTTTACTACTTAAAAGTTTACATGTCACGTTACTACTCTTTAAAGATTTCATAGAAGTCGTGAATACTAAGTAATGTATACAAAAGAAATACGTGATGATGTGTCTACTTTTTGTGTGAAATAACTGTTGGGTATTCCCTGTTCTTATTTTCTCTTTGCCCACCTTGACACAGTAACTTCTTCTTACAGTCAAGTTGATAGTAAGTGTTTAATTTTTATTCCATTTTGTTCTGCAACACATTCAGATACTTAAAACTCATTCATGCAGTTAGAATTTTCCTTTATATAGTTTGCATGGTAAAGGACATTGTGTGGTAAAGGGCATTATCGAGTATTGAACTTTATAGCAAAATGTGTATGGTGTTTATACATGATGCTGATTTCTTAAAACCTACATATAAGCAGTAGTACTTTTTCTCTATTATAAAGTATTAATTTTGAGTTCCATTTTATAATTCTGATGTCTTCTTTAGAAATACAAAATTACAGTCCTTGTATTATTTTCTTTGACCAGACCCAAATTTTCCCCCTTTCAACCGCCTCCATTCTCTTCTCCACTTATCATGGACCACATGTTCCCAACATTCATTAACTTTTGCAGCCATTACAGAGTTGACAGTTGTTAAGTTTTCAGCTGATTTTTTTTTCTTTTTTGCTCTATCCTGTCTCATGTTCTTGCTTCTCTTCATATGTAAGTCACAATTTTTGTCTACAAATTAAAAGTCACTTCTCATTCAAAAATGAGTTAAGTAACATGCTAACCTTTTAAATTTGCCTAGCTACAACTTTTATGTCTCTTGTAAATTTATATATACTTTCAGTGCCATTATGAAGAATTGGCCCTTTAATTCTAAGAAGTGTTACCCTATGAAGCACAGTGTGCAAAGGTATGCTACAGGGTCTCTTTAATTCCTGTGTAGCCATTGTAACTTTTTAACACCATTACCCGTTAAATTCTACCGATTATAAGTAGCGTAAAAGTAACTGTATAAAGCAAACGTCGCAAAGGAACTCTGTAGGAGCTCTTATTTCCTCTATGTAGCTATCATAAAATTCACTTCCAAACTCCAAACATTTTTCTGGTAGCACCACTTTTGTTTTTAATAGAAAGGTGAGTTCATATCTGTACATCTCTCCAAAGCTCTAAGGAATGAGAAAAGCATCCTAGTATATTGAAATTACTGATGTTTAATACCTCTGTCTTTTCACTGAAAGCCATTTAATATTTATAAGTTAGATGCTTTTTAAAGTCAAAACTTGACATACAGGTATTTATAAGGAACCTCCACGACACTGAAAGAATGAAATTGACGTAGATAGCTTTGGCTACGTAAAGACATGGTAGAGGACATTTACTTTTAAGAAGAGTTTTCTTCTGAGGATGTGTAGATTTAACTAAGCAGCTGAAGTCAGTAATCCCTCAAGAAAGGCCGTTTATAGGAGCCAAGAACTGCTGGAAGTCTGTGATGTAGGTTTTTCTGTTCCCAACATCAAAAGCTGTGGATTATTAGGTGTGTTCCCCTTTATGTTATGTCTAGGTAATTTTTGAGACATCAAAACTTTTTAAAATATCAATACTGGAAAGATGAAACCTTCAAATTAAAGCCTAAAAGTGATTAGAAAGTAAAATATTAATGCAGTAAATTTAGGATGGTTACAGATACTCACCATCAACATAAATGAGTTCCAGGATAAATTCTTTGTGGAATGCTAATGGTCAAGTCACATAAGAGGAAAATTAAATCTTCTGGTGAAGAGACATTTGAAAACTAAAGAATTAACTATGTAAATTTGTCTTTCTAGTTTTCTTTATAAAGTAACAGAAGCATTGTAAAAGGGTAAATAAATGACCGTCATAATGACTTAGGGTGTTGTGAGAATGTCTGCCACATTTATTGGTTATTTCTGTTGAAATCTGAAGGAATCAATACATGTGAAGATTGAGAAAGGGGAAAAGGACTGTCTCCGTTACAGATATTCTGTAATGCACAGAACCTTCTAAACGGAAATGTTAGTATCATTTAAAGCACATAGTAGACCTTGAGTATTTGCTGACTAGTTTAACATACAGAAAAAATCAAGGATGAAGCACCAATTAAGTGTTTGAACCAAAGAATCACAGTCACTGAGCTGCACCCCAGTTCCATAAAGCATGTTAAATACTCAAAAGAGCAGAGAGCAGGGCCCGTAGACGCTTCTAGTGCAGGACACAGGAATTCTAGGCAGTGGGAGAAAAGGGCCCTGATTGGTGGCTGAGAGTAAAAAGAATACACCATTTGAATAGTGCTGTTCTTTTTCCTCACTTTATTTAAAGGTATATAATTCCTAGTAGTTAGGACATCTAAATAGCTCAGTAAACTGGTCAGAGGCGGAAGGATCGCTTGAGGCCACAAGTTTTGAGATCAACCTGGGTAACGAAGACTCGTCTCTACAAAAAAAAAAATTTAAAAATTTGGGCCAGGCGTGGTGGTGCACACCTGTAATCCCAGCTACTCAGGAGACTGAGGCAGGAGGATCACCTGAGCCCAGGGAGGACAAGGCTGCAGTGAGCTGTGATCACGCCACTGTACTCCAGTCTGGGTGACAGAGCGAGAAGCTGCCTCTCAAAAAAAAATTCTAAGAGAATATAGCTTTTCATTTTAATAGAAATTATTAGAAAAGCTTACATATTTCATTAGAGCCCAGTTAGACTACATTTATTCTGTAAAAGATCTATATAAAAATGACAACCTCATAGTTTATCATGTTGTAAATCTGATTTAACTGTTTCCCTTCAATTCCAGTAAAGATTTCTTCAGCAGTAGATGACAATTCTGAGAGCATATTATAAAGAAATAACTAATAAAGGAGATGGATGATGTTATAGGTTGGTTGGGTTTTAGTAAATAGTTGTTCTATGAAGGCTTAGAAAATAGGGAAAATTGAATAGTTGGTACTTTGAATTCGATAGGAAAAAGCACTCAGAAGAAAAGAAAGTCTACATTCACTGGTGTTTAGATTGAGAGAGAGTTAATTTTCCCATCAAGTCCAAAAGTTTCCATCCAAGTCTACAGAAACAGAAAGAAAGGGTCTTGGCTTACACTTAAAATATGCATTGTTGTCACCATACAAGCGAAATACATTATAGAAAGCTTTTAAAAACTTGGTCTTGAAGCGCCTAACATTCCATGCTTTAGTCACATCTGTGAAACCTCTTTTTCTTTTTTTTAAGATTAAAGGCATTTTAAAAATAAATGTTTTACAGCCGGGCGTGGTGGCTCACACCTGTAATCCCAGCACTTTGGGAGGCTAAGGTGGGCAGATCACCTGAGGTCAGGAGTTCGAGACCAGCCTGGCCAACATGAAACCCCATCTCTACTAAAAATACAAAAAAAATTGGCCGGGCATAGTGGCGGGCACCTGTAATCCCAGCTATTCGGGAGACTGAGGCAGAAGAGTCACTTGAATCTGGGAGGTGGAGGTTGCAGTGAGCTGAGACCACGCCACCGTATTACAGTCAGGGTGACAGAGTGAGATTCCATCTCTAAATAAATAAATGTTTTTCAACTTGTTTTATGTGAGAAATACCAGCTTTTCATTGTTACCACCAGTTTATCTCAGGTGTCACTCAGGTGGTTCTGCTGACCGAGGCACTGGGCATTTTAAATACGGAGTTTCCCTCCACCCTTTGATCAAGTCTGAAGTTTGTCCATCCTTGGCGGTGGGCTAACTTAAGTATGGGTTCACAAACTTCATTTGATGTCGTAAGTCATGAGGCCACCCCAGTGCCAGTGGTTGGGCATCACAGTGAGTCTGAGGTGATGAATTTGAGTTAGCTGTAGGCTAGTTCTGCACCTCAGCAACAGCCCATGGATGGGGTAATAGCCATTGACTTTGCCACTTAAATTTCCAGGGAGAAGAATAGCTTATAATTTATCTGAGGAAAGTAATTGGGAAGGCTTAGATACTGAGAAGAAAGCCCTGTTAAAATCTAGGTAGCATTTCCTTTCTACTTATTTATTACTAGAGGGATGGGAGGTTCAGGCCTGAGTCAGGACTTTATAATTTGGTGTCCTTCCCAGAGGTACTTTAGGCCTCATCATTTTAAGTTTCAATTACAAAAAAAAATTTTTGATGGAGTCTTGCTCTGTCACTCAGGTCGGAGTGCAGTGGTGCAATCTCGGCTCACTGCAACCTCCGCCCCTTGAGTTCAAAGGGATTTTCCTGCCTCAGCCTCCCGAGTAGCTGGGACTACAGGCGCGTGCTACCACGTCTGACTAGTTTTAGTATTTTTAGTAGAGATGGGATTTCACCATGTTGGCCAGGCTGTTCTTGAACTTCTGAGCTCAGGTGATCTGCCTGCCTCGGCCTCCCAAAGTGCTGGGATTACAGGCATGAGCCACAGCACCTGGCCTTCAATTGCAGAAATTTTTGAAGGGAGAATATTTGATCCTCACATAAAATGTCCTTGTTTCTGAAAGAAAACATGGTAGAAAGATTGTCATTGAGTCCATGTCTTTGCCACCTTGTTGGACTTGATTTCCCTTTCTGTGTTCCTCCTGCCCTCAGTCTCTCTCATTCTGTCCTTTTTGCGTGTGGAGTTGTGGGCAGGTCATTGGACTGGGACTGACTTTACCAGTTTTGAGGCTGCGGGGCTAATCAGTCATTCTCTCTGAGCCTTCTACCTCTAAAGTTTAGTTCTTTTTAAAAATTCTTTTTCTTTTGTTTTAATTTTTCCTCACCACTATACAAGCGAGGGTAGATAAAGCTTGTTATTATTATTGTTATTGTTATTTTGAGACAATCTCGCTCTGTCGTCCAGGCTAGAGTGCAGTGGCACGATTTCAGCTCACTGCAACCTTTGCCTCCTGAGTTCAAGCGATTCTTCTACCTCAGCCTCCTTAGTAGCTGGGACTACAGGCATGCGCCACCACACCCGGCTAATTTTTGTATTTTTAGTAGACACAGGTTTTCACCATGTTGGCCAGGCTGGTCTCGAACTCCTGACGTCAGGTGATCCACCCACCTTGGCCTCCCAAAGTGTTGGGATTACAGGCGTGAACCACCATGCCCGCCCCCGATAAAGCTTAGTTCTGAATTTCCTGTTTCAGTGTATCCTCAGCAGCTACTGGTTGGTTTATTCTTTTTTAATCTTTTTTGGTTTATTCTTTTGATTTTTGAAGAGAAGGAGAAAAAAGATCTGAGTTTGGCTCTCCCATCTTAAGTGCAGCTTTTAGTTGTTTTATAGTCATAGATGCTATTGCACTGGACAGCATGCATCCTGGATGTAAACAATGTGGAAAAATCAATGGAGTGACCATTTTGAGGTCAGTGGTGTTGCATAAAGCACCAGTGCTATGCTGTTCTGTGCCAGTTTCCTCTGCATCACGTGCTTTCACAGTTTGAATTTCAGGCATCTGTGTGGTGGCTTCAGTGCATTCTCCACTGTGCTTCAACCTGGAAGCACATTCTGCCATTCAGAAAGACCGATTCCAATCATGTAATGGGACCACATGAGATCCATGCTCAAATTACATGAATAACAGAAAATCTATTTAACTCTTCTCATTCAAGAGCTGTTTCTAAGTAAACAGACTTTCCAGAGCTCGACGAAGTGAAGAAGCCCTTCTTTCAATTCCTGGGCAGAATTCAGTGGTTTTCATATCATCTGAACCTGCTGTGCTGCTGTTTATTCTATCACTGTCATCCTTGAAAGGAAAAAAGGAATAATCTTACCCTCCTGCCCTTCTTATTTTGTATCTTCCATCTTACCCATCTATATCCATGTAGTCATTCCTTCCGAGTTCCCCGGTTTTAATCCAAAAGACTCCGTTAACAGCAATGTCTTGGCAGACCGGGTACCACTTCCGTGCCATTTGAGGGCTCTGAGTCTTTGCTTCATCTTAGGAAGATAAAGATAATTTGGCAGAAAGTCAGAGATGGAAATAGAAGGTTTGGGATGATAAAAGATGGGTCCTGTTTTGCTGACATTCTTTTACTCTGGTTCTTGGTGCGTGTCTTTTGGGATTCATTTCTTGTTAGCATGAATAGCACATGCTTTTTGTTAGGTGCTTTTCTTTTTTGGAGAACATGAAGTGTTTCTAACAAAACTGAATGAACTAGAAAGAATTCTATTTTGAGATATCTGTAGTTGATGCGAAGTATTTCTGTAATCCTCAATTACAGTACTTACATATTTGCACAGAATTTTTTTTAATTTTTGAGGAAGCCTCTCTGGAGTCTGTATTTACAGGAGCATCCTGAAAGCCCCTATTATGTAGCTGGTGGGAGAGAGAGGGACAGCCACGCCCATCCTGTGAGCAGAGCACAACTTCAGGCAGAGTGAACCCCTTCTGAGTTCTCATTGGAAGCTTTCTGTTGCTCAGCCTCTGGCAGATTTCAAAATCTTCTGCTTAAGCCAGGTGTGGGGGCGTGTGCTCCTAGACACTGACTCGCGGGGCTGAGGCAGGAGGATCACTTGAGCCCAAAGTTGGAGACCAGCCTGGGCAACATAGCTAGGCCTGTCTCCTTTAAATAAATAAATAAATAAATAAATAAATACCCTTTTCCTTGACCATTGTGCTTTCTGCTGCCCCTTTGTAGGGATGGGGTGGGGTCAGAATAAGCATGTGCATGAATGGCGGAAAGCTTTGGTGGTGTTTTTTTGTTTGTTTCTTTGTGTTTTGAGGGATGGGGGAGTCAGCAGTGAACCTTTCTGGCTAAAGAACAACACATAATTTCTATTATGAGATTTAGAAGGTTAAATACATTTTTTTTTCAGGCCTACTAAGTTGATAGACCAAAAGTATATAGTAGAACAGCACAGTAGAAAAAATTTAAAGGTGAATTTCTTATGGTCCAAAAGGATGGATAGTCACAGTCCATAACCTTTCATAGTGTACGCTGGAATTGGAATCTCTTGCTTTGCTCTGAATTTTAGAACTAGAAGTGTGCATGTATGTCAAAAGATTATGCAGAGCTATTTTCTTTGCTAATGATGTAAACATTTACACCCCATGAATGGGACTTTATAATCTGGAAGTGAGCCTAAGGTTGCATATACTGAAATCATGTTTTAAAAGTTAAGGTTGACTTAAGCATATACAAGGCTGTATTTTAATTGTAACTAGAAATCATTTAATATGCATACAGAACCTCAAGTATCTTATCATGGAATTTGTGAATTATGGGCCTTGCTGAATTCAAGGGTAAGGGAAACTGGTAACAACTTGTTTTAAATCAACATGAGTTCCTGCTTGCTTGACTAAAGTTGTTTGAAAATCTGAATTAAACAGGATCTCACTGTCAGGAAACATCTTCTAAGCTTGACATCTACATTTAAGAAGGGAACGTGGAAGAGAGGGCGAGACATGAAACTAAAATAACTGGCAGGGTAGGATCAGACTGCACCTGATTTTTGCACCAAAGTTTCATATAGGAATAAATAAAAAGGAGGACCACTTGTGAGCCAACCTAGGAAGGACTTGCCAGAAAGTAGCAGCTCCTGCTGCAAAATACAGTGCCTTCAAAATGATTCTCTGTGTGAATTGCATGCAATTTCATGTAACCATAAAGTGTAACCTGTATGTGCATGACATGTGTCTAGAATGTGTAAAGTTAGGATTCAGCAGGAAGGGGCCTAGCCCTGTCACTGTGGTGGATCAGTGGACCTGCTGAAGTCACTGGAGTTATGTGACTTAGGTTTGCAGCATCAGACCCCTGTGTTTGCATTAAGTGGCCATATCGTTGAAATTGGATCCATCTCTCCCTCAGCTTTCTTTCCTACTTTGCAGCTTTGCTGGTTTTAATGCATTCTTCTGCTTCCTGGTATCCTTTATTCTTTTGAAATAAAAAGATGAAATACTTAATTCAAAGAAGACTTGTATTTATTTTACCAGTTGCTCTTAGTTTACTAAAGGTATACGACATGAAAAGAGTTGCATTCCGTTGCCTTGGTTGTGATTCTGACCTTAAAATATGCTCAGTTCTAAAAGCTTGAGGAGCATTCTATACTGGTCCTTCTGCATTTCAACCTGTCACCAAGGGGAGTGTTTCGCAATCCGCCATCCTTTCCCTGAATGCTGCTGCTGCTCTATGACGGAAAGCTTGGTGACCTCTTCACTGGACGCATCCAAGGCTAGTGAAAAAAACAGCCTATTGGTAAATGAACAAGCTGTATGCACATGCTATTTTCCTTCAGGACCAAATGCCCTGTGCATTTTAATATTAAGCATACTTACTGCAGGGACCAGTACTGGTACCACTGCCAAATTACACAATGATGCGAGTGCTTTGGGGTTTTGAAGAGCTGAAGGCATACATAAGATTTAGTGTTCTCAGGCCGGGCACGGTGGCTTACGTCTGTAATCCCAGCATTTTGAGAGGGGTGGGTGGATTGCTTGAGTCCAGGAGTTCAAGACCAGCCTGGGTGACATGATGAAATCCTGTCTCTACAAAACAAAACAAAAAAAAGGACTTGGTGTTCTCACTTTGTGACCATCCTGCTCCCCACTGGAGGTCCCTAGAGGCAGGTGCCTTTCAGCTAAGAACATCTGGGAGTCTGTGGTTTGTGAGGAGCTTGCTGGCACATTAATGTAAAGGGTGTGATCTTTTTAATGGCCACACTTTTTGGTATAATGTCTTTGTTTTCATTCTCTGATGTCAGGGAGGTGAAAAGAAGGCTCAGGCACTTTTATCAACTGAACCAGAGTAACTTGTCACCTCCTTTTTTGCTAGCCTCATTTCTAAATAGACTGAATGTCTGTTTCCTCTCCTTTTCAACTGAGAAGCCCTTGGCATACAGCGGAAAGGGGCTGTGTGGAAATGCGTTTTGCCACTGCAGTCATGAGCTGACCCAGCCTTCTGTATTCTTGGATGTTTTCATTCTAGGCTGAATCCCATTGTGTTATAGCAAACAGGCCAGACCCTAAGAGACTATGTGCTGAAAAGATTTGTGAAGCCCCTCAGTTCCCAGTGACTTTCAGAGCTTATTGTCATGAGATTCCTACCCTAGCCCTGGGCAGTGTGGGCAAGGACACCGTAGCGCCTGGGCACCGAGTCCGGGAGTTGTATTTTAGCCTTCTCTCCTCTCAGCTGTAGTGAGGTGTTTGGGTCTTCAAAAGTCATTTCAGCTCCAGCTTCTGTGGTTTCAATATGCTGGGGGTACCTGGCTGAGGCTCCCCACCCAGGTGGCCTGGCTGACAGTGACAGTGTCATAGAGTGCAAGATAGCCTCTGTCACCGCACTGCCAGCTGCAGACACCAGTATGGAGGGGTTATGTGGGTGAAGTTCAAGGCTTCTCTCTGTGAACAAGCTAAAAAGAACCACTCATTTGTCATTTCTCCTTGGCCACAGGCTATCATGGCAAAGGCCTCTTGCTGAGGAGTAACACAGCATTGAGCCGATTTTAATATTGTAAAGCCACTCCTGTGGATAAAGGCATTGAAGATGTATGCTTCAAAGCATTTTTAAAAGTCACCTGGGATATGACAGTGATGTCTATCCTTCTTGGATGATTATAGCTCTAAATCATCACTCCCAACCCCCAAGACAAAAACGAGCCTGAGAAACCAGGAAGCTGGTTTGCAATGTGTTGCCTTGAGTTGGGCCTTTCCTGCCGCAGTTCCTGCCGCCGGGTGAAGTGTTGGAACCCTGCATACAGGTCCTGTCGCAGCCAGCTGGGAAGCCGAGGTGAGCAGACCTCCTGGGACAGATGGAGCCCCAATGATGAGGCCACTCAGACCCACAAAAGGGCACTGTCAGGGGCCTCCACAGCTGGGATTGCCCCCCATGTTTTGGCTTTTTTAAAAAAAAATACCTTTTTTTAATTTTAGAGATGGAGTCTGGCCATGTTCCCCAGGCCGATCTCGAACTCTTGGGCTCAGTCCTCCCACTTCAGCCTCCCAAAATGCAGGGATTACAGGTATGAGCCACCATGCTCGGCCTTAAGAAAAAAACTTCATTAAAGTAAAACATATGGACAGAAAAGTGTACGTATGCATACAGCTCACTGTCTTAACAAACTACACCCATTTGCACAGCACCCAAAGTGAGAAACGACATTGTCAGGACCCCAGAAGCCCCCTCGTGTTTCCCTCTAGACATTCCCTCCCAGCATCACCCCTCTCCTGACTTCTGACCCCCAAGGTTGCTGTGTCTGTGCTTGATGTAAAGGAATCCTGCTATTTTGTGCTTGGTTCCTTTCTCCCAACATTGCATGTGAGATCATCCGTAGTGTGTATAGTGGTGGATCGTCTGTCCTCGTGATATCGTAGTTCCCAGCTTAGGGCTATTATGGGTAGTCCTGCTATGAATATTCTAGCATGTGTCTTTGGTGAACATATGGATGTGTTTCTTCTGGGTGTGTGACTAGGAATAGCGTTGGTGGGTCACAGCGTATGCCTGTGTTCAGCTTCAGTAGATCCTGACCCACTTCTAAACGTGCCTAGCAGTGCTGGAGCCATTTATGGGCATGTCAGCTGGCAGGGCTGCGAGCCTCCCTCCATCGTAGCTCGCTTCTGTGAATGGCCCCGCCGGCAGCACAGGGAACAATCCAATGAAAGAACCGAACCTGCCTTGGACGGCTAACTAACTGTGGTCTCATTCTGTTTCCCTGAAACATGGAATTAAGTTTCTAATACAACGTTCTTTCCCTCTTAACAACAATACTATTCATGTCTACATTTATTGTAAGCATTTACTTAGAAGATAAGGCCTATTTTCCTCCAAGAAGGTGAGTTTATACTCAATGAAATAAATTTTTTTAGTTCATTTAAAATTGCTACCTAACAAGTTGCAGATTTATGGATTTATTTCTTCCTGACCTGCAGATTATAAAATGGTCTCACTCTCAGGGCACAAGAAGCAAGAGCACGTACCCAAAGGCCAAGGAAGTGGCTGCCTTTTTTGTTTTTCCTTAAAAGACGTCCTCTAGAGAAATTCCCACAGCCCCATTATGAGATGGGAATTTGCTTGATTTAAGGAGATGATTCCACTTTCTTTCTAGTAATCTAGGGCATGAAGTGGATGGTTAGATACAAATCTCCAGTGTTAAGTGCCAATAATTTTTGGCAGTATGAAAAAGTGGCCGGGTACAGTGGCTCACACCTACAATCCCAGCACTTTGGGAGGCTGAGGTGGATGGATCACCTGAGCTCAGGAGTTTGAGACCAGCCTGGCCAACATGGTGAAACCCCGTCTCTGCTAAAAATACAAAAATTAGCAGGGCGTGGTGATGGGCACCTGTAATCCCAGCTACTCAGGAGGCTGAGGCAGGAGAATCACTTGAGCCCGGGAGGCAGAGGTTCCAATGAGCTGAGATCACGCCACTGCACTGCAACCTGGTCAACAGAGCGAGATTCCATCTCAAAAAAAAAAAAAAAAAAAAAGGTGCTTTTCTTTTTAAAAATGTAATTAGAGACTTAGTCTTGCTATGTTGTCCAGGCTGGTCTCAAGCAATCCTCTTGTTCTGGCTTCCCAAAGTGTTGGGATTACAGGCATGAGCCACTGCCAAAGATTATTCATTACTATTATTACTTTACTGGGAGCTGGTCAAGTCCCAAAGCCCTCTAGCTCTCCTAAGTTTTCAAAAAAAGGGAAAAGACTTTTTCCACATAATGTCAATCCCATGTGTCAGATTCTCTTGTGAACACTGAGACGTGTTGGTCAGGAAGGGTCCAGAAGCTGTGAGTGCACAGCGGGTGGAACCGGAAGGGGAATTCGTTTTTGCCTTGCAGATCTCCTGTCCTGACTCAACACTTAATGGCACAGTGTCGCGGGTGCTTTCTTGAAACCTGGTGATGTGAACAAAGAATAAAAATAGCTGCTTGAAATGCCTCCAAATGAGCAAATGCAGGCATTGTTGGAATTCCAAATTTCAGAGCTGCTTTCCGGAGTCCTCGTGGATTAACGTAGCAGGAGTGGGTACTGAACAGCAAGGATGGGGCTGGAACTGTAAATGCAAAAAGCATGGTTATAAAAGGGGCATGTCAAAGGGCCAAGGATTGGAGAACGATCAGAGTTCCTAATTTGGGGTAACCATAGAAATCGTTAGCTCCAGCCCTGCTAGACAGCGATGGCTCAAAGAGGCAGCTTGTCAGAGTTGGTGCCTCAGTCCCCCGCCAGTGCCCCCGCCCTGCCAAATCTCACTTAGAGGAAGCTCTAAGTGTGGGGAGGAGGGAGGGTAATTGGAATTCAGACAGGAGCCAGTTCCAAGAGATATGTAAAGTATGTGAATGAGCTTGAAAAGATGATTTTATCCAAGATGGTAGCTCAGCTTAATGTTCTCTTCCCATAATAACCCCCATCACAAATACACAAGGGCCTCAACACCCAGATACGAATGGAATGATACACTTCCTTCCCTAGAATTGTAAGGCAAGGGAGAGGGAGAAGCATTTACTTGCCTCTAAAATATAGCCCTGGTCCCTAAGTCCATGTGTATTTAGTGGGAGGCAGACAAGGAGATCAGTGAACAATTTGGCTTAAATTGGTTTACAAAACAAAAATTACAATGTGAGCGTAATCAATTATACAGAATGATATAGAAACAGATGGAGAAATAATGTCAGCTGCTTGGTGGAGAAGTCAATTCATCTGGAATTAACAGATGAACTGTTAAGAATGAGCAGGTGTCCTTGGGCATCAAAGGGGCAAGGGTATTTCTGGCAGAGCAACCAGCAGTGTTTGCAGGTGTGAGAGTGCATGGGCTGTTCTGCAACAGGCCCTGTAAATGGGCGAGGTTGGAGATAAGCTGTGGGGTGGAGGCAAGGCAGGAGGTGAGCTGGAGAGGTTGGGAAAGAATTGGAAACATTTTGCTCTGTCCTCTGAAATCCTGACACATGCCACATTAGATTGCATGGTTTCTAGGGAGCTTCAGAGGTCCTAATGAGCATTTTAGTCTGATTTTAAAAAGAAAACGATTTTAAGGTTCTGGCACAGAAGATATAAAAATGTGTGACATACTCCCTGTCTGCCAGAAAGCACGTTTTTCTGCACATTTAGAATGTATGTAGAAAATATAACTCTTTAAAAACTCACAAATACAAATTGTCTTCAAGTATTCCAGAGGGAAAATAAAAATAATATATTGGCCCCTTTAGGAAACAGAATGGCCTCTCATTTCCTGGACAGTGGTTGAGAGCAGCCGTGCCAGTGCTACCTGGATTCATGGATGTGCCACACGGTGATCAGGTTCTGTGATCTGTCACGCTATGGGCACAGGAAATAAACGCACTGGCTTGATGCTTTCCTGAGTCCGTGTCAAGCAAGGGCAAGTGGGAGACATTCAGAGTAGGAGTAATTGGTATTATGGGAGCACCTGGGCTTAGATGACAGGTTGCGTCCAGCTATAAATAACACCTGACTTAAAACAGCTTATGTAAATAACAGTTTTAATTTCCTCCTTTTCACCTGTTAATGAGGGAGGGATTCCTGCCCTGGGATTGTAGCAATGGCCAAACACACAGCACCTGATACTGGACAGGTAAGCTTGACAGCAGGTTATTAGTAACCTGAACTCACAGCTCAGGGGAGGAGGACACTGCCCCACACAGGGCTCCATGGGAACTGCACTCAGGAACAGAGGGAACCAGCCGGGGCTGTGGGAGGCAGGCTTTGTGGTAGCAAGAGGGTGTGGTGACCCCTGGTTCCCGCCTGAGAATATGATTGACTTGTTTCAGTAATTCCACAGGCTGGTAAGGAAGTGAAACCCACAACTTGTGGGTGAGCAGGAGCCCTGCCTGGTCTCCTGGGTAAGGAGGGATGTTTGCTGGGGGGGCCTCATCTTCGAGAACAGAGTGAGGAGGGGAACTTGCAGCTCGGTCACACCGGGCCCTTCCAATTGGAGCAGAGATCAAGGCAGCACATAGTGTTGGGTTTCAATTTTAGGTCTTACCCTATAGGTTTATTAGCACACGTGACACTCAACCCTGAGGTAGGAGGGCTTAATTCCACAGCTTTGGATGCCACGGCTAGGTTCCTGCCTTTCCTCAGTGCCACTGTCGCTGCCTCAGCCCCCAGCAGGTGGTTTCCTCCTTGTGCATCCCTTCCATTTTTCTCAGGCAGGAAACTTTTCTGTGGCCCCTGTGACTTTCAGATCTCAGGCAGAGCTGGTCCCATCCCACTACTCTCCATCTGCAGAGAGGCGAGATCTCCTTAATCTGTTCAGATGAATTACCATGCATCTCTCAGGACCCAACCTGCTTTCCTGAGCTCTCGCTGCCCAGCAAGGAGCAGTGGACGTGGCCATCAGACAGGCACCCCAGGGCGTCATCTTCACCCCAAAGCAAGCCTAGGGAAAGTGGAGTTCTGGAAAGTCACACTGATGTGTGTCACACCTCTGTGCTAAAAATTGGATCCATGGTCTGGTAGGCAGTAATACATCTATTATATAGATATATTAATATAAATCGAATATATTATATGATTTATATTTATATATCTAACATATTATATGATTTATATTTATATATAATTAAATATAATATAATATATATTTATGCCCCCCCCTTTTTTTTTGATGGAGGAGTTTTGCTCTTGTTGCCCAGGCTGGAGTGCAATGGAGCAATCTCAGCTCACCACAACCTCCACCTCCCGGTTTCAAGTGATTCTCCCGCCTCAGCCTCCCGAGTACCTGGGATTACAGGCATGCGCTTCCATGCCCAGCTAATTTTGTATTTTTAGTAGAGATGTGGTTTCTCCATGTTGGCCAGGCTGGTCTCGAACTCCTGACCTCAGGTGATCCGCCTGCCTCAGCCTCCCAAAGTGCTGGGATTACAGGCATGAGCCACGACACCCAGCCACCATTTTTTTTTTTTTTTTTTTGAGACAGAGTCTCACTCTGTCACCCAGGCTGGAGCGCAGTGGCACAATCCTGGCTCACTGCAACCCCCACCTCCCAGGTTCAAGTGATTCTCCTGCCTCACCCTCCTGAGTAGCTGGGATTATAGGCACACAACACCACACTCAGTTAATTTTTGTATGCGTAGAGACAGGGTTTCACCATGTTGGCCAGGCTGGTCTTGAACTCTTGACCTCAAGTGATCTGCCCTCCTCAGCCTCCCAAAGTGCTGGGATTATAGGCATGAACCATCACGCCCAGCTATACATTTATACTTTTGAGACAGGGTCTTGCTCTGTCTCCCAGGCTGGCGTACAGTGGTGCAGTCTCAGATCACTGCAGCCTCAACCTCCCAGGCTCAAGCGATCCTCCTGCCTTAGCCTTTTGAATACCTGGGACTCCAGGTGCATGCCACCATGCCTGGCTAATTTATCTTTACTTTGTAGAAATGGGTTCTCACTCTGTTGTCCCAGCTAGTCTCAAACCCCTGGGCTCAAGCGATCCTCGTCTTAGCCTCCCAGAGTGCTGGGATTACAGGTGTGAGCCAACATGCCTGGCTGGCAGAATATATTAATATTTGCATGTACCACAAATCAAAATGTTTTAATACAAAAACTGATTATCTGTGTCTGTTGGCTTGTGTATATAAAAGATTTGTGAAATAGTCTCAGTTGAGGAACCTAAGGAACTGAGGATGGTTCTTGCAACACTGAAAGAAGGTAGATAGTGAGATTAGTTGCTTCTCTCCAAAGACAGTGACAGTTTGTTTAAAAGTTTCAAGCGTGCACCACACTGACTACTGTGGTTCAGCAGAGAAGCAGCTGAAATATATCCTTTTAGAGCTAAGTTCTATCCATAGGGCTGAACTTACAGTGAAGTTCAGTAAATTTTGGATTTACTCTAGGTTCTTGGAGACCAGAATTAGAGGAATGAGAACCCTATGAGTTATAAAGTCCAAGCTGTGTCGCTGTGTCAGCCCTTTTCCTGGGAGCTGTCCTGCCCTGTCCTGCCGTCTCCTCTCTTTTTTGGGGGGCCTCCTTCTCAGTCTCCTATTGGTGCCCCCCCCCTTTTTTTTTTGAGATGGAGTCTCACTCTGTCGCCCAGGCTGGAGTGCAGTGGCGCGATCTCAGCTCACTGCAGCCTCCACCTCCTGGGTTCAAGTGATTCTCTTGCCTCAGCCACCCGAGTAGCTGGGATTACAGGTGCCCACCGCCATGCCCAAATAATTTTTGTATTTTTAGTAGATACGGGGTTTCACCATGTTGGCCAGACTGGTCTCGAACTCCTGACCTCAATGATCCACCTGCCTTGGCCTCCCAAAGTGCTGGGATTACAGGCGTGAGCCACTGCGCCCAGCTGCTATTGGTGCTTTTGAAGGCTTTGTTCCTTACCCACCTCTCAGCCTCCGGAGAAGAGCCCGTTCTCTCCCATGTCTTCTCTTGCCTTTTCTCCATCAACACACCAGTAACTCCAAGGAGTGTCTCAGCCCTGTCCTGTCTCTTGAGGACCAAGCCACTGTCCTACCCACTGGGGACAAGACCCCAGGACAGCCCTGCAGCATCTCAAATCCAAGATGACCCAAACCAAACTCTTCACACTCCTCCTCCATTCTGATCCCCAAGCAATTTTTACTTTCTCCTGGGCTCCCCTGCCCATAAGTGAGTGGGCCCCATGGATCTGCCTCCCGCATGATCCTCCTGGAGCTCCACTTGTTTCCAGCCTTTCTGCCAAGTCCTGTCAACCTCCCTCCACCTCTCACTGGACCTCCACAGCAGCCTCCCGCTTCCTCCTCTCTCGCCCTGCACACAGCCCACTGTGGCTGGAGGGAGCCGTATGAACCGCATGTCAGAACACGCCTCTTCCTGCTCAAGGCCTTTTGAGGCTCCCTGACTGTAATCAAAATGAAGTCTGAATGTTTTAAGTGCCTTTTATGGTCAGCCCTGTGATCTACAGCGGGAGGTGGGAAAGGGACAGCTGGCAATGTGGGAGAAGCTGCCTCCTCAAAAGCTTCCCCCTCCCTTTTTCCCTGCTGCCAGAACCCCGTTTCGTGTAGGCCTCAGTGGAGCTCCCTTGATCTCAGGAATGCAGGTCCATCCTCAGTCTGTGAAGGGGGCCTTGTGGCCTAGTTCTGGACACATCTGTTGGAAGCTCCTGGGAAGGTTTTTTTTCCTCCCAAATAAAAGGAAGGCAAATGAAAAAGCTCTCCCCTGCTCTACCCCCTCACTTCTCTTCCTTGAACTTGATGGGAGTGTATGATGCTCTGGGCAACTGCAGCCATCTTGTAATCATGAGGGGAAGGTCAAGAATCTCAGAGAGCCAGACTGGGCATCTCTGAGCCACCACACTCATGTCGGCAACCACCTACCCCTATACTTATTTAAGGAAAAATAAACCACTCTTTGTTTAAGTCACTGCTAGTCAGAGGATCTGTTGCTTGCAGCCGAAAGGATTCCTAATAGACACAAGCAGGGTGTGTGGGAGTGCAGAGGAAGCCTTCATGCGGGAGGTGGCATCAGAGTGCAACCTTGGGGGTGAACAGTGAAGGGTGCCCCAGGCAGAGAGTGCTATAGGAGTACAGAAATTAGGGAATGGGAATGGAAAATTCCCGTTTAGTTGGAACATAGGAAGGATAGAGAACAATACAAGACATTTTGCCATAAACACTTCGACACAGTCATTTCAACCTCAGGGATAATTTTAAGTAGCCTGCCTGCCTGCCTGCCTTCCTTCCTTCCTTCCTTCCTTCCTTCCTTCCTTCCTTCCTTCCTTCCTTCCTTCCTTCCTTCCCTCCCTCCCTCCCTCCCTCCCTCTTTCTCTTTCTTTCTTTTTCTTTTTTTCAGGGTCTCACTCTGTCACCTAGGCTGGAGTGCAGTGGTGCAATCTCAGCTCATTGCAAACTCTGCCTCTCGAGTTCAAGCAATTCTTGTGCCTCAGCCTCCAGAGTAGCTGGGATTACAGGTGCATGCCACTATGCCCAGTTAATTTTTTGTATTTTGGTGGAAACAGGGTTTCATTATGTTGCCCAGGCTGGTCTTCAACTCCCAGGCTCAAGCAATCCACCTGGCTCAGCCTCCCGAGGTGCTGGGATTACAGGCGTGAGCCACCACACCTGACCCTCGTGTTGCTCTTTTGGTTTGGATGTTTAGTCCGGGCTTTCCAGAGAAGCAGAACGAAGAGGATGTGGTGTGCATATGTCTTTTGTAACAGCACTAATCCAATTCATGTGAGCTTTACCCTCACCACCTCACCTCCTAGAGGCCCCACTTCCGGATACCATCACCTTGGGAGTTAGGATTTCAACATGTGAACTTTGGGGGAAAATAAACATTCAGACATATACATACAAGTATATTCACACACACACACACACACACACTCTCTCTTGTGAAAAGGAATTGACTCACTTGATGATGGAGGCTGCAGTGCGAGTTGCCAAGCTGGAGACCCGGACAGCCAATGGTGTAGCTCCATTCCAAAACCGAGCAGGCTCAAGATGTAAGACGAGCTGAGGTCTCAGTGCAAGTCTGAAGTCAAGAAAAAAATGATGTCCCAGCGCAAGTAGGCAGGTAGGTAATGTCCTTTTACCTGTGGGAGCGTCAGCCTTTTTGCTCTAGCAAGCCTTCAACTGATTGGATGAGGCCCACCCACACTAGGGAGGAGGATCTGCTGTACTCCGTCTGCCCATTAAAATGCAAATTGCATCCAGAAACACCCTCACAGCCACACCAGAATCATGTCTGACCAAATGCCTGGGCATCCCATGGTCAAGTCGACACTGAAAATGAATCTTCTTGGATATGTGATGGTCTTCCCTTGGCTGACAAGGACCCAGCAGGCACTTTGGAAACAGGAGTTTCCTCGACTTTAGGCCCAATTAAAATGCTTCCTTGGCCACCAAGAGGAAGGGGAACTGTGACCATTCACTGCCATTTCCCATCTGGCCAGAAAGAGGTGTCATCTCCATTTCCTCACCAAGTGGAAGGAGAATTATTTTTGTTTTTATTTTTTGAGATGGAGGCTGACAATGAGTGCAATGACCCGATCTCGGTTCACTGCAACCTCTGCCTCCAGAGTTCAAGCGATTCTCCTACCTCATCTCCTGAATAGCTGGGATTACAGGCGTGCGCCACCATGCCTGGCTAATTTTTGTATTTTTAGTAGAGATGAGGTTTCGCCATGTTGGCCAGACTGGTCTCGAACTCCTGACCCCAAGTGATTCTCCCGCCTTGGCCTCCCCAAGTGCTGGGATTACAGGCGTGAGCCACTGTGCCCGGCCGGGAAGGAGAGTTCAAACATCAGCTCTGGATCCCGTCTGTTGTTCTGCAGTACCCGCTAAAGCCAGCCTGCTTCCTTGGCCCTGGGGACCTCCACGGAGGAGCAGTCCTGGGAGTTCGCAGGCTCTCAGGCGGGGCATTTAATGGAGCAGAGGGCACCCCGAGCAAGGGTGGATGGTACAGGCACCTGGCCAGGAGGAGCACATGAGGTCCTGGGCCAGGACAGGCTTCAGGAGCAGGTGACGAAATGACACTGCTAGGGAGAGGAGCTGGCCTCGACCTCATCGAGTCCTTGGAGGTGGTGGATCTGCTGTACTCTGTGCGGTGTCATTTCCATCCTTTCCAAGGCTGCCATCACTGCCTACACCATCCCGCCAATCTCACCCAGCCTGCCCACATGCCCTCGGCCACCGCAGCCGGGCTGGTGTGGGGATTTGCAGGGAACCACGAGGAGCCTACCAGGGGAGCGGGGAGAGTGAGGAGCAGGGAAGGGCGGCAAGTACCAAGGCCCCAGGGGTGCAGGTCCGCTGGGCGCCGAAGGCCAGCCAGGCTCTGCCGGAGCCCGGGGCCTGGACGGCAGCGCTCGGGCGACCCCTGGCGGTCATGCTTCGCAGCGAGCCCCGTCCAACACGGGTGCGCAGCGCCCTCTGCTGGTCGATAGGCGTCCTTGCCTTTTCCCAGCCTCTCGGTTTGCGATTGGAGGGTACTGGTAGGATCCTACTTCACAGCTGAGAGACGGAGGCACAGACATGAAGTAATGCATCCGAGGCGAAGCTGACTGAGAAGATATATGAACGCAGGTATTCGTTCTGAAGAGTCTGCATGAAGTCCAAGGTAACGGATATGACCTTTGGTTATGTCAACAAATGTATCCACAGAGCCTTTTTTCTCCACTCAGCCGATCGGCTTGTTCCAGGGAGCTGTGTTGAGCCCTGGGTACCCCACTTTTGAAGTTCATCAGCAAACTACAACATGTTCAGGTTGCGTGGGCACAGTGGTGGGGGACTGGATTTGGAAATCCAGTCGTGTGAGGAATAATGGGAAGAATGGGGTGGTAGGTTTCTACAATCCAGAACATTCCACTGGCCAGGGCTGTCCTCCGGAGGAGGGAGCATCCTCATGAAGTGGACATCCCACTCACCGGGGGCCTAGAGAGTGCCGGGCTGGCCACTTGCTGACTGGTCTGGAAGAATTAGAATAAATATGGGAAGGCCCTTTAAGGTGCTCATAGCATCTTTAGGAGACACAGATACTAATCATTAGGAACGATGCAGGAGGCATGGCCAGTGCTGTGGCGTGGGCACGAGGCTGTCTCATCTCTTCACTGGGCAGGAGGGGAATCATGACGTCAGAGTGCTTCGGGAAGGTGGGCACAGCACAGGGTTCTGGCTCAGTCCTGCTGCAGTGTTGGGTTAGAGGCATGGATACCACCTGTGAGGTGGAAACGGAGGCACAGGAGTATAGAAGAGGGTGCCACAGGTGGGATTCTCCAGGAGGCCAACCCTGAGTCAGAGTTAGGGGAGCAAAAGATTTATTAGGAGCCAGGCACAGTGGCTCACACCTGTAATCCCAACACTTGGGGAGGCCAAGATGAGTGGATTGCTTAAGACCAGGAGTTTGAGACCAGACTGGGCAATGTGGCAAGACCTTGTCTCTACAAAAAATACAAAAATTAGCCAGGCGTGGTGGCACATGCCCGTTGTCCCAGTTACTCAGGAGGCTGGAGTAGGAGAATCACATGAGCCCGGGAGGTGGAGGCTGCAGCGAGATGTGATTGTGCCACTGAACTCCAGCCTGGGTAACAGAGCAAGACCCAGGCTCAAAAAAAAAAAAAAAAAAAAAGAAAGAGAGAGAGAGAGATTTATGAGGGAGCAACACCCATGAAGAAAAGAGAGAGTGTGCAGGAGGGTCGGTAGGCTGCAGTGTGGATCTGTCACACTCACTTCTGGCAGCCCAGTGGGCACGCAGAGCCAGTGCTGCCCATCAGAGGAGCCCTTGAGGCGTGGAATAGTCAGGCCCTTGTATCCTCACCTAGCTCAGACTCCTCGAGAGCAGAGAAGATGCCGACCCTGAGGAAGCCAACAGCTGGAGGCCAACCACCCTCCTCACAGCTAGGCAGTGCGCCTTCCTTGGAAAGCCAGCGGTGGCCTGGTCTGCCTCCACCCGGAGTGGAGCCTCAGGAAGCTGGATCTCATGCTCCAAGTCCCGGGGCTGCCCTGCTAGGTCTGCCCATGCTGGGAGGGGTGGTCCCCTGCTTGACTGTCTTAGGGTGGCCCTCCCAGTGACTCCATAACAAGGGGTGGTCCCCCAACTGTCTGGGCCCCTGGACCCCTGCTGAAGACAGGGGATGTTTTTAGGGGAGTCCTGCCCCTCAAGGCTCAGCTCTATCAGGGATGGTTTGGATAGGGCCTCAGGCGGTGGCAGTGCGGGGCAGGGGTTCCCCTTACAGTTTGGTGTGATCAGCAGGCAAAGCTCAGAGTGGAAGTGGCTGGAACAAGACCACCTGCGTCTTTCTGGGTGACAGTGTCAGACCTGAGCTTCTTGCTCACCTCCAGACCGGGTTCTTGGCCCCCACCTGGGCCCAGCGTGCTGGTCACCTGTGGGTTGGAAGGTCCCTTCCCCTTCTGGTGGCGGTCCACACGTCTCCCTTCACACCCATGACACCCAGCAGTAGGGGCCAACTGGAGGCGCTGGCTCCCAGGCTCTGCCTCCTGTGGAGATGTTCACCCCTGCCACCTGCTCTCATTCCCATCTCCCTCAGGCCCAGGGGTCTTGCCCTGCCCAGGGAGGGGCCCGCCCACTTACTGGTGTTGACAGGAGGACTGGGTGCGGGATGACCACCTGTGCACTCTCAGTTCAGTCAGGGGTTACCCTGGAGCCCCCTTTTGCCTCCACACCTTCCTCCTACCGCTCACTACTGTGTCCTGAGGCAGGTGCAAGGCAGTCACTCAATCTATTCATCTCCCCTTAACACTAAAGACAAGCCTGGGCGGTCCACGTGTGATCTGCACCCGCAGGAACCCTGATGGGGTTGGTGGGGGCGTCATCCTTGTCACTCTTCCCTGCAGCCTCTGAGAGCTCGGACCTCCCACAGTGGGGCTCTGAGCAACGGAGATGGCTAGAAGGTCTTGGGGGAGCGCCCCGCAATGGCTGGCAGGTGGGAGCCAAGGGGCTTCCTTCTAGCTTCGCACCAAGCTCGAAACCGGGAAGGACTCTGCCCCCTTAGGGATGGAGGCTCTTGCATTTCACAGAGGACAAGAGACACAGAGTACGGGATGAGACGTCGTCCGAGGTCAGCCGGCATGGTTGTCTGCTCCAGAATCTGGGTCTCTGATGCCTGGTCTGGGTCCTGAAGACAGCGGCTCAAATTTCCCACCACCAGTGGACAGCTCACGAGTGCCCAATGATCTCCGTTCCCTGCTGCATGGGTTAGGATGTGTATGTTTGAATTTAAGAAGTCCTTAGCACTGTCTGAGCACCTACCATGTGCCAGGTGCTGGGAACATGAAAAGAAAGAAAAACACTGCCCCACTGGTTCACATGCTGCCCCACCAAGGCCTGTCCTGAGAGCACAGGCAGGCTCTGGAGAGCAGAAACTCTGTCTTCCTTACCTTGCTGGTCTGAGTTTCTTTCATTCAGCCACAAGATCTGACAATCCTATTTTTGACTTCCAGTGAGGTTTTGGCAGCCAGTGGGGGCCAAATTTCCCCAGCAAGGCTGTTACGAAAGTGTGTGTGTTCTCTGCGGGGTGGTCTGCCTCCGGGAGCTAGGCTCTCAAGCTGGTTGGCACCGAGTGGCTTTCCTGAGCCAAGCCTGTTGCTTAGATGAGAGTTTATAGATCCAGGAAGCCAGGTGACCTGAGGCTTCATCCCAAACTTGTCCTTGTGGAGACCCCCACCTGGGAATGGCTGCAGGTCCCCACCCGATGGGAGGTGCCGGGAGAGAGAGGGTGGAGCCAGCCCGAGCACGGAGGCTAAGTACAGTGAATCAGATTTCTAGGGCAGCTGTCACAAAGTTCCCCAAACTGGGCAGCTTCAACAACCCCCATTTATGATCTCGAAATTCTGGACGCTGGAGTCCAAAACCAAGGCGTTGGCAGGATGGCCTCCTTCTGAGACCCCTGTCTGGCTTGGAGATGGCCACCTTCTGCCTGTGTCTTCCCACGGTCTTCCAACGGCATGCATTTGTGTCCAAGTTTCTTTCTTTTTTCTTTTCTTTTATTTTCCTTTCCTTTTTTTTTTTTTTTTTTTTTGAGATGGAGTCTCGCTTTGTTGCCCAGGCTAGAGTGCAGTGGCACAATCTCAGCTCACTGCAAACTCCACCTCCTGGGTTCAAGCGATTCTCCTGCCTCAGCCTCCCGAGTAGCTGGGATTACAAGTGCACACCACCACGCCTGGTGAATTTTTTGTATTTAGTGGAGATGGGGTTTCGCCATATTGGTCAGACTGGTCTTGAACTCCTGACCTCAGGTGATCCACCCACTTGGCCTCCCAAAGTGCTGGGATTACAGGTGTGAGCCACCGTGCCTGGCCCCAGGTTTCTTTTTGTAAAAGAACACCAGTCATATTGGATTAGGGCCCACTCTAATGACCTCATGTCCTCTTGATTTACCTTTGTGAAGACCCTATCTCCCAACAGGGTTACATTGTGAGGTCCTGGGGGTTAGGACTTCAGCATATGAATTTTGGGGGAACACACCATTTAACCTATAACACACCCCAATTCCAGGTTGTCATGCTTACTGGCAGGAGCCTCACCTTCTATTTCTGTGTCTGGCCCATGGTGCCTGTTGCCTATGGCAGGGGCTCTCACATGCAGCAGTTGCCTAATTGTAGTGTGTCTGTACTGATATGTACAGCTGGCTAGAGTGTGTGATCGTCTGGGGACTCAAGGCACCTTAAACATGTGGGGTAGGAGGTAGGGAGGGGAGAACGGGAGGAGAAAGCCCTTAGGTCTTGTTCTTGGCCCAGAAACTCCTGTGCACACCTCTGCAGGTACACGCCTCTGCAGGTACACTCCTCTGCAGGTACACGCCTCTGCAGGTACACACCTCTGCAGGTACACTCCTCTGCAGGTACACACCTCTGCAGGTACACTCCTCTGCAGGTACACTCCTCTGCAGGTACACGCCTCTGCAGGTACACACCTCTGCAGGCACACTCCTCTGCAGGTACACGCCTCTGCAGGCACAGGCCTCTGCAGGTACACGCCTCTGCAGGCACACGCCTCTGCAGGTACACGCCTCTGCAGGCACACGCCTCTGCAGGTACACTCCTCTGCAGGTACACTCCTCTGCAGATACACTCCTCTGCAGGTACACGCCTCTGCAGGTACACGCCTCTGCAGGCACACGCCTCTGCAGGCACACGCCTCTGCAGGTACACGCCTCTGCAGGTACACTCCTCTGCAGATACACTCCTCTGCAGGTACACGCCTTTGCAGGTACACTCCTCTGCAGATACACTCCTCTGCAGGTACACTCCTCTGCAGGTACACACCTCTGCAGGTACACGCCTCTGCAGGTATGCAGGACTGCCCAGAAGACAATTTGCCTTAATTGCCTAGGCCACCCTGGGCATTTATGCATCTTTCTTGGAGGGGAGCAGAGGGGAAGGGCTGGGCAGGGGTAGCAGCTGCAGCCCTGTCTGCTGCCCCTGGAGACTCAAGCTCACAAATGGCCTATAGTCTGGGGGCTGGGGTGCAGAGTCCTTGTTGCTTAGGGTTGCTGGATGTAGCAAATAAAAATACCAGATGTCCAGTTACATTTCAATTTCAGATTAATCACAAATAATTTTTTTAGTATCGGTATTTTCCGAACATTGTGTGGGACATACCTACGTTAAAAAATTACTTGTTTATCTGTTAGAGGAGGCAGTCAAGAAAGACCTCTCTGAAGAGGACAATGGGCAGTGATCTGAGTGAAATCAGGGACACAGTAGTGCAGATCTAGGGGAAATAATGGAGACAGAGAGAACAGCAGATGCAGAAACATGGCTGAGGAGCCCCACAAAGGCCAGCGTGGCATGGTCTCGCATTTTAGCGTGAGCTTGTTGAAGTGTGGATTCCGGGCCCTGCTTCTAGTGCAGTAGCTATGGGGCAGGTACGGGACCCCGTCAAGAATAGGACATTTCACATCTGTCCTATTCCCTACTCCTTCTCAAGTTTTCGCACACAGTCCAGGGGTGAAATGCACCATCATGGGCTCAGAGCTGGGGAGCCCCTCAAGGACCACCTGGTGCAAACCTCTCCAGTTACTGATGAGGAAACTGAGCTCCAGGGGGTCTTTAAGGACCTCATCCAAGGGATCTGGTCTGAGGACAGCATGGTGCTTTTGTGTACAGCCAGGTCCTGGTCTTCTGGGGCACTTCTAAAAGGAGTTTGGGGAGCAGTGTGTGGTTTTTGGGGAGCCCCACCCACTCCCTGGTGCCTGTGGCTTTGAAGTTAGGGCTTCCTGCGTGGCCCTGTCAGGCCCTGCTGATCCTAGAGGTCTCACAGCTCATGGCCCAGGGTCCCTAAGATTGTGTCCACCTTCTGGCTTTCTGGCCCCTTAACTTTTGGCAAATACCTGCAGGTCTAACTTGAGTCCCTTGCTAGAGCTTGTTTCTTTCTTTATGTTTGAAAGAACATGAAAGAGAGAGAAGGAACAGTTAGAGCTATTTATGGAGCCACAGCCCTAGAAAAGTCCTCCTCTGTTCCTTCTCCAAGCAGCAAAACCAACTGTAGGCCTCTGACCTCCTCGCTCTCCAGCTCCCAGTGGCCTCCAAGAGCCCCTTGAGCTGCGGAGAGATGCGGACTCTGCAAGTCCCTCACTGCTGGCACCTTCATCACCGAGAGTCTCCACCTGGGCCAGTGGTGGGGGTGGGGAGAATCAATCGAGGAGCAGGAAGAGAGGTGAAGGGACACTGCCGAGGAGTCCCCTGCTGTGTTCTTTGTCCTAGACCCGGGGAGCGCCGGCTTCTTCGCAGCCTTGCCTGGCGCTGCCCTGCAGCTGCCCACCCCGCTTCTGAAGGACGCACCCGGTACAGAGAGACGGAAGCGAGACAGGAAGTGACCTCAATTTCCCCGGCCACAGAAAGGGCGGCTCCCCCTGCCTCTGCAGCTGGGTGTGAGTCCCCGGAGCTGAGAGCCTTGCCCGCTGCTCCATCCTCCTCTGTTGGGGGTCTCCTCAGTGTCAGGACTTGGAGAGCCTGGGCACAGGACTTTATCAGACAGGCCTTGAGTGCAGTGGGTACTTATCTGGTGTCTGCGGCCCTGAGGTCTGGGACAGACACTGCCAGTCTTTCTGGGCCACACCCATGGGGCCTGCCAGCTCCCCCTGGGCTTGGCACAGTGGAGGGGAGCCTCTACCACAGTGAAGGAGAGACACACCCAAGGCCCTGGATGTGCCCGGCTCCCTGCAGCTACGGGTACCTCAGGCCGGCCGCTGGTGGGCCTCAGTTTCTGAGGGGGTGGCAGTCAAGTTGACAAGAAGAAACCTACGAAGGTGCCCTGTCAACTGCCACACACCCACATGCACGTCGACAGCGCATCACCGCCTCTTGCCTGTCCTCCCTGGGGACAGGCAGATCATGGGAGGTGACTTGTCAAGGGGAGACACGTTTGGGTGACACCAAGCTGAGCTTCCTGTCTTGAGGCTCTTTCTGCTTTCTCATCTTCCTGCGAATGAGTTGCCTTTTGTGTGTGTAAGTTCAAAGGGCCTCTGTCACTGGTGTAACCACCCCATCGCACTTGAACATGAAACAAACATCATTTCCCTAAATTAAATTAAATCCCAGCCGCACCTCCTGAGTGGAATCATCCACTGGGTTCCTGGCCGGGGAGGGGTCCTCACTGCATGTGTCAGAGGCGTGTGAACCAGAGCAACTCCATCTTGTAGAGGGGCCGGGGAAAATGAGGCTGAGAACTACTGGGCTGCATTCCCAGGTGGTTAAGGAAGTTACAGGATGAGATAGGAGGTCAGCACAAGATACAGGTCATAAAGACCTTGCTGATAAAAGAGGTTGCAGTAAAGAAACCAGCCAAAGCCCTCCAAAACCAGGATGGCCATGAGAGTGACCTCTAGTCGTGCTCGCTGCTACACTCCCACCGGCGCCATGACTTCTGGTCATCCTCACTGCTGCATTCCCACTGCGGCTCCTCTGTTCCCTGAACAGTCTCCCTACCTCCAGGGGCTCAGAGATGTCCCCACGGGGTCCTCCCTGGGTGCCCAGGGACCCCTTCAGGGCTCTTGAGACTGGGGAGCTCTGTGGCTCTTCCAGGGCCCATGCCACAGCCCATGGACAGTCTGGCCGCCTGGGCAGGAGGCAGCAGGCCTTTCCTACCAGAGGACCCCAAGCCCAAGGCCCCCTTCTGCTGGGCCCAGGCAACTCAAGTGATTCCTCTCTGGTCTGGCTATGGGAGGTGGTTCCTTCTTGCCTGGGCAGCCCCTGAAGCACAGATAATCAGCTCCCAAGCCCATCCTTCCTTCCCACTCTGGGAGCCTGGAGGAGGGGCACGAAGTCCTGTTTGTCCTTCCAGGGTGGGCGAAGGTGCATTCCTGTCACCTCGTTTCTTGTGCACATACAGCTCATTTCATAGCCATCTGGCAGGCGCTCAACCAAAGACGTCTCATGGCACTGTGGTTCAGGAAAAGATATCTGATGCTGGAGTCCTGCGTGGTTCATAGCCCCAGGCCTCAGCCCACGGCCCTGCCTGCATCTCCAGGCTCTCAATGGGACAGGAGCACACTGCTGTGCCCATTTTGCTCACCCAGAAAAAACTTTGTAAAAGGCTTTGTATTTCCTTCCCTAGCTAACTGGGCATGGTCACACTGTTTTTTCAGATCCCGCTTCCTGTCGCACCCAACCCCAAATGTCCATGGAACCAGCCCCACTAAACTGCATCCGGCTGCCTCTTCCACCTGGGCCCTGCTCTCAGATGGAAGTGTCACCAAACACCCAGATCGCCCCTGGGAGCCATGATCCTGCTTCTCTAGGTAAGCACGTCCAGAGCAGACGCAGGCACTCGCCAGGTTCCTTGGGCTTGTGCCTTCTTTCCCTGTGGCCCATGCACAGGCCTCTGGCCTGCTCTGCCCAGGCGGCAGCTCTCCTGGGATCTGGCAAGCTTCCACTGCTCCGACTCTACCAGTCAAAGCCCAGCCCTGGCTCCTGGAGTCTGCAGCAGCACAAGTGGCCTCAAAACCCCAGCCTCCTTCTGCAGCTGAACGCTGCAGCCCTTGGGTGAGGTCAGACCCTGGCATCCCTCATTTCCTTCTTTGGAATGCAGGACTGACTTGCAGGCAGAGGCTTTGGTCTGCGTATAAGCCCAGACAAGCCTCCCAGGTTCTGCCATTAAGAGTCTCAGGGAATTCTAGAGATTTCAAACGTGAGCACATCCCAAGATGAATTTTTAAAGTATCTTTCAGCAGAGGAGAAATCCCAGTGGCCAAGCTTTAGTTTTCAACACAACGGAAATAGATATTTTAAACTGGGGAAAAATTATGTGGTCCTGTGCTACCCCATCCCGGCCCCTTTTCCTGTGATGTTAACAATGCTGTGAACTCTCGCTGAGCCAAGCTGCATGCTTGGGGTTTTTCTCAACCCAGCACTTCAGGTGGCCAGCGCTAACCAAAGTTTGCTTATTTATTTAGTTAGTTAGTTATTTATTGAGACAGAGTCTTGCTCTTGTCGCCTAGGCTGGTGTGTAGTGGCGTGATCTTGGCTTACTGTAACCTCTGCCTCCTGGGTTCAAGCTGTTCTCCTGCCTCAGCCTCCTGAGTCGCTGGAATTACAGGTGTCTGCCACCTCGCCTGGCTGATTTTCGTATTTTTAGTAGAGACAGGGTTTCACCATGTTGGCCAGGCTGGTCTCGAACTCCTGACCTCAGGTGATCTGCCCGCCTCGGCCTCCCAAAGTGCTGGGATTACAGGCATCAGCCTCCACACCTGGCCTAAACAAAGGATTTTATTTGCCCTCCCTGGAACGTCAAGTGCCCTCAATCCTGACTCCGTGAATTGAGATCGGCATCAGCTGTCACCAGGATGACAGCCATGCCAGGTCCCTGGCCCCCTGCCTCCAGCCTCCTGCCCTCCAGCGCTGCCGCCACTGCGGCCAGTGAGGCCTCATCCTCTTGATCATCTCTCAGAGTGGCTCAGTGGGGAAACGTTGTCTACAGCAGGGGCGGGCAAACCTTCTCTTTAAAGGGCCACTTATAAATGTTTTCAGGCTGTAAGGTCTTGTGGGGTGAAAAGAGCCACAGGCAGTATGCAAATGAACAGGCAGGTCTGTGTGTGTTCCGATAAAACTTTATTCACAAAAACAGGTATCAAGCCAGATTTGGCCCCAGGGCTGCAGTTCCGTTCTACAGAATAAGGCGTGCTCAGCTTCAGCAGTGCAGTGAGCATTTTGCGTGTGGTTCTTTTCTACCTCTGTTCAGTGTCTCACCTCCCACACCCACTACCACTCCCCACCGCCACACCCTGTGTCAACTCCTTGTCCCTGGAAGTTGCCCAGAGGCATTCTGCTTCCTTGGGGTCTTTCCACAGGATGTATTCTCATCCTTCAGACCTGGCTGCCTGATTCTCCACCTGAGAATCTCCCATTCGCTTCTCCAGATTCAGCCCACCCCTCTCAGGGGCCTTTCCGAGAACCGCTCCTCCAGCCTTGTCCCCTCACAGGCTTTATCCTGCCTGGCCTCTGAGCAGCACCAGGCCCTGTGCACCTCTCCCCTCCCCTCCCTCCTCTTCCCTGGGAGACTGTTTTGCCTGTTTTCCTCCCACCTCCCTAACTGCTCCTGCTCTGCCCCCTTCCACTGTGTTCTCAGCTGCTGATGCTTCTTTCTGCCTCTTCTTCAGCCCCTTCGTCTCTCTTCCTGCACCCCCATGACCTCACTCCCCACCTGGTTACTGGAGGCTCCCAGATCCATGCCTCCAAGTGGGCCTCTGCAGAGCATGATCCCACCAGACTCTCCACGCGGTAGGGGCTGTTCAGACTCACCACTTTTCTCCCCACGCCTGCGCCTCCTCCCGAAATCCCCCTCCATAAGATGGCATTGCTCTAGGACCGACAGGTTTGCACGCCCACTGTGCAGTAACAGGTCAATTACCTCGAGACAGCAGGGAAATGATAGCAGGGCACCAAGCCAGGAGACGGGAGGAAGTCCTGAAATTCATCTCCCTGAGGAGTTCTGGGCTGGGATTTTTAAGGGGATCATGGAGGGTGAGGGGTTGGGAGACTGGGGTCTTTAATTGGTTGGAGTGAGGGGAATGAAGCCACCAGGAGGTGGAAACTCCATTCTTTGTAAGTCTGTTTCCATGGGGTCCTTGAGACTAGCTGACATCAGTAGTGTCACTGACATGCAAGGACCTGAAAGAATATCTCAAATGGAAAACTTACCATTTTATAGTGTTCAAGTTGTTATCTATAGAACAGTGACAGGGAACTTTACTCTTGTCACAGGGTCTACGTGATTCTGGGGCAATAGGCAAGCACCTCTGAGAAAGCAGGTCTGGGAGTGGGTTGGCCTCGTGCTCAATGCTGGATGTGCTGCCAGCTGGGTTTATTCTCCTTTTCCTCTTCCCTACTTCCCAGGTTCATTTCATAAAGCTTATAGGGATGGTTGCAGCATCTGAGGTGAACACATTTTGAGAGCATCTTTCTAGTCCACAGCAAACCCCTTAGCCAGAGCGGTCCTCCACCCTTGCCCAACGAGACCCTCCCTCACTGGTCTCTGTCACTGCCGCAGGTTCAGTGACACCCTCCAGCCTGAGCATGAGCCCAGCCAGGGTGGGCTGTTCAGTCTCTTCCCTGGGAATCTGGAGCTGGATTGAGCTGGTCTACAGGTAACTGGGCTTTTATTGCATCAGGGGGATATGGGAGAGGCCATTCCTACCACCACGGGGCCTGGGGCAGCATTGGCTGTGGGTTGGAGAGAGGGGAAGGCGAGCTGTGCAGGCAGGGTCAGAAGAGAGGTGGCCCCTGGCTCCAGTTCTGCTGAGGCGGGCCATGGGCGGCAGGGCAGGGCAGTGCTCCTGCTATGCGGATGCTGAAGGAGGTCCTGGGAGACGAGTGATGTGGCTCCATGGCCAGCCATCCAGGATCTCCAGCCCCAGCCACCTTGACCCTCCTTCCCTCAACACCTTCTCGTGCCCTTGAGCTGCTGCTCCCGACAAGTAGGTGGGTCCCCAAATCACCAGATATTCTGTCATGCTTTGGGTGACTGGACCCCTACATCCCAGCAGCTGTGCTCCTTGACTGCTCCTGAAGAGTTGCCACCCACCTTTCTGGCCCGCACCAGTCCTGACAAAGGGGCTGAGGGGAGAGGGGCAGGACTGGCCTGCTGGGTCCAGGGTGGCTTGGGGCCAGGCCATTCTGTATCCTGGTTTTATAAAATGAAGCTGTGTTGCTCCTTCAGGTGATGGGGTGGGGCAGAGGGGGCACAGACTCCTCCTGACATCTCTGGCTTTGGGACAAAACATTTTACTGGGTAGGTTCTTCTAGCCTGGTCTGAGAACCCAGCAGGCTCGAGACACTGCAACCTGGCCTGGCTGTGGGTAGGCAGGGAGTGGAGATTGCTGCATCGTCTGGGCAGAGGCGCTGGGGCGTTTGCCAGAAGTCTCCGACAGGCCATCTGGTCCCAGAGAGCAGAGCACACAGCCTCAAGAAATATGAGAAAGGCGGCAGGGGCAGGTGAGCTACAAAGAGGGCTCCCCTGGGCAGTTTCATTTTTAGGGGATTGTTTCATACATCTTCGAACCTTCAGGGTTTTAATGTGTTTGGAGCTGTGCAGCGAAGCCCAAGGTCCTCTATGTGACCTTGCAACCCCTTTGGGCCTTGGCCGGCTGCCGCTCTGCCCCTTGCCTGCCCTCCAGACTCCGGTAAACATCAGCAAACCTGGATGGAGAGGAACCTTTGATGATGATGAAGTGGGGAGTAGGTCCTCCAAGTCCTTCCAAAGCCACCTCATCCTTCTAGCTAGCTCCAGGCAAGAGCAGCAAGCTCCCTGTGCTGTCCCACATCAAACAGGCAAGGATAGCTGGACGCAGAGAGAAGAGGCTGCAGGAGAAGTGAAATCACCTCCACAGCCCAGGCAAGGCAGCAGCCAGGGGTGCCTGTATGTCAGCTGTGCAGGAAAGGCACCTCCCCGCCCCGCCCCGCCCCGCCCCGCTGGTCAGGGAGAGCCTCGCTCACTTTTAACTTATACTCAGTAGGTGTGATTAGCAATGCGGGTCTGGGAGGTTTTGTTTCTTGAACTAGAAACCTTGGGTGGCACCCTTGTTGGGGTAACAGTGAGAGGTGTGGGTGACAGAGGGGAGGGGCCTTGCTGCTTCCTTGCTCTTGGCAGGGGGAGCTGGCTGGTGGATGATTCATTCATTCAGCAATTGTTTATCTTGAGGAAATGGTGGCAAAGGCCCTGTGGGGTGGGCAGTGTCATATGAGGTGTCAGGAGGTGGCTGCAAAGGAGAGGAGCTTGCAGGGGTTAAGGCAGCTGAGGGACCTTAACCCCAGGTGGCACCTGGCTTAGCTCTCATAGCTGTGGTTGCTGCTTTTACGGTAGATTAGATTTTCCTGAAGCGGGGCAAGAAAGAATAATTGGAACAGGCTAGGTTTCTGAGCCGAATGCAACCTTTGGCAAAACTCTGTAAAATACTCTGTAGCTTAAAACATCCCCATACCTCAGCCAACTATAGTTTATGCTCCTAAACCAGTTCAACAGAAGCCGTCGACACGGCTGCTGCTCTGGGTGGCAGGTGGTGGCTGTCCGTACCCTAGGCTGCAGGGAGAATAGCCCTGGGAGCCCCCAGACCACAGACACAGACAGGCCGGGAGTGGGGTGGGCGGTACTACCAGAGGCAGCTGCAAAGGACTCTTGGAGATGCTCCCTCTGTTCCTCCTTTCACCACCAGGGGCCTGAAAAGCGATTTCCTTCCGTGGGAAAATCCAGATCGGCCTCCCTGTCGCCTCTTCTTTACCCTCATTTATTCCTCCCCGGGGATAATCTGACTGTGCCTGTTTAGCTCTGTGGCTAAACAGAGTGGTTCCTGTCAGTCCTCATCTTACGGATCGCCGAGGTCCTGCACCCTTCCTTTGGCCATGCTCAGCTCCGGGGCTCCCTCCCGCCTTGCCTTTACCCTGGGACTGCTGTCCGCCTCCGCGGCTGGGTCCTCTCCTCGGCTCCCTTCTTCAGTAGCAAGAGCCTTAGGTCCTCATCCTTGAGCCTCTTCTCTCCCAACCATACCCCTGTACCTGAGCTTGTCCACTCCGGAGGAGAACAGACGTGTGCCCAGGCTTCGGAAATCTGTTGTTTCTAGGCTTCCTCTCTGTAAAGTTCCTGATTCAGATAACTCATTGTAGGAATTGCGACTGGACATCCAGAGGCATCTCAACTCCATTGTGTCCCAAACTGAACTGGTCCCCTTTCCCCCACATCCTTGCCCCTCCTTCAGTATCTTCTACTCGGAGAGTAATGTCACCTCCTAAATACCCAGCCCAGAAGCCCTGGGGTCAGAGGAATGCAGGCTTTGGAGTCAACCACCATACTCAAATCCTGGCTCTACCACCTCCTGTGTGATCCTACCAAGTTCCTGAGCCTTTCTGTGCCTCAGTTTCCCAGATAGCATCAGTGCTCCTCTTATAGACTTCTAGTAAGGAAACAATGAGATATTCCATTAGAAGTAGCCATACAGATAGTGCTCAGTAAAAATGAGCTATTAATCCCCTTCCCCCAACACACACACACACACACACACACACACACACACACACTCAGCCAGTGACTCAGTCCTGTGGGCTCTGCCTCATCTCCAGATCCAGGTCCCATTCACTGCCACAGTGGTGGCTCCGACATTCCCCATTCCCACCCTCAGCAGCTGTAGTTGCCTCCTTACTGCCTTACTGGTCTTTCTTCCTCCATGGTCTTCCTATTCCCATCTCGGTGAATAATTCCTTTATAACAACAACAAAAAAAGCTTTATTGAGATGTAATTCACATACCATACAAGTCACTGATTTAAAGTGTAGAATTCAATGGCTTTTAGCGCATTCATTGAGTTATGTGACCACCTCCACAACCGACTTTTTATTTATTTTTTCTCGAGACAGAGTCTCACTCTGTTCCCCAGGCTGGAGTGCAGTGGCGCAATCTTGGCTCACTGCAACCTCCGCCTTCTGGGTTCAAGCGATTCTCCTGCCTCAGCCTCCTGAGTAGCTGGGATGACAGGCGCGCACCACCATGCCCAGCTAATTTTTGTGTTTTTAGTAGAGACGGGGTTTCACCATGTTGGCCAGGATGGTCTCAATCTCTTGACCTCGTGATCCACCCGCTTCGACCTCCCAAAGTGCTGGGATTACAGGTGTGAGCCACCACCTTACAACCAATTTTATAGCACATTTTCATCACTCCAAAAAGAAACCCTGTGCGCATTACCACTCACTCCTTATTCCTGCCTCCTGACCCCCTCCCAGCCCTAGGCAGCCACTAATCTACTGTCTGCCTCTATAGATTTGCCTATTCTGGACATTTCATACTAACGGAACCCTATTCTATGCAGTCTTTTGTGACTAGCTTCTTTCACTTAGCATGTTTCAAGGCTCATCCTTGTTGTAACAAGTAGCATTCCTTCTTATGGCCAGATAATATTCCATTGTGTGGATATACTAGACCACATTTTGTGTATCCATTCACCAGCTGGTCAACCGAATAATACATGGGTTGTTTTCATCTCTTGACTATTACACACAGTCCATACAAAATGCTGCTATGAAATTCCTATACAGGTTTCTGTGTGGACATATGTTTTTGTTGCTGTATATACCTAGCAGTCATATTAGTCATACGGTAACTCTATGTCACTTTTGGAGGAATTGGCAAACTGTTTTACAAAGTGGCTGTGCTATTTTACAGTCCCCTCTGTAAAGTATGAGGGTTCCACTTCTCCACATCCTCACCCACACTCGTTACTATCTGTCTTTTTGACTGCGGCCATCCTAATGCCTGTGAAGTGGTATCTCATGGTTTTGATTTGCATTTGCCTGATGGCTAATGGTGTTCAGCAGCTTTTCATGTACTCATTGACCATTTGTATATCTTCCTTGAGAAAGGTCTATTCAGATCCTTTGCTCGTTTTAAATTAGAATGTTTATCTTTTTATTATTGGTTTGTAAGAATTCTTCATATATGCTAGAGACAAGTCTTTTAGGCATATGATTTGCAAAACTTTTCTCCATTCTGTAGGTTGTTTTTTCACTGGCTTGATAGTGTCTTTTAAAACACAAAATTTTTTAATTTGAATGAAGTCCAGTTTATCCATGTTTTTCCTCTGGTTGCTTGTATTTTTGGTGTCATATTTTAAAAACCATTGCCTACTTTGGTGTCAAAATTTATGTCTATAATGTGGAGAAAGGAGAACTCTTAGATGTTATTGGTGGGAAAATAAATTATTTTAGCCATTCCGGAAAACAGTATGGGAGTTTCTCAACAACGAAAAATAGAATTACTGTACAATTCAGCAATCTCACTAATGGGTATTTTCAAAGGAAAGGAAATCAATATATTACAGGAATACCTGCACCACCCTTGTCTACTCACAATAGCCAAGATACGGAATCAAACTAAATGTCCATCAACAGATGAATGAATTAAAAACTGTGGTAGATAGACACAATGGAATACTATTTAGCCATAAAAAAGAATAAAATTCTGTTATTTGCAGCAACATGGAGGGACCAAGAGGTCATTATGCTGGTGAAATAAACCAGACACAGAACCACAAATGTCCTCTCACTCATGTGGGAGCTAAAGAAGTTGATCTCATGTCTCATGGAGGTAGAGAGTAGAATGATAGTTACCAGAGGCTGGGAAAGGGAGTGGGATGAAGAGAGGTTGAATTACTGGGTACAAACGTACAGTTAGACAGAAGGAATAAGTTCTAGTGTTCTATAGCACAGCAGGGTGACTATAGTTAATAATTTATTGTACATTTCGAAACAGACAGGGATATGTGAAAAGTTCCCAACACAAAGAATCGATGAACCTTTGAGGTGATGGATATTCCAGTTACTGTGATTTGATCATTACACATTGTAGGCATGTGTAAAAATATCACATGTACTCAATAAATATGTACAATTATTATGTGTCAGTAAAAAATGTATGACTATATTTTCTGCAAAGAAGTTGTATTCGTCAGAGTTCTCTAGAGGGACAGAACTAACAGGATATATGTGTGTGTGTGTGTACGTGCATATGTGTGTGTGTGTGTGTATATATATATATATGGGAGTTTATTAAGTATTAATTCACATGATCGCAAGCTCCCACAATAGGCCATCTGCAAGCTGAGGAGCAAGGAGAACTGGTCCATGTCCCAAAAGTGAAGAACTTGGAGTTCGATGTTCAAGGGCAGGAAGCATCCAGCACGGGAGAAAGATGTAGGCTGGGAGGCTAGGCCTGTCTAGTCTTTTCACGTTTTTCTGCCTCCTTTTTATCCTAGCCACACTGGCAGCTGACTAGATGGTGCCCACCCAGATTAAGGGTGGGTCTGCCCCTCCCAGTCCACTGACTCAAATGTTAATCTCCTTTGGCAACACCCTCACAGACACACCCAGGAACAATACTTTGCATCCTTTAATCCAATCAAGTTGACAATCAGTATTAACCATCACAGAAGTGTATAATTTTACTTCTTATATTTAAGTCTTTGATCCATTTTAGGCTAATTTTTGTGTGTAAGGTGAGGCAGTGTTCCAACTTCATTCTTTTACATGTGGATGTCTAAGTTGTCCCAGTGCCATTTATTGAAAATTGTCTTGGCATCCTTGTCAAGAATTAATTGGCTGTAAATGTGAGAATGTGAATGTGAGAATGGAACTGAACTCTCAGTTCCATTCCATTGATCTATATCTCTATCCTAGTGCTAGTATCACACAGTCTTGATTACTGTAGCTTTGTAGTAAGTTTTGAAATCAGAAAGTGTGAGTTCTCCAACTTCGTTCTTTTTCAGGATTGTTCTGGCTATCCTGTTCCCTTGAACATCTACATGAATGGGCAATTCCTTTTAAGATGCTTTATTATTTATTTATTTATTTATTTAAGATAGAGTCTTGCTCTGTCCTAGGCTGGAGTGCAGTGATGTGACCATGACTCCCTGCAGCCTCAACCTTCCAGGCTCAAGTGTTCCTTCCACCTCAGCCTCCTGAGTAGCTAGGACTCTCGATGTGCTAATTTTTATTTTTCTATTTTTTTGTACATACGAGGTCTCACTATGTTACCTAGGCTGGTCTTGAACTCCTGGGCTTAAGCCATCCTCCCGTCTTAGCCTCCCAAAGTGCTGGGATTTATGGATTTTTTTTTTTTTTTGAGACGGAGTCTCACTCTTGTTGCCTAGGCTGGAGTGCAATGGCGCAATCTCAGCTCACCACCTCTGTCTCCTGGGTTCAAGTGATTCTCCTGCCTCAGCCTCCCAAGTAGCTGGGATTACAGGCATGCACCACGATGCCTGGCTAATTTTGTATTTTTAGTAGAGACGGGGTTTCTCCATGTTGGTCAGGCTGGTCTTGAACTCCCAACCTCAGGTGATCCGCCCACCTCAGCCTCCCAAAATGCTTGGATTACAGGCGTGAGCCACCATGCCCAGCCTCCAAAGTGTTGGGATTACAGGTGTGAGCCACTGCTCCTGACCCTTTTAAGATACTTTAACTCCTCCTCCCTTCCCCTGTCATCAATCTATCTACAAATGGATTGATTACCTTTAATGGGAAACATACATCTTCCCTTTCTAGTGTTTTAGAACAACACTCAAAATTAACAATCATTCTGAGTCATTCTTTTGTTTAAAGAGCTATTCTGATTCCCTGTGGACTCTGGGGGCAATTGTCACCCTGGTTCTTGTTTTCTGAGACTAGACGTAAGGGGTGGGTGGCGTGGGAGAGGTGACAGGAGCAGCCAGCCTGTGTTGAACAACAGTCCTGGCATTTCTCTGACTTCTCCATCACCCTGACCGAATGGGCGACTGAGTCACCAGTGTGTGAATCACAAGTGGAGAAATGTCAGGTAGTTGACTGGTCTTTGAAGGCAATGGAACCTGAATGCAAGCACCTTTCTGAATCTCTGTGCACACTTATTAAATGCAGATTCCTGGAGCTCATCATTCAGGCACCTTGAGCTCCTATGAGAGGCTAAGTCCTCTCTCTGTAGAGTTTTCACTCTAGTGGGGAAAAGGCCATTAATAAACAAACAAACATCAGATATCAATGTTAATAGCAGAAAACAACGGTAATGTCCAGAGAGTACCAGGAGGGCTACTTCAGGTCAGGTGCCAAGGGAAGACCTCTTAGGAGATAACATTTCAGCTCAGATCTGAATGACCAGAGGGAGCTTCCACTGAGAAGGCTTTTGTGGCCATGAGAGTTCCCTGCCCGGCCAACCTTGGGATGGCCTGCAGCAAAGGTATCTGTGCTAAGCTGACTTGAGCCACATTCTCTTCCAGGAATGACCATCTTTATGTTTTAGTTGTGTTCTTGTCACATTCTCTCCTGTTTGTGGATATTTTTGTGATGCAACCTTGTTTTCTTATTACTCACTAATGGAAGGGAGTGAGGAGTTGTTCACTTTTTGTTTGATCTCTGTTCTCTCCCACGAGAACACACGTTCCTGGAGGGCAGGGGTGCTCTGTCTTTTTCCATCTGTGTTCTCATACCCAGCACAGGTTCTCAGTAAATATATGTTGAATCAACTAATGGCACAGCATCAACTGCTACCAAATTTAGCTACTGACTGATTCCTGGCACCTGTTATAACAAATAAACATGACTGTGTGTGATGGAGCATTGCCAGCTTCTGATGGATGTTCTGTTTAATCCAAATGTTAGACTGTGAGGCACATTTGCAAGAGTGCAGGTTTTAGTAACTGCTCTTCCTATAGAGTGCTGTGTTCTTTTGTGCATAATATATAATAGTTAGTTAGCATTAAAATATGCTGAGAGATTTGCTACATGTCAGAAGTCATGCCCAGTGCTTAATGCATTATTCCTATTTACCTGTAACAAGTCATATTCATGAAGGTGCTATCATTATTCTCATTTTATGGATGAGGACACTGTGGCAGCTAGAAGCGCTCACTTGCCCAAAGTTGCACTGCTGCCAGATGAGAATCTGGGAGTCTCAATCCAGGAAATACGTCTCTGATATGGTTTGGCTGTGTCCCTACCCGAATCTCACCTTGAATTGTAATAATCCCCACGTGTCAAGGGCAGGGCCAGGTGGAGATAATCGAATCATAGGGGCAATTTCCCCCATGCTGTTCTCATGGTAGTGAACAAGGCTTATGAGATCTGATGGTTTTATAAATGGGAATTCCCCTACACAAGCTCTCTCTTGCCTGCCACCATGTAAGACGTGACTTTGCTCCTCATTCACCTTCCACCGTGATTGTGAGGCCTCCCCTGCCATGTGGAACTGTGAGTCAATTAAACCCCCTTCCTTTATAAATTATCCAGTCTCGGGTATGTCTTTATTAGCAGCATGAGAACAGATTCATACAGTCTCCAAAACTGATGCTTTTGACCATGATGCTATGCCCCTTCCTCCAAATGAATATCTAGAAGTGTCCAGCCCAAAGGATTATTCTGCAGATGAGATGCACCCAAACACATATTTTCCTAAGCACCTGAAATTAGTTTTTTTTCATTTTTATTGTGGTAAACATACACAAAATTGATCATTTTAACAATTTTTAAGTGTACAGTTCAGTGGCATTAAGTACCTTCACACTGTTGTGTAACCATCACCACCATCCTTCTCCAGAACATTTTCATCTTCACAAACAGAAACTCTGTATCTGTTAAATAGTAACGCCCCATTCCCTTCCCCTAGGCCCTGGCAACTCCCATTTTACTTTCTGTCTTGATGATTTTGACCAGTCTAGGAACCTCGTTTAAGTGGAATTCTACAATATTTGTCTTTTGTGCCTGATTTCTTTTACTTAATTATGCTCTCGAAGTTCGTGCATGTTGTGGCAGGTGGGGGCATGGTCTTCCTTTAATGACTGAGTGATATTACATTGCATGAAAATACAACGTTTTATTCATCCATTCATCCACTGAGGGACGCGTGGGTGGCTTCCCCCTTTTGGCTATTGCCAATAACGCTGCTATGAACATGGGTGTAAGAAGCATGTTCTATGTACTGATTAAGGAAATCAAAGCCTCACCCAGAATGTGTCCTGGGGCTCGAAGGGCAGTTGGGGTCCTGAGGGTGACGTGTCTCCCCGAGCTGGTGGGGAGAAGGTGCCATAATTTTCATGTCCTGCGCTGTCCTCACCCACCACCGCCCTTAGCCATAGTTACACCGCTGCCTTTCCCATCAGACGGTGAGGCCCCGAGGACAGACTGGGTTTTTTGTTGTTGTTGCTGCTTCACCGCCCCCGCTGCTGGCCCCTGCAAGCTCCAGTTCCTGTGGTGCACGAGTTCGGCAGGAGAGGGGCCGCCGCACCACTGCCGAACGGAGCCCAGCACAGGTACATAGCGCCAAGATTTGGGGAGAGCATCCTGAAGCGGGGACCCGGAGGTGCGCGCGGGCATGGGCAGCCGGCAGACACTTGCAGCCCGCTTGGCACTGGGAAGCACCCACTCCCAGTCTGCTTTAGGGGGCGCTGCTGCTCTTGGACACCAGAATGGCTGGACTGAGCGTCCCTAACCCAGCTGGGTGCCAGTCTCAGAAGGCGCTATGGCGCTGACACGCAGGAATCCGGGTAGGCCCCCGCGCTGCCCCCGCAGCCTGACCTTGTTTCCTTTCCCAGCGTCTTTCTTTGTTTTCTTCCCAAACCATCTCTGACACGTGGGGACAAAGTGAGGATCAGTCTGAAGGTTTCGGAAGGCCTGGTTCTTTGAAACCTTTTTTTTTTTTTTTAAATTTAAATAAAGGTTCCAGGAGATCCTGTTCTGTCCTAACAAAGGAGTCTCTCAAGGTGTGTCTCCAAAAGGCCACCAGGTCAATGACTCAGTCCTCCAGAGCAGGGAGCTGAACCACAGGGGCTTGCGGATGGCTATCACCGCACACAGGGAGATGCTTCTTTACCCACATTTGCTGTTCAGAGGGTATCTTACCAAACCACAACCGCCTCTGTCTGTGTGGAGGAAGGACAGCAAGCTGCCCAGGGCCACTCTGTGGCATAGCCTATGAGTCAACTCCGCTCTCGGCCAGTCCATGAGCACTTAGTGAGAACCTGCTAGGCCCCACAAGCTTTGTTCTAGGACTGGGCATGCAGTTGCGAACAAAACAGACACAAACCCCTGTCCTGCAGGAGCTGTTCTTCCAGCCCAGACAGACTGATGGGCGTACAAGGAGTGGCATACGTGTGTGGTGGAAAGTGCTCTGCGGGGAAGGAAAGGGACTGGGTCTGGTAATGGGTTGCAGTTTTCAGCAGAGTGGTCAGGAAAGGCCTCACTGAAAAGGTAAGACCTGAAGAAGAGAGGGAGAGAGCCTCAGGAGTGTTGGGGAAGTGTTCCAGTCACGAGGGCAGCATGTGCAAAGGCCCTGAGGTGGAATCCAACAGCGCAGAGGCCACTGTGACTAGAGCTGAGTGAGCAGAAGGAAGAGCGTCACAGGAGGAGGCCAGAGAAGGGAAGGAGGATTCTGAAGGGCTGTGTGCACGTTGGTAAAAGATGGTGATATAGTTTGGCTGTGTCCCCACCCAAATCTCACCTTGAATTGTAATAATCCCCATGTGTCAAGGGCGGGGCCAGGTGGAGCTAATTGAATCATAGGGGCAGTTTCCTCCATACTGTTTCCTTTGTAGTGAATAAGTCTCACGAGATCTGATGGTTTTATAAATGGGAGTTCCCCTGCACAAGCTCTCTCTTGCCTGCTGCCATTTAAGATGTTACTTGCTGCTCCTTGTCTTCCGCCATGATTGTGAGGCCTCCCCAGCCATGTGGAACTGTGAGTCAATTAAAATTCTTTCCTTTACAAATTACCCAGTCTCAGGTATGTCTTTATTAGCAATGTGAGAACAGGCTAATACAGACAGGAAGCCACTGGAAGATTTTAAGTGGACAAATGTCATGACCTTTAACAAGAGAAAGAATCTGTTAAGAAAAAGAATCCCAGGCTGGCATGGTGGCTCACACCTGTAATCCCAGGAATTTGGGAAGTGGAGGTGGGAGGATCACTTGAAACCAGGAGTTCAAGACCCCATTTGGTGGGCTTTGCTTCGCAGGGCAAGAGCAGAGCAGGGGACCAGTAGAGAGCTGTTGCAATAATTCAGGCAAGGGATGGTGGCCGTGGGATTGAGAAGTGGTCACGTTCTTCATATGTAGCATTTTGGAGGTACAGCCAACACAATTTCCTGATAGTTAGGTATTTCTTTTCTAACACAGAGTGTGGAAGAATAAAAACTGGACCAAGTGTCAGCAAGCCTGGCTCTGGCTCTGGCTCTGGCTCTGACTCTGGCTCTGCCTCCTACTAGCCCTGAGACATGAATAAGCAAATCAACCTCTCAGAGCCCGTTTTCCTTATTTGTAAAAAGGAGGTGAAAATTATCTGCCCCTTTATTCCTTAGGTAGTTTGTGAGGATCAAAGGAGAAACTGCTGGTGAATGTTCATTGAAAGCCACAGAGTACTGTGAAAACAGGGATTATCCATTCACCCACAGCTGAGCTTTAATCACATAAAGAAACCAGATGAGGCTGGGAACGGTGGCTCATACTTGTAATCCCAGCACTTTGGGAGGCCGAGGCAGGTGGATCACTTGAGGTCAGGAGTTCAAGACCAGCCTGGCCAACATGGTGCAACCCTGTCTCCACTAAAAATACAAAAATGTGCTGGATGTGGTAGTAGGCACCTGTAATCCCAGCTACTTGGGAGGCTGAGACAGGAGAATTGTTAGAACCCGGGAGGTGGAGGTTGCAGTGAGCCGAGACTGTGCCACTGCATGCCAGCCTGGCCAACAGAGTAAGATTCCATCTCAAAAGAAAAAAAAAAGAAAAGAAAGAAATCAGATGATTTGGTTCAGTGACAATTGTATTTTTGCCCACCAGTGGGCGAAAACCTTGGGGAGGAGTTGCCGGGGGTATTGGCCCCTTTCTTTCTGCCTGTCCTACAGGGTGCTGGTGTGCTGGGGTGGGGACTCGCCTCTTGCTTCCCCATAGTCCTGCCAGAGGCGCCAGGAACGACTGTGCCGGTTATGCCCACGCAGGGCGCCTGGGTGAGAGGCCATGGGATGCTGAGATTCAGCCTCGTGCCCCGCTTCAGGCCATGTGCCCCAGTGTGGGCTGCTTCTGCCCCAGGAAGGGTTTGGTTTTGTTTGATTTTGTTTTTCTCCCTAATTTGCATAAGACAGAGGCTTAGGCAGCCCCAGTCGTTTGGGCAGAGAAGGAAAGATGTAGGTAGGGAATGATGTAGTGACCACATCTCTCTCCCTTGAGTGTTTGCTTTAGCCATAGTTTGACAGGGAAAAAAATTCTCAGGAGAAATCTTTTCAACCTGGATGGATGAGGCCGGCAGGTGGGCCTGGTAACCTGGTTCTGGCCACAGGCCACCCTCACTGGCCTCAAACTACAGTGAGGGGGCTGCACGTTTCCAAAGTCACCGTCTCTCCCCCATGTTCCTGAGCCAGGTAGCAGCCAGCTTTGGTACAGTGGGTTCAGCCCTGAGTTTGGTGTGGTACGAGCCCGTTTGTTGCCCTCTCACATCTGTGAAACCCTCCACTTTACCCACCAGGGAAGCAGGGAATCACCCCTCCCTCACCCCTAGCTCCTGAACCTCTGATGGGGTCGAATCCAGCTCAGCAACAGTCTGGCGCATGAGTCACGGGCTTCTCTCTTATCCTTTGTCCCTGGCTGGGACAAGGGGCAAATGTCCTAGCCAGAGTAGCACAGTGAGATGAGACTCTGAAGGGTCTCTGAGTCTGAGGATTTCCCCGGGCCTGGCAGCAGGAAGGATGCAGGGCGTCTCAAGCTGCTGCGGCCTGACAATGAAACCAATCTTCCAGCAGAAGTAGAGGCAAGGGCTGGGAGACTCTGGCTCCAGTGATACCATATGAGTCCCTGGGTCAAGCTGAGCCGGAAGCACCAGATCTCTCCCTAGACTTTTTGGTTATGTGCCAATAAAGCAGTTTCCTTTTTTCCTTTTTCTCTTTGCAGTTTACTGATTGTTATATACACTGCAGTTCGGAGAGTGCCCCTGCTCACAGCTGTGAGCACAGGCTTTGCACAGGCTGTCTGGAAACCGGCACAGCTACGTTCATCAGAAGAAACAGTTGCAGTCGGACGCGGTGGCTCATGCCTGTCATCCCAACCCTTTGGGAGGCTGAGGTGGGCAGATCACTTAAGGTCAGGACTTCAAGACCAGCCTGGCCAACGTGGTGAAACCCCATCTTTACTAAAAATACAAAAAAATTAGCTGGGTGTGGTGGTGCTCGCCTGTAGTCCCAGCTACTTGGGAGGCCAAGGCAGGAGGATTGCTTGAACCTGGGAGGCGGAGGTTGCAGTGAGCTGAGATCGCACAATTGCACTCCAGCCTGGGCGAAAGAGTGAGACTCTGTCTCAAAAAAAAAAAAAAAAGAAACAGTGGCTTATGCTTGTACATATTTTATTTATCTCACAGTGTGGTACAATGTCATAGCCCTAGATAACTGGAAAAGACGCCCCCTGGAATTCTGGAGAATCATGAGAAATGTGTCAGGAGCTTGTTCTGCCTTGGAGGGGGCCTGGAGGTGTGAGGCATAGGGGCTGCCCCTGAGTAACCTGGATCATCAGCTTCTGCGGGGCATGGCCTGCACTGTCCTGCCTCCCTGACTTGGTTCTCTCTGTGCCCCCTGCCAGGTCAACCTTCCCATCTTTTCTACTGTCTTCTAAAATCCTGCCCACACTCCAGGGCCCTTCTGGAATGCCACCTCCTCCTGTCACCCTTGCTTGCTAGTCCCCGACATGTGAACTCTATTGCTCCTTTGCCATAAGAGCTTAGCAGTGGTTGAGGGAGGCAGTGCTGCCCAGTGAGCAGAGCACAGTCTTCCCTTCCAGGCGACAGAGACCTAGCTCTGCCACCTTCCCACTGTGTGACTATGGGCATGTCACCTAACCTATTTGAATCTGATTGTCCTCATCTGTAAAATGGGAATAACACTCTCCACCTTGACGTTGCAGGGTTCAGAGAGAAGCAGGGGCCGGGTAGAATAGACCAAATCAACCGCTTGCAGACTCCTGTGCTGTGTCATGGAAAGTTTCTAGGGGCTCCTCCTCTGCCCCAGGTGCTCCTCAGGGGCCAGGAGGACAGGGCGGAGGCAGGTCTGGGCGAGAAGGGTGTGCCTGTGCACTGAGATATGCACCCCTATGGTTGGCGGTCAGCGCCTGCCTTTCCTTGTTCCCAACCCACTCTAGAGTTCAGGCTCCAAGAGAGCAAGGATGAGTTCTGACTCATCCTTAAGCTCAACGGGTGAATGCCCAGCCTAGGAGGTGGCATACAGGATACAGGTGGCCCTATGATTGAATTGAGGTAGTGAAGAGTGGGTTTTTTTTTTTTTTTTTTTTTAAATAACAAATTGTGGCTGGGTGTGGTGGCTCATGCCTGTAATACCAGAACTTTGGGAGGCCGAGGTGGGCGGATCACTTGAGGTCAGGAGTTTGAGACCAGCCTGACCAACACGGCAAAACCCCATCTCTACTAAAAATACAAAAAGTAGCCAGGTGTGGTGGTGCATGTCTGTAGTCCCAGCTACTTGGGAGGCTGAGGCAGGAGAATCGCTTGAACTCGGAAGGCGGAGGTTGCAGTGAGCCGAGATGGCACCACTGCCCTTCAGCCTGGGCAGCAGAGCAAGACTCCATCTCAGAAACAAACAAACAAACAAACAAAAACTCCAAAAAGTTATGTTGAGTTAAGCTGAGATCCAAGCAAACAGAGAGGCTGAAAAGAACAAAGTTATGTGGAGTTTTCCCCAAGCACAGCTCCTCAATCTCAGCTTTCCACCCTTTGCTGGGTCCTTCCCTCATTCAACTTTATGGGAAAGTCTTTACAGAATTCCCACTCTGAAGGTGGCACCTGGGTCACCAAGTAAGACAGAATTTGCCCTTGGGGTACAGAAAGAGTGGGCACCCAAGGCAGGATGCCCCAGGCACCATGAGGATATCCAGACAGGGAGGTCAGCAGCCTGGGACTCAATTAGAGGGAGGCGCTGGAACCAAGACGCCATCCCAGGTTCAGACCCTGAGAGGGTTAACCCTTGCCCACCCCCACCAAGCCTGACTCTTTTCTCACCAGAGTGGACACAACTTGAAAACCAACTGGACTGAGCATCCTTCTCCTAAAATCTCAGCCAGAAGCCAGGATGGAGGGTCCTGGGAAGGGAAGAGATGAGATTTCTGTGATTTTTTTTTTTTTTTTGAGACAGAGTCTCGCTCTGTCGCCCAGGCTGGAGTGCAGTGGCTGGATCTCAGCTCACTGCAAGCTCCGCCTCCCGGGTTTACGCCATTCTCCTGCCTGAGCCTCCCGAGTAGCTGGGACTACAGGCGCCCGCCACCTCATCTGGCTAGTTTTTTTGTATTTTTTAGTAGAGACGGGGTTTCACCGTGTTAGCCAGGATGGTCTCGATCTCCTGACCTTGTGATCCGCCCGTCTCGGCCTCCCAAAGTGCTGGGATTACAGATTTCTGTGATTCTAAAACCTTGGGTCTGCCTGCAAACTTCTCTCTGACCCCGGCCGAGAGCTGTCCACATGCTAGCTAGCCCTGTCAGACAATAGCCCAGTGTTCCCATCACAGTGCCTGGGAATGAGAGGCTTCTGAGGCCACAGAATGATGACAAGTCCCCGGGTTGAATTTACTCTAGGGGGACAAAATTCTGAGAGATTCACAGGTCCTTATCCAGGACAACCTCACAAAGAGCCCTGAAGCTTAGCTTCCTCTGCTTCGTGCGTAGTTTGAGGCATAAACTTTCCTTGTATGCCGGTCAGATGAAGCGAAGGATGAATATTATCCCAGGCTAAAGTAACGAAAAGTCCAGAAGCCAGCGATGACAGAGATGTGTGTGGAAGAAGGCTGTGAGCATTTCCACCAAACCCTGTGGGTTTCCGAAGATCTTATCCCGAAGATATGTGTTTGGCCAATAAAACAGTGAGTAAAAATCCATCATATTTCCAGAGCCAAGTCGAATTCTGTGGGGCTGGGGTGAGGCAGAGGCAGAATCAGACCTTATAAAGATGTTTTGAATAGCTGCTGTTCTGGGATCGCAGCCCGGTGACAGTGAATGCTTTCCGAGTCCTCGGATGAGAAGGAACAGAGGGACAGACTGACCATAACTGGCCACTGTGGTGTGTGCTCAGTTCCAGACCAGCACCTAATTTGGGGAGGGAGAGGGTTCAAGGCTCCAGTGAGACAGTGAGTCCTGGGAGGGAAGGAACTCTGGCCAAGCTGAAGGCAGTGCAGTGGAGTGGGTTAGGAGGGACCCTCGGGGAGGGAAGAACAAGGAGAGAGGGAAGTGAGAGGAAAGGAGGTTTCTTCCTCGTCTAAATCCCAAGTATATATCCTTCTAAGGTCTGTTCTGGCCCTTCCCTAGGGAGTGCCTTCCCCTCTACCTGCCGGTCCCATAGAAAAGGACGTCCTCCCCTGCAGACCCTGGCCTCCGTCACAGCACGCCCACTCTGTGCCCGCTGCAACCTCCTCTGACTCTCCCACTAGACCAGTGCCTGGCACACATGCTCCTGAATGCATGAACGTCAGTCAGCTCTGGGTCCTCGAGATGACAAAACCCCCTGCTCCTGCGTCCTCATGGGGATCTGCACCAGCACTGGGCTGAACCTCCCCCTGCAATCCCTCAGTCACGTCTCCTGTAGCATTTTCTTTCTGGCAACAACATTTGGGGTCATTAAAAGTGTTTTTGAAACGCAACCTTTTAATTACAGGAGGAATACTGCCGCTGGGAAGGGGCCTTTCCTCAAATGCTCCAAGAATTCCTTGGCCAGATATGCTCCAGGGGGAACACAGCCCAAAACGGGCCTGTGGCTGTGATCAGACTCAAGCATCCTGTCAAAACAGGAGCCTGGGAAGGGGGAGCTCAGGGAAGGAAGGGGGGCCTCTCTTGGGAAGAGCAGGGGTGCTGGAGGAAGAAACCCGCCCAGTCCCCTTTGGGCCTAACTTAATGATAGGCTCACTGGCTCTCTAGCATGCACTTTTCCCTAGGAGGTCCCTTGGCCATGACCCAGAGTTAGGAACTAAGGGTCTGCGGACGCCTTCCTCTCCTCCCATATCAGAATATGCTCTCTACCGCAATACATGGTGGCATTGTCTTCCCGGAGCTTTAAGGGCAGCAGGGGCAGCAACTGCCTTCCCACGTGTCTCAGGCTGACTGCATACAGCTCCTCTCTGTTTTCAGAAGCCAAAAAGAGCCAGGCAGGCCAAAGTGGGGAAAGGGGGGTTCTAGGAAACACCTGGGGTGGCTGGGCAGAGGTGAGATGTGACCCTGGCTAGCCTAAGGGCTCCCTGTGGCCTTTGATGGTCAGCCTGTGATAAAGCCCTGAGAACTCCATCTCCTGTGATTTTCCTGGGGTACTGATTTCCCCTGCCCTGGGAGTCTAGGTGTTTATTTTTAAAATCCCAAGAATGCTAATTGAGATCAAAGTGACTCTGAAGTTCACCCTGGGGGTGCTGCAATCTGAAAAGGTGTTTTGCAAAGACAATCTTGGTTAGCCCTTCCCTGGCGCTAGGCTGCAGGAAACTTCTCACAGGGAATAACCCACATTGTAATCTACCTCGGGCAGGTGTGCTGCTGGGAAACTCAGTTAATGATGTCTAATCTTTAAGAGCCATGAGAAACTCAGGAGGACCTAGCTGAGATACTTCTCAGACATTTTCTCAAATAAGTGTGGCAGAGCCACTCCTCATCTTGTTCTTCCCAGTCTTAGTTACCTGCTGAGCCAGCTGTGGCAGGTGGCAGGGATCTGGGAGCTCAGAGAGCTGTAGCAGGAGCTTTAGGCTTCAGTTTTTTTCTCCCACTTGATGGCCCCAGACGCCTTGAGTAAATTCTCCCTGCCTGGGGCCCCAGGACACCTTCGATGTGACTGTCTTAAGGTTATTATTGTGTCTTCTTGTGGCTATGCCAGGATGTTCTGCTTCACCAAGCATTTCTATCCTCAACTGCCATGTCCCTACTGAAACTCTGTGTTCTCTTCTCAAGCAATTTTCTGGTAAAAACATTTTCCTGGCTAACCTGTAAGCATTGCTGTCTAGTTTTTGTGTTAGCACTGATTCAGATGGCCACTACCCACTCTGTGCAGCAGACTTTCAAGAACAAGCGGACTGATAGGCAGGCAGGAGAGCAGAGCTCTCTACCTGCTGGAATGCCCTGAGGTCCAGAGAAAGGATGGACAGGGCATCAGTATCTCTCCCGTGTCTCTCTTGCCTTCAACCACTGACTCACCCATGTTGTTCCTCACTCAGGTTAAAACACATAGAGGGGCTGTTCTTAGAGAAAGTCTAACTCGGCTGGGCATGGTGGCTCACGCTTGTAATCCCAGCACTTTGGGAGGCCGAGGCAGGCAGGTCACCTGTGTTAGCACTGATTCAGATGGCCACTACACACTTTGTGCAGCAGACTTTGAGGTCAGGAGTTTGAGACCAGCCTGGCCAACATGGTGAAACCCGGTCTCTACTAAAAATACAAAAATTAGCCGGGCATGGTGGCGCACACCTGTAGTCCCAGCTCTTCGGGACGCTGAGGCAGAGAATCACTTGAACCTGGCAGGCGGAGGTTGCAGTGAGCAGAGATCACCGTTGTACTCTAGCTTGGGTAACAAGATCGAAACTCCGTCTCAAAAAAAAAAAAGTCTAAGTCTACTTTTGATCAAATTGTATTCTTGCAAACAATTTTGCAAGAAATTGGCTGTCTCACTTTGATGGCATGATGACATTTTGGGAAATATTTCCAAGATGTTATAGTTTTCTAGCTGCCAGGACCTGGGTGCTTCCTGTGGCAGACAAAGGGTGACTCCCTGCCCTGGGTGCCAAGAGGGAGGGCTCCACTCTGTTCTGAACTTTTACACATCAGCCTCCTGCAAGATAAGCTTCCTGGTTTTCATATTACAACATAAACCAAACCGCAGAGGTTATGACTTTTCTGTGTTTCTTCTTTCATGAACCACCAGGCAGTGCAGCAAGCCCTGCCCACTTCCTGCTCACGTGCCTAGTCTGCAACGACCATTTACTTCAGGATGTGAAGTCAACAGCAGAGCCCAAACAATAGTGAAGTGGCTCCCAGAGCCAAGCTCGCCGGCCTGCTTACCCGCTCAGAATGGCCCCATCTTCAACACGAACAAGTGCTTCTGGAACAAATACCAGCCAATTGCACACAGTCCAGGGCTTTGACATGAAATATGAATCAACTCTACATTTATACACGACAGTGTCAATTTTTTATCTATTGGCGTTACTATATTCCTTTGGTGGCAGAACGGAGGTTCCCAGGGGAGCTATTAAGAAAAAGCTTTTCTGGCCCAGGTGCAGTGGCTCACGCCTGTAATCCCAGCACTTTGGGAGGCCAGGGCTGGCAGATCACCTGAGGAGTTCGAGACCAGCCTGGCCAACATGGTGAAACCCCATCTCTACTAAAAATACAAAGATTAGTCGGGCATGATGGTGCATGCCTGTAATCCCAGCTACTTGGGAGGGTAAGGCAGGAGAATCGCTTGAATCTGAGAGGCAGAGGTTACAGTGAGCCAAGATTGTGCCACTGCACTCTGGACTGGGTGACAGAGCAAGACTCTGTCTCAAAAAAAAAAAAAAAAAAAGAAAGAAAGAAAGAAAAAGCTTTTCTGGCTGGGTATGGTGGCTTATGCCTGTAGTCTCAGCTACTTGGGAGGCTGAGGTGGAAGGATTGCTTGAGCTGTGAAGTTTGAGGCTGCGGTGAGCTGAGATCACACCATTGCACTCTAGCATGGGTGACAGAGCAAGACCCTGTAATTAGGGGGAAGAAAAAAAAGGAAAAAAAAGCAATTGCTTTCCTGATAGAACTAAGAGAGTTTGGAACTAGGATTCTATAAAGTCAGCCCTGGAGTGGAACTTCTGTTATTACAGAGAGTACAGACAGTGTCCTAAAAGGACAGCTGGGTGGCTGGGCATGGTGGCTCACACCCGTAATCCCAGCACTTTGGGAGGCAGAGGCGGGTGGATCACCTGAGGTCAGGAGTTCGAGACCAGCCTGGCCAACATGGTGAAACCCAATCTCTACTAAAAATATAAAATTAGCCTGGCATGGTGGTGCCTGCCTGTAATCCCAGCTACTTGGGAGGCTGAGGCAGGAGAATCATTTGAACCCAGGAGGCGGAGGTTGCAGTGAGCTGAGATCATGCCATGGCACTCCAACCTGGTCAACAAGAGCAAAACTCTGTCTCAAACAAACAAACAAACAAACAAAAGACAGCTGGCCAAACAGCAATATGTGTATTTAGCGCACATGGGCATAGCCCATGGCGCCAAGGTGGACATCCAGGTCACAGATGAGAAGACTTGCTCTCATAGTGCTTACAGTTTATGAGCCAACAGCCATGTTAAGCAACCACCATCACTGGGTATATAATTAGGGATGGGGTAGATACTTTCCACACCAAAGACAACTCTTTGGGCTCCAGATGGGATTCCAGCTGCTCCTGGCTGGTCTCTCTTAGTCCTTCATACATCACACACCGTGGGCTCTCAGTTACATGCCCTTTGATCTCTCTTCCCAGCTCAGCCACTCACTCCCTGTGTCAACCGGAGCAGGTCATTCAACCATTCTTTCAGTTTCTTCACCTGCAGAATGGCGATGAATGGCTCAGAGGAACGTCAGGATAAAGTGCCTCCTGATCCTGTCATGCCTGGAGTGATTCCCATACAAATCAGTATTTTTGTTGTTGCTGTTCTTTCTGTTTAGAAATTTGAAACAGAAAAAAAAAATGGCCCAGATATTGTTTTATTCTCTCTGAACTCCTTCAGGTGCAGAACAAATGGAAAGGGTTCCAGCCCCTTTGCTTTCAGTTTTATCTGCACACAGTAATGACATTTTAGAAGGGTTCCTGAGCTGTGCACCATCTGCCCAGGCCAAGAGCAGGACACACAACCCAGATTTCTGCCTCGGAAGTGTAAATCCTGTCTGGGAGTGTCCACCAACTTCCAGCTACTTAAAAAAATCCTCCATTCTTTATGTCTTTGCCTTATCATCCCTGCTTGTGGATTATAAATCACTCTTTTCTTGAAAGAAATGTAAACAGAAATACCCCCTGCTGTAGCTGGCTGAGGCAGAGCCAGTAGAGGGAGCTCAGGGACATCATCAATTATTAATTCACGGTATTCAGAGTTTCTAACGTTTGCAAACGTTTAAAAACGACCCAGGTCTTACCAACAGGGAGCGAAATTGTCATGAAACATGCCTGAGCCAATGGCCTGACAAAGCAAGATGATTTCAACATGGGCATGGGTGGCAGTGTGACCCTCAGGAGCCATAAGTCCAATTGCTGAACGTGGATGCACCCATCTCCCATTCCCTCACCATCTGGGGTGAGCACTTTCTTCCCATAGCCTCGGATCCATCCTTAGTTGTTACTGACCTGCAGGTGAGGTCTTAGAGGCCCTGGTGTGAATTCGGTGAGTTCTTACTGCAGACTGTATTTAAAAGCTGGGACAGAGAGGAGGCCAGGGTGTGTTCATGGAGGGGCAAAGAGCATGTTCAAGTAGTCTAAGAGACTTCCTGCCAACTGGTCCCTTGTATTTTACAGTAACATGTGGCTCCAGCACTACAAATAGATTCAGGGAAAATGGTTGTTTTGGTTTTGAGCTATTTCCGAACTCTAGCAAAGACATTTTTCCAATTTAGGGATGTCAAAGAACTCATCTAGTTATGACTATATACTCAGTCCATTGCTCCAGGGATCCGGCATAGTGTGGTGATTTTCCAGCCAAAGCAGCAATTCAGAGAACTGGGAAATGGTCTCCTGCTGTGGGAGGCTGTGTTCTGAGCAACACTCAGCTGGCTTACTGGACTGGCCTTTCCAGGCATCTAAATGTCCTACGGCCACATGAATCCTCTTGGAAAAGCCTTTTAAGTAATTCCTCAAAAGCAGTGCACTTCATTTCTTCACTCTCCCTCATTAACCTGAATGCCATTTGATAGACATCAAAATCCCAGGCACTCCTGGAATTTGTTTTACATTTCTTCCACTGTAAGAGTTTGACACACATGTTTGCTGAATGAATGAATGGTTAAAGCAATGAATCAGAGCTATTTATTGATTGCTTATTGTTAAATTTAAGTCCCACAATAGCCCTGTGAAAGGCAGGTATTATTAGTTTTCTCATTTTACAGATAAGGAAACAGTCTGAAAATAAAATGTAAGTACCTTGCCTAAGATTTCAAGTGCAGGCGCAGAAGCCAGGATTCAAAGACAGGCGTTTCTGACTCCAAAGTCCACGTGCTTTCTGTTACTCAGTTCTGCTGGTTAGGATTCCTCCAACTCTTTCAATCATGGGCTCTCCGAATTGGAAAACAGCCATCCTCCACCTGAGTTATTTTCCTGGCAGATGTAGCATTATACTTTTAAAAATGCAGTTCCAGTTACTCCAGAGGCTGAGGCGGGACCATCCCCTGAGCCCAGGAGTTCAAGGCTGCAGTGAGCTATAACTGCCACTGCACTCCAGCCTGAGTAACAGAGCAAGACCCTTAAAAAAAAAAAAAAAAAAAGCTTATGTGTCCAAAATACTTGCCCTGAAAAGCTGTGTACAGTAAACATGGTTTGAAACTTCACTTTCCTTCTTGGAAACCCAGATCACTTAACTATAGCTTCACTGGCATTTACTAACACGTTCACCATTGGAAAAATGTTTTCTTGCTTTGCAAGGGACAATCCACGTAAGAGAAAAGATTCTGAAGTTCAATTCTCTTCCACCTTAAAATTATGCTGAGATGAAAGCAACTTGAGGGAACAGCTTGCTTCTATGTTAATTAACTCCCATTAATATTTTATGTTTAAGCCATCCTCAAGCCATATTTTCCCTAGGAAATCGCAAGAGTTCTTCATTTGCTTGCATGTTTCTTGGCCTGAAGAAATTAACAACATTTTGAACTATATATGAAGCCATTTTATGTTGTACTGAAAAAAATGCATGATGCAAATACCACTTAGACTCCTAGAGCAATAATTCTTAATCTAATGGACACATGCTAAATCAAAATTTCAGTGGGGTTCTACATGCTTTGGCTAAGCATATCTGATATAACTCAGTTGATTAAAAAATTTAGAAATTGTAGTATTTATTTTAGTAAAAGAAGATTGGTAGTATCAAAGATAAACAAGGCTGGATACTCAGTAAGGTGGAAGGACAGACTTTAATCAGTAATATACTATTGCTATTGCAATAGGGAAAAAAGTCCAAACTCAACTTCAATGTGTACAGAGGTGATGGCATTTTAAAGGGAGGATGGGCCAGGTGCAGTGGCTCACACCTGTAATCTCAGCACTTTGGGAGGACGAGGCAGGCAGATCATGAGGTCATGAGGTCACTATGGCCAACATAGTGAAACCCTGTCTCTACTAAAAATACAAAAATTAGCTGGGTGTGGTGGCATGCACCTGTAGTCCTAGCTACTTGGGAGGCTGAGGCAGGAGAATTGCTTGAACCCTGGAGGCAGAAGTTGCAGTGAGCTGAGATGGCGCTATTGCACCCCAGCCTGGGTGACAGAGTAAGATTCTGTCTCAGAAAAAAAAAAAAAAAAAAAGGGAGAATGAGGGAATAGGGAGTGGGTGAGCAAGGGCTCAAGAGGGTCTGTGAAAAAAATTACAAAATGCAGGAAGTGGGGGTTGGTCCATGTGCAACCCATCTGTGTTTACTTACTGGTGCTTATGGAAGTTAGGCTCCTACCCTCCCACAGAAGCAGGGAGATGGGGGCCTTGTCTTTAGGTGTTGGCTGGAACCAACAGTAAATTCCCTGGGCAGCCTCAAGTTTTCTCAAGCAGGCACTCTAAGAGGGGCTAGGGCCATCCTAAGGAAGGGTCCTTGAGCTGTTAGAAACTATGCTAGCATTCAATCAAGTCCTTTTTTTGAGACAGAGTCTCACTGTGGCAGTCATCCAGGCTCGAGTGCAGTGGCATGATCTCAGCTCACTACAACCTCTGCCTCCCAGATTCAAGCAATTCGCCTGCCTTAGCCTCCAAGTAGCCGGGAATACAGGCATGCTCCACAAGGCCTGGCTCATTTTTGTATTTTTAGTAGAGACGATATTTCACCATGTTGACCAGGCTGGTCTTGAACTCCTGACTTCAGGTGATCCACCTATCTCAGCCTCCCAAAGTACTGGGAATTATAGGCATGAGCCACTGCACTCGGCCTGATCAAGTCTTTATAGACCAAGGATAACACTTAGTTGAGAAGAGGGCAGAGAGGAGGCTGGGTGGAGTTTGGTTAAGGAGAGAATTTTTGTCAGTAGTAGTTATCATTGGGTTGAGTAGATATTAATGAGCAAAGTATTTTCAAAGTAACTGACAGGAATTTATGTTGTCCTTTTGAATGTAATAAAGACAACTAATTGTTAATGGGAATCCCTAATCTGACTTTATGATTTGAAAACCTTAAGAAGGGAGCGATATCCTGTTAAATTCATGGTCAGTGCTGCAGATTTTTTTTCCAGAAGCTCATACATTATCCAGCAGGCACAAGGACAGCCGAAGTGTGTTTAAGGATATGGCACTTCTTTTTAAAAATGAACACAAATGGATCTGAGTAGCCTGCCTTGGCCAGGGAGAGGAGCCCCCTTCTGGCAGGCTTAGCAAAAGGAGATGTGGGAACTGGGCATCTTTCCTTCTGGTCAGGATGGGAGTTCTGGCCTTGACTTATGGAGCAATAGGAGTTCTCTATAGGATGAGGAAGATGAACACACAAAACATCAGAAAAAGTAAAATAGAAAAAAGTAGAACTTTTTTTTTTTAAAGGGGAGGAATTATATATTTGCAGAAATGACATTTTTGAATAACAGACTAACGCAGACCAGGTAATTTATAATGAACAGCACTAAACTGGCTCACAGTTCTGGAGGCTGGGAAGTTCAATATCTAGGTGCCTGTCTCCGGTGAGGGCCTTCTTGCTGTGTCACTCCATGGCCAGAAAGTGGAAGGACCAAGAGATGAAAGGGGGCTGACCTTGTGCTTTTATAATGGCAGTAATCCCACCCACGAGGGTGCAGCCCTCGTGGCCCGATCACATCTTTAAGGTCCCACCTCTCAACACTGTTACGATGCCAACTAAATTTCAAATGAATTTTGGCGAAGACAAACATTCAAACCATAGGACTAAGTATATAAAAAACAGACACGTAGAGTCAAATAGGATTAAAGTAGACCTAAAAATGGCATTGTGTTTGGCAATATGACTTACCCTGGAGAATGGGAGCTGCCAATTCAGAGTAACATGACTTGCTTTGCGATAGCAGTGAAATTTCTGGGATCCTAGCCTTTTGTATTTAAAGTAAGCAAGCAAAATATCTTCAGCAACTTAGTATGAATATATAGTTTTTTTCTGCTGAAATACTCATGCCAGTTAATACTTAGAGTTGTTGAATAACTATCAAGCCAACTCTGTACAACTTTCAAATAAATCTACATTGCAATTATATGTCATCTGTTTAAAAGGATATAATATTGATATTTTTAGTCATTTATGTAGGTGTGTGTTATGACTAAAATGATTCAATACCCTACTGTGCTCCAAATAGGTTTTATGTTGTACCATCAATTAGGATCCTCTTGCTCAAGTAAAATGAAAAAAAATTAAAACAATTATGCAAATTTGGTTTTAAATATTCATCTCAAATATTTTATGTTTTATCCCCCTTAAATGTGTTTTAAACAGATTTAATTGCATTGGGTACTGTGCTAAGTGTAGCACAAAGATTACAGTGATCCTCCCTTGATATAATACCTACAAGTGAATATTCTAAGACAGTCCCTGGAAAGGAAGACACATAGACAGTCCTACAGAATCCAGAATAGGTATCAGGATTAAAATAGACCAGCCATGGAAGAAAGAATCAAAGGGTGAGAGACAATGGTAAGTTCACATGCATGGGGCTTTTAGAGAGAGCAGGGATGGGTGTTCTTTGCCCCAGAAATGTAGACAAAACTTCCACAAGCTATATTCTCATTAGCCTGGGATGTCTCCAGCTGACAATGACAGTGGGATTACATCATATGAATTGTGTGTGGTGACCAGAAGTCAATGGCTAAGAGAACCAAGAGGCTGCTTGGGGACACTAATGGGTTTGGAGGGTGGAATCCAGAGACGTGGGTTAGAATTTCTGTTCCAGCCCCTGTTTGGTGGGTGTGTCGTACTGCAAGTTTGCTGACACAAGTCTCAGTTTCCTCATCCTGAAAGAGGGGGTGATGCCTATTTTGTTGAGTTGATTTGAGCCATAAATAAGGTAAGGACTGGTAAGTGACATATAACAGGGCCTCATTAGAAATGAGTCCCCTGCCCTCTCCTTCTTCTCCACCTCTATGATGCCAACTGTAGTTGCTACACACTTTTCCTAAAGGGTAGGGTGTAGTTTTGTTGATAGAGTGGGAGCAGTTGCTGGACAGACATGAAGTGCTAAACATTAACACTGATGGGCTGAGCCTTGTCTTATCCAGAAGGGAAGCAACATGGTAATTACATATTACCTAGATGGTACTTTCTGTTCCACAATTGAGCCCCCTGGCTGCCTCTGAGTGTAGACTTTGGGTGGGAGGTGGGGAAGAAGGCTGCCCTCTGGGACTGGCAGTTTTAGCAACCATGCCAAAACAAGCCATGCACCTGTGTTCCCTGCAGGCTTTAAAAAGAAACATTTAGTTACATATTCTGAATTAAGAGAGATGGTGGCAACCCAGGTGGAGAGAAGGGTATTTAAGCACAGCAGAGTCCCCACCATGGGGCTGTGGGCCTGTGGCAGACAGCAAGAGAGACACGGAAGATAGGCTTCCGCACCCCTCCAGCCGATGGGAACAGTCAGTGCCAGCAGAGGCTTTATCTCGTCTTGCCTCAGTCCGGCCTGTGGCAATTCAGTAACTGGAACGAGAGTTTACTACCTTCTGACCTTTAGGAGAATATATACGACACAGTTTCATGATTCACACATTCATTTACTTAATGGGGAGAGATACAAGGAGAAGTTAAATACACTTCCTGCCTTCAGGAGTGCAGATGCCCATAACATGGGAACGCAATGACAGATGTATGTGGGGACTGCCCTAGGAAGTTTTGCTAGGGATGAGCAAGAACAGGCCACTCTCAAAAGAAGGGGGAGGCATTCCAAGCAACAAGAGAGGAAAAGGCTTATCTGAGGACTCATCAGAAATTTAGTAGAACTGAGGGTGGAGGGGGTGGGAAAGAGAAGGCAGGTGTAGGAAAGAGAAAAGGGCGTTGAGCCTACCAGAAATCCCTTAGGGTGAGTTTTTGAAGGCCTTGTCTGTGACATGTTACGAAGTTTGGTTTTTTCCTGTAGATAAATATTTCAGGACTCCCTACATATCCAAACGCATTTTAGGCTAATTTTTAAAGACAGTTATTCATTAGCAAACATTAAAATAAATGTGAATAATAATCACGTCCTGAATAGTCCAAGGACCTTTAAGTTTTAGGGTTAATCCAGCAGGTTAGATTTTTCAGTTAGAATAGCATGGATGAAAAGACGGAGATATGTCTTTTATGTTTAAATGTGCACTATAGGATGATTCAAAGGATTTAGGTGGTTAGAGAAAAAACAACAAATGCATTAAAAAATTATCGACACATCTACTACTGAAAACACTCTTTCATCTATTTTTTTTTTTTTTTGAGACGGAGTCTCGCTCTGTAGCCCAGGCTGGAGTGCAGTGGCCGGATCTCAGCTCACTGCAAGCTCCGCCTCCCGGGTTCACGCCATTCTCCGGCCTCAGCCTCCCGAGTAGCTGGGACTACACGCGCCTGCCACCTCGCCCGGCTAGTTTTTTGTATTTCTTAGTAGAGACGGGGTTTCACTGTGTTAGCCAGGATGGTCTCGATCTCCTGACCTCGTGATCCGCCCGTCTCGGCCTCCCAAAGTGCTGGGATTACAGGCTTGAGCCACCGCGCCCGGCCTCTTTCATCTATTTATAGTTGACTAAAAATGGTGACTTAATGAACTGGAAATAAAATGATTACACTAAGGGTTATGATTGCCTGATATGTTCTAACATGTATTTAATCCTCACAATTAATTAATGTACCTTGTGCGGAATGGGTACACTTTTTTTTTTTTTTTGAGACAGAGTTTCACTCTTGTTGCCCAGGCTGGAGTGCAGTGGCAGGATCTTGGTTCACTGCAACCTCTGCTTCCCGGGTTCAAGCAATTCTTCTGCCTCAGTCTCCCGAGTAGCTGGGATTACACGCACATGCCACCATGCCTGGCTAATTTTTGTATTTTTAGTAGAGATGGGTTTCGCCATGTTAGCCAGGCTGGCCAAACTCCTGACCTCAAGTGATCTGCCTGCTTTGGCCTCCCACAGTGCTGGGATTACAGGTGTGAGCCACCGCGCCTGGCTAGAATGGGTACTTTTTATCCCCATTTTACAGATGAGGAAATCAGGATCTAGAGAACTTGCTGGATAAGGGCTGAGTGGCAGCACTGGAGCTTCAGACACTGCATTCCTGGCCCATTGTCACTTCCATGGTCACTTTCTGCCCTTTAGTTAAAGCAGGAGGATCTTTTGATAGATCAAATGATATTAATACCATTCTGATAGTTTTTTCCTATTATGAGCTGTTACTCCACCCCAGCCAGGCTGGTCTTCTCACTAATTTCTCCTTTTACTGAGTGTTGGAACAATCTTAGAATTGTCTCCCTCCCTCTCTCCACCTAATCAATCAATCACCAAATCAATCAATTAATTCAACAAATAATCACCTGTTATGTGCCAAGAACTATCAACAAAAGCAACATAGACCTGGTTTTGCTAGAATTATAACTTAGTAAATTCTGGTACTGAATTCTGTTCCTCTTTCCGGCTGGCAATAAGTAATGTAAATCAAGGTTGCATGTGCTTATGCATCTGACCTTGCTAATGCAGGTGCCTGCTCTAGAACCTATGATGGGAACATATGCTTTGGAGTCCAGAAGAACTTGGTTTGAAGCACAGCTTGCCACACACTGTGTGACCTTTCTGATTCTCAGTGTCCTCATTCGGTTTAAATGTCTTTTACCTTTAGTTTTCTTTATTATTATGTTTTAAAAAGTAAATTTCCTTAGAAGTTTTCAGAATACATTAATTCTACAGCCAGTAAAGGAATAGTTTTCCAAAGCAAGAAAACAGTTAATCTCATGATGCTCTGGCCAGAGTGGAGGAGACGGCTGCATGGTAGCAGCCACTCCCATGCCTGACAGCCCCCTTTCCCTACCCTCCTACCTCTTGGCAAGTATCTTCAGCCTGGCCAGCAGGTATGAACCATTAATCTAAGGCTCAACGTATTGTCGGTCCTTTGGGAAGACACTCAGGTGCTGCACAAGCTTCAAAACAGCTTTCTAGTATTTCTCTCTATAAATCAAGTAAGTGGTTTAAAGCCTCAGATAGGAAACCGTGAAGGAAAAGAAATCATTAAGGTCACCATGACCTGTCTTTTTGCCAGAGGTTCTCCAACTGGAGCCTGCTTCTATCAGAATCCTCTGGATAGCTGGATGGCTGAGCCCACTCCAAGCTTCAGGCTTCAGGAGCAGACCTGAGAAGCTGTATTCATTTCTTTCTCTCTCTCTTTCTCTCTTTCTTTCTTTTGTTTTGGTGGAGTTTTGCTCTATCGCCCAGGCTGGAGTGCAGTGGGACAATCTCGGCTCACTGCAACCTCTGCCTCCTAGGTTTAAGCGATTCTTCTGCCTCAGCCTCCTGAGTAGTTGGGATTACAGGCGTGCACTACCATGCCCGGCTAATTTTTGTATTTTTATTAGAGATAGGGTTTTGTCATGTTGGCCAGGCTGGTCTCGAATTCCTGACCTTAAGTGATCTGCCCGCCTCGGCCTCCTAAAGTACTGGGATTACAGGCGTGAGCCACTGTGCCCAGCCAGAAGTTGCATTTCTAAGAAGCTCCCAGGGGAAGCCGTGCTGCTGAGCAAGGACCATACCTTGAGAACTCCTGCACTTTGCTAATTGGTTTGGGAGGCAATGGAACCAGACTGCCTTGGGTAACTCTGGGGAAGTATTAACCTCCTCAGTTTCTTCAACTAGAAGATCACCTACCTGGGACAGTTTTTATGAGGGTAAATCAGTTAGAACACAGGGAGCACTCCGAGCAGCAACTGGGTGAGGTAAAAACTGAATAAATAAAGGTTATTTATCATTTTTATTACATCGTATCCTACTGCTGCTTTTTTCCCTCTATCGTCGTCATTAAAGCACACATATCCCACGTCTTCTAAGTTCCTCCACTGAAGCAGTATACTTAGCTTCATCTATTCAAATAGTTTCCCCTTTTAAATTATGTATTAAATAAATAAATATTTAATATTGAAAATGTTTAACTAGGCTGGATGTGGTGGTGCATGCCTGTAACCCCAGCTACTTGCGGCTGAGGTGAGAGGATTACTTGAATCCCGGAGGTGGAGGCTGTAGTGAGCCAAGATCGTGCCATTGTGCACCAGCCTGGGTGACAGAGGGAGACACCATCTCAAGAAAAAAAAAAAAAAGAAAGAAAAAGAAAATAAGAAGAGAGGATAAGTGCTGCAAATATACATACAGTATGCAGAAGTTTCAAATAATGTTAAAATCGCTATTGAGATGGACATAATTAATGCATCATGTTAATTGCGAGCTCCATTTCTGTGTGAATAGAAACCATACCAAACACCATCAATCGAAATGTGTTTTTATCAGACAACTTTTGAGGTACCTCTACCTTGTGAATAAAGGCTTTCTGCAGTTTGCAGCATACAGAAGTTTGTTCCTTATGTAACAGTACCAAAGGAATCCAGCTGGATCTCATGCCACGTGAAATTTTACCTACACCTCTTTCCTGAAAGAGATGTTTTAATCCTGGGAGCCAAGATCCTCTGGAGACCAGGGCCAAATAACTGCCACATTGGAATGCATTCCACTGGGGGTTCCTGTATTTCATATATGAAAGCTTCCTGGCCGCATGTGTGTTTTGGTTGGCTTTAGTCGCAGTACTGAAGGGTTTTGCTTTGCTTTCGTCATGTAAATGACGAAAGGGAAAGGGACTTCGCCACTCATGGCCTCGTTAACAACCATGGTGCCAAGATGTGGACCTTTAAGTGACTTTTAGTTTATAGATTCTGAAAACCCACAACTTGCTAGTTGTGAGTGACAAGCATCTTTCTGAGAACTTTCTGAGAATTCCCCACTTCCAAGTTTACACAGCCTTTTGTAGTCTTAAAAAAAGAAGAGAAAAATACCAAACAGTTCCTTTGTTGAGAAAGCAGCCTACATATAGATCTGATTTTTCATGGTATGTTTGAGTCCACGAAGTAGAAATGAACAAAAATTATTGCTTAGTTTGCCTGATGTCAAATCAGTTTTGTTTTAAAAATGTCTTTAGTAATTAGGTAAAATGTTAGCTAAGCTGACTTTAGTTAATTTACAAAGTTTTGACTTCATTTTGTTATGATGAGACTTTATAAACCTGATCTTTAAAATAAGCCTTTTACAATTTTTAAAAATTTAGTTTTTGAGACAGTTTCACTCTTCTTGCCCAGGCTGGGCGGAAGTGGCGTGATCTCAGCTCATTGCAACCTTCGCCTCCCTGGTTCAAGCAATTCTTCTGCTTCAGCCTCCTGAGTAGCTGGGACTACAGGTGCTCGCCACCATGCCCAGCTAATTTTTGTATTTTTAGTAGAGACGGGATTTCACCATGTTGGCCAAGTTGGTCTCGAACTCCTGACCTCAGGTGATCCAACCACCTCGGCCTCCCAAAGTGCTGGGATTATAGGCATGAGCCACCACGCCTGGCCAGGTGTTTTTTTTGTTTTTTGGAAACGAATCTTCTTTTATTTCACAAGTGGAAATCTTCCAGGAAATGTCTACCTCAAGGGAAATCCAGTGACATCTTGATTCTGGGTAGAACATATGAGAAACGAATAGTGTAGCACTGCTTGGCTATTTGGGATAGGATCTGTCTTAGGTCCCCATAAGCGCTTTTATTTCTTGTAATTTACTGCAAAACTCTATGAGGTAGGACTAATATTATCTTACGTTAAGGGTTAAGACAACTGAGACTTGAGGATTTGTCAAAAATAAAAGATTTTCTGACTTTGGAGTGCAATGTGCATTTCTGTTGCACAGATCTCCACCAAGGGCAAATTCGATGACAATGACAATTCGATGTCAGAACTTGTTCTCAGGAAAGGCTCTTATGAACTCATTCACACTGCATGTGAATGACTGAGAAAACTCGATGTATTCACTTTTTTTTTTTTTTTAATTTAAAGAAGTAAACCTGGGTGTTTTGTAGTTCTGAGTATGAGAGAACGAAAGCTGAAGCTTGGCTATAGATGAAAACTTCTATTCATTATTCCAATTTAACAGACAGTGCTTCCAAAATAGCAATTCACCTAAATATACCTAGTTAGGGTGTTAAGAAATACTTTGATTAAAACCACACTGCAAAATAGGGAACTTCAATGGACTGCTTTAAACTCTCGACCTCAGAGGAAGGAAATCAACTAACTGATAATGAAAACTAGCAGGAAAAAAAAAAAGTTTAGGATCCGTAACAGATTCGGAGTCAACAATGACATGATTCAGCATTTTGGGGTTCAATTAAAACCAGGCTTGTGGGTTGCCGGTCAAGTTGTGTTTCAGTGTGTAACGCATAAAACTTCTTGTTCCACGCTCCGCGGTGTTGGGGATTTTCTACTGCATCTCTACAGCATCTCGGGTAACAATCGAGCCCCTCCTCGCAGCGTGGGTCGTAGGAGTCCTCGGCCATTCTTCCTCCTCCCTCCCGCCGCCGGCCCCAGCATCCGTCCGGGTCCGCTTCTACGCAGGTTCAGCGGTCGCGGAGACAAAAGCGCCCCTGCTCGTCTTCGGTGCCGCTGCTTGGTCCAGGGGCTTCTGTGGGATTTTAAAACGCTGAGGAGGACACTCACAGTGTTTTACCGAGAAACGCTTTCGAGCTCGGATCTTTGGTGATCACTTTAAGAACGTATTAGTTTTCTTTGTAGCTTAAAAAGAAAAAATCTCGTTCGCCAAGCCACCTGGCACCCCAGACACTCTGCTGCGAGCGCCGGGAGGGAAAGGGCGGGAGCGCGCAGGCTCCGTGGGCTGCGAAGGCGCCTGGGCAGCCTAGATAAGGCAGCAGCAAACGCCAGGCGTCGTACCGCCCCACCAGGCTGAGTTTCCCGGCTTGCAGGCCTCCGCGCGGGGCGGGGCGGGGCGGACGCGCCACTGCGCGCGACCAATCGACAGCGCCGGGGATGATTCAAAAGGCCGAGGAGCCAATGGGAGCCCCGGGCGGCCTCGCCGGAGGGAAGGGAAGGCGAGGGGAGGGGAGAAGCGAGGCGAGGCGGGGCCGGTGAAGCGCGCGCCCGTCTTGCGGGACCGCCGGGCGCGAGAGCGCGGCCTGGCAGCGTCGCGCGCGCGGAACTGCCGCCGGGTTGCTGTGCGACTGTTCTCCCGGAGCCGTCCGTGTTGCCGCCGGAGCCTGGCGCAGGTGAGCGCTTCCACCCCCGTCCTGCTCCCAGCTCCCCGCGGCACGGCCTTCGAGGGGCCCCTGTGGGAGGAGGCCTGAGGCGGGCGCAGCGGCAGGGCCGGGGTCCCTGGGCGCGGGGCCTGGCGCGGCGGCCTTCCCCTCCTCTCCTCGCCTCCTCGTGTGCTCCCCTCCTCGCCCCCTCGCCTCTTCTGGTCCAGTCGGGTGGTCAGGGCGGCGGCGGGCAAGGCTGGAACTCGCCCAAGCCGGGCGCGCTGTGGAAATGCAGCTGCGGGTTTTAAACTGCGGACGTTTCCCTCCATGTTGGCGGCGCGGCGCTGCGGCGGTGGGGAGGGTTCGTGGGCGCCTTTGTCCCGCCCCGCCGCAGCCTGGTTCCCGGCCCCTCCGAGCGCCTGTCTGACAGATGAGCGGGCGGCCCCGTGGTCCTGCAGTAGCGAGGCTGACGGGGCACGGCGGCCTGGCAGGACGGGGAAGGGGCAGCGGCCGAGGTGGGCTTAGATTCGCGCTGCTTGTCACTGGCTTTGAGTCTTCGCGGTTTGGTGGTTCTCCAGGCGCACTGCAGGGCTGCTCGCTCCGATGCGTTGAATTCTTTCGCCCGGACAGTCTCAGAAAAACGGGTATTTAGGCGGGTATGCGTGCTCTTGCTAAAGCACGGTCCTGCTTTTTCACCTTTTTGAAGGTTCAGAAAAATGTTCTCCTAATGACAGCCAGCCTCGCACTGCCAGCAGCCTCAAGGGGCACTTAGTAAGCACTTGCTTTCGGAGGGCTTTGTTGCAGGCGCTTTCCCCGAGTGATTACGGGGCCCGGTCGGGTGTTCGGACGAGGGCGCGGTAGATACCGTGGGGCGCGCGTGGGCACCTGCAGCGAGAGGCGCGGCGCCTGGGCAATGCCAGGGTGGACAGGCCCCCGGGGACCTTGCACATAAACACGTGTAGATCTGTAGTTATGCATTGTAGTAACTGCTGTGTAGGACAAGATGGAGCTACGGAGAAGAGCAGAGGGATCCTAATTTAGACTAGGCAACAAGTCCAGTTTAAGTTTAGTTTCTCAGGGCTGCCTGGGAAGAGGGAGAACAACGAGCAGGAGGGGAATGATGAGCTGCCCAAGGGTGTTTATAGGGAAGAAGGCGCTTCTGCCTTTACAGCCAGGAAGGTGGCCTTTCTATTGCTTCATGAAGCAAAGGGCGTGGAACAAGGCCCAGGGTTCCTGTTTGCCTTTTGCCTAGTAGGGCTACCGGGGCTCAGGTGTGAAAAGGAAGCTGTCAAACTTCATTCAAGCGTCTTGCTCTATGCCTCGTTTATATGAATTTGGAGAAGTGAAGGAAAGATAGCCGGAGACCCCTGTAATGCTAATGAGTAGAGAACAGCAGCAAAAAATGGTTGTGTTCATAAACAGTAACATACTGGAGCTAGAATATGTGAGGATTGCAGTGCCAGTTGACTCTGAAGTTAGCGGGCATCTGGTTTAATAGAGTAAAGCCTGAGGGTCTCCGTGTTTTTCCTGTTTATCGCAATGAGGACATTGTGTTCAGTGAACAAAATTTTTCTTTACAAACGCACTTGTCTAAAACATCTCTTGTAAGAAAAGCCTGTGTGTATCTTGACTCCTGTAGGTGAGTGCATAGTGACATGCACAAATGTGGGACTTTTGTGTGCCATCCTGGCTATTTCACTCCTGTGGGGGAGTAGATTAGGATGTGATTGCACTGTATCCTCACGTTTGACAATGGTGTGTGGATCTTGTGCAAAGTGGGGGTGCACATCATATTGCTGCCTTCATCTTTTGGAGCATTTACGTTTAAGATAATGATCTTCTAAGAAGAATGCTGGTTCATGTTGTTTTTCAAGCAAATCCTAATTCTTCTTTTAAAAAATTAAGCTTTAGAGACCTAACAGGTATCCACCATATGCATTAATTTGTTTAACCCAAAATATTTAATAACAATCTTTTTGGCACTGGCCTGCGTTTATATTACACAGACACTGTGTATGTGGTGTGTAAGTGCAATGGAAAGATGCCCGTAAATAAGTTTTTTTTTTTTTTGAGACGGAGTCTGGCTCTGTCACCCAGGCTGGAGTGCAGTGGCGCGATCTCGGCTCACTGCAAGCTCCGCCTCTCGGGTTTACGCCATTCTCCTGCCTCAGCCTCCCGAGTAGCTGGGACTACAGGCGCCCGCCACCTCTCCCGGCTAGTTTTTTGTATTTTTAAGTAGAGACGGGGTTTCACTGTGTTAGCCAGGATGGTCTCGATCTCCTGACCTCGTGATCCGCCCGTCTCGGCCTCCCAAAGTGCTGGGATTACAGGCTTGAGCCACCGCGCCCGGCCAAGCCCGTAAATAAATTTTTAAGAACACGCAAAAACTGTTCAAGGGTCTTTTAAAACCTCAAGTAGCCCCTGCGTCCTGAAGGGCTTGTATTTCAAAAGTTTATAAAGCGTTGTTTGCAACTTGAGCATCTTCCTGTAGGAAGACATAATTGCCTTCTTTTAACCCTGGCTGACCAGTGTAGGAGAGCTAGTAGTAAGAGTGGTTTGATTTTGGGGGGTCTAGGGAGGGGAAGGGGCTCAAGAGAAGAGAGAGGGAGGGTACATTTCCTTCCTCTTTCTTTGTACTTGAAGGCTCTGAGTTAAATGTTGAAATAGGCAAAGTTGGATGTTGTCACCTTCCGTTTTTATGCCCCTCCTCATGCAGAGGTGTTCACTACCCCCCTGCTCCCTAAGTGCCCCTCAGGTGACTCAGCCAGGCCTGACTTCATCCAGAAAACTTGTGGGCTCCTCCCCACTACTCCAAGCCCAAACCCATTCATTACCCCAGTGATGCCATCTCAGGTAGGTGTAGGGAAGAAAGCTGGCTCTCTTACCTGAGGTGTTAATTGACTGACATCCTCTAATCACCAGATAACTACTTGTGTTTTCTTTCATCTACCAACCTAGCTGCCATCTCTGTAAACTAGTAGAGCTTGTTAAGTTTTTTCTCAGACGATTAACAGTGAAAAAAGGTGATGCTTAGGAAAGGCCTTCCCCACCCTGCCTCCCCCCCGACCCTCCCACTACTTCCTTGGAGTAGGTAATTCAACTTTCTCCTTAATTCCAGAGTCTTCAAAGGTTCATAAATGTTGCTTTTATTGTATCATCAGCTCTTAACAGGAGCTAGTGAGGAATGTACATTGATATGCTTGGACAATACATCAGGAAGTGCTTAGTTGGTGAAATGAAGGTGCTTTGGGGGAGAGCTCCTATCTGTACTACTGGCTGCCCCTTGAACTTGGCCCCAGCTAGTTTATGCAGTACTGGGGAAGGTTGGCAGCCCTGGTTTTGTTGTGTGGAAATATGAATCCGCTGGTCAGCGGATGGAGTGGCATTACTGTCTGGCAGCTGGAAGTACCCAGCTATCAATTGATATTTCAGAAAGGGTGGCAGACAGGCCTCACGTAAGTGGCAGTTCTTGCAGATAGATTGTGGATTCTTGGAGTATTGTGGGACTTTGTGGGCCATGTTTTGAAACAGAGGAAAAGAATCTTATAATTGGGGGTTGATGTCTGCTGTAGACTTGAGAGAGGTGAGCTTGGATGAAGGCAAGGTACACCCTGACTTAGGTGGGTGGTTGGCAGAGTTACTTGGTATGCATTTGTACTTTAGCTGCAAGAGTTGAAAGCTAAATAACCCCCAAATTTATTCATTACAGACTTGGAATTATTTTTCTTACTGTTGGTGGGTTATAGTCATGTTAATTGTACATCCTTGATTTTCCCAGTCTGTTTTATAGTTTACTGTTTTTAATAAAGTCAATTTGTTAAAAATACAATTAAATGCATTTTTAAAGCCATTGTAAGTTGTGATGCAAATTTGCAAATGAGAAAATGTGTCCTTTGTGAGATTGTGCCTCATTTTTTGATTAACAAGAACTATGATCATGTAGGTGGGTAACATTTTACGTAGTGCAAACTTATGGCGCCTATATACATTGTTATAATTAATCTTTAGTGTCACTTACATAGATACCGCGGTGGCTAAATCATCTTCTAAAATGATTCCAAATGAGATTGAATGTAGCCTTTCTGGCCCTAAATCCTGACCAGTCAATTCTGGAAAGTTGCATTTTAGTGATCAGCCTGTGGAAAAAGACAAATACATAAATGTATATGTATTGACTCAAATTTTTTTTCTTTAAAACTATTCAGGCTAATTATAGAAAATGCCAAGTAGGAAATTTGCCGATGGTGAAGTGGTAAGAGGTCGATGGCCTGGGAGTTCACTTTACTATGAAGTAGAAATTCTGAGCCACGACAGCACCTCCCAGCTTTACACTGTAAAGTATAAAGATGGAACAGAGCTTGAATTGAAAGAGAATGATATTAAGGTAAGTGTTCCTTTGGCTTGTCAGAGTATGTTTACCATAAGTGGGAAATAACTCTTAAGTACAGTTTCTAAGCTTAGGATAGTCAGTTCAGCTTGGTGTGGAGGCAGAGGGTTGAGCTCTTGCTTTGGGTCACATACCGTTTTTGACTCTTGGAATGTATGAATGAGGCATAGTGCCTTGTTCTCAAGAAGCTCACACTTATTGGGAAAGACAGCCATTTGCATCTGTTGGTCCCCTGGGTTTACTGCTTTCTGTGCCTGGAGTTTGTTATGGGTGGTGTTGAGTATATCAAGGGTTAGAGAAGATCCCTGGGCTTCAGGGGAGGCTTTCAGAGGCAGTGACACCTGAGCCAAGTGCTGAGAACAAATAGGAAAAACTCAGCTGATAATGGGGCTGCTTCTGCAGAGAGTGCAGTATGCCAAAGTTGGGGGTCTGGGGACACCGTCAGCTAAGTGCTGGAAGGGAGTGGTAGGGGAGGGCTAAGCAGGAGCCAGGCTGGAGGGGCTTTTATATTCCATGCCCAAGGGTTTGGGCTTCATCCTGAACACCAAGGATTTAATAAGGAGAGTGACATTAATTAGATTCGAGTCTAGCCCAGGGCTTTTCAACCTGTCAGGTGAGTGTCTGGGTTTTAAGATATCTGATCCATAGTATACAAGCATTTATGTAAAATGCCATAAAAATGAATTACTAGAAAAATAAAGACATGCAAAATAAAAGCCTCACAGTTTTACTGTCAGATTCGATAGATGTGAGATTACTTTGTCAAAATGCTATAAACATTTCTATATGCCTATTTCTTGATTTTGGTACTTGCGCAGATTAGTAACAAGCATTTCTAGGACCCATGGCCGAGGACGACACTTTGAGTGCTCTAGACCAGGAATAAAGCAACAGATAGTAAATATTTTAGGCTTTATGGGAGCAACTCCAGGCAGTATGGAAGGGAGCAGACATTGCAGTGTTCCAATACAACTATGGATACTGAAATTAGAATTTTGGATAATTTTCACGTCAGGAAATACTATTCTTTTGATTTTGTTTGTAATTATTTAAGGATGTAAAAGCCATTCTTAGTAGGAAGGCCACACAAAAAATGGGGTGAGGGACTTGGCCTGGGGCATATTTTGTCTACATCCCTAGAAGCAACATAAGGAGATTTGGAGTAGGTGGGGACACGGTGAAACAGTTCCCAGTCATCCAAGCTCATGTTTTATTTTCAAGATTTGCTTATGTGTTTTGTTCAGAGTGAAACTGTGGTATTATTATTTTTTTGTCTGTGTGCTAATTTCTTTTGTCTTATCCTCTTAGTTTTAATCCATGTTAATTATTACCCTTCTTGCATATGGTGTTGGAAATAAGTACAGCTAATTGGTTTAGATTCATTCATTTCATGGAAATACCTTCGAAGAACAAGAATGGAAAGGCTGCATTTGTCTCATGAAAGGTGGATCATTATGAAAGCATTTTCTGCTGGCTTCATCTGATCCATTCTTAGATCCTAAGATTTCCCATGATGATTTTAGAGTTAATGGTAGCAGTTCTTGCCTTTGTTATCCTCTTCTAGTTTGGGTTTGTCTGTATGTGTTATGATTTGTGGTAAAGGTCTTTGCCTTCTTCTCCCTTTCTAGCCTTTAACTTCCTTTAGGCAAAGGAAAGGTGGCTCAACTTCTAGTTCCCCTTCCAGACGCCGAGGGAGTCGATCAAGGTCACGCTCCAGATCCCCTGGTCGACCACCTAAAAGTGCCCGCCGATCTGCTTCTGCTTCCCACCAGGCCAACATTAAGGAAGCAAGGAGGGAAGTGGAAGTTAAATTGACTCCGCTGATTCTGGTACTTGTGTTTATCCTTATACAGCCTTTTGTCTTCCCCTTTATGTATGTATTTACTCGAATTACTTGCAGTTAATAATATTAAAATGTCAGTGAAGTATCAAATCTAAGGCGATGACTTTGGAAGATTTCATAAAAAACAAATGTTTGGAATAGAAAGTTTTAAATATCAATGGAAAAGAATGTCCTTGAGTTACCAGAAATGCTGTTTAATATTTTAGTTTTTAAAAAAGCAGTGTTCAAATTTGAAATAGATGGAGCTTGTAGATTGAACTGAGTAAGGTTTTTACAATGTATGAAAGTTCATATCATGTATGAAATGGTAAGACAAAACCCGTATTACAGAAACATTCTTACTCTTAGTATCATTATACTTGATCACTTTACCTAGTCAAAGATGATGATTTTAGTGGAATTACTTTCAAGGTGTAAGCTTTGAAATATCAGGGTGCATGGAGCCTGTAAATCTTGTCCAAAGAGTATTTAGATAGTAGACGAAAGAGTAAGTATTTTAAGTAAAAAGAATAAAAGTAATCTTCTATTCACTTAATGTTAACCTCTTTTCTGGATAGAATGCACACAGACTTTTAATAAACTTTAAAAGCTGGATTATGTACATACTGTTCTGTAGTCAACTTTAAGAGATTTTAAAATATTGGGGATAACCTTTCAGAGCGTATTTTTCTACATCATTTTTGTTGTATTCTATAGTTATGGATATATAGTAAATTGTATAGATGTAACTTAATCGTTAAAGTCAGCTCCCTCATTGATAGACATTTAGTGTTTTTCCTTCCATATTTTCACTATTACAAACAAGTATTTTTATATAACATCTGATTATTTCCTTAGGTGCAAGTGGAACTGCTAGGTCAGCTATATGGTGCAGATCTGAGGCTTTTAATACATATTGCCAGATTGCGTCAAGAACGTTTATAGTAGTATCAGTGTATGAATGCCCAGTTTCTCATTCTGAGTATTATAATTTTTTTTTTTTTTTTGGGCGAATGTGGCTGTCAGACATTTTCAACTTACTGTTCTAACTTACATTTTGAATTTGGACATTTTAACTATTAGTGGCTCTCTACTACCCAGGGACTCCAGGAACAGATGCTGTTAATATTTAAAATATTAAAATGACTGCTGTATTTTTATAGTGTAATCTTATGGTCCTGGTGTCACAAGAACAACAGACTGGCTTTGCTTCTTACTAGTAGAGCCTTGAGCCTACTCTATATTGCACAAGTGCCCACTATTTCTTAATTTTCCATTGTTGGCTGTTTTGGAGCAGTGAATGTCTTTTTGAATGTCTTTTGTTTTTTATCCAGTTAATGAACTAATTTACCAATTTTTACTTTATCTGCCTTTTGTAGTAAATACCCATACAGTCTATCAATGAAATTATAACATTCAGTCTAATTACATGAAAGATGAAAGATTTTTTTATTTTTTTGAGGCAAAGTTTCATTCTTGTTGCCCAGGCTGGAGTGCAATGGTGCAGTCTTGGCTCACTGCAACCTCTGTCTCTGGGTTCCAGAGATTTTCCTGCCTCAGCCTCCCTAGTAGCTGGAATTACAGGTGCCTGCCACCATGCGTGGCTAATGTTTTTATATTTTTATTAGAGACGGTTTCACCATGTTGGCCAGGTTGGTCTTGAACTCCTGAGCTCAGGTGATCTACCCGCCTGGGCCTCCCAAAGTGCTTGGGATTACAGGTGTGAGCCACTGTGCCGGCCAGATAAAATATTTTATGTAGAAATCTACATTATAAGATCCAGTATTTCAGAGACTGGGGAATTCTAGTCAGTTTTATTCCTCTTCATTTTTAACAAAATGAGGGTTAAATTCTTCAGAATTAAGGCTGTGAAAAATCGGTTTTATTGCTTGATTTCAAAATAGTAAGTTTTTATCATCATGTTTCTTTTGAATAAGTTACAGTTCTTTTGATTAAATGTTTATATTCTTCAATTTAGAAGCCATTTGGAAATAGTATCAGCAGATATAACGGGGAGTCCGAGCACACTGAAAGAAATGACGTACCTCATAAAAATACACAGGTGGGAAAGTGTTCACTCTCATCTTGGTTGATTTTTTTTTGGGTTAAAAGTGACTCTCCCTCGAGAAGCACATTGAAAATTATAATATTTTATAACCTGTTCTAAAATTCTGTCCTTAAATTAAGACTGAATATAATTTCACAAATTTATTCTAATTAGTATACAGCTGTACTGAGATGCTGAAATAGTTAATGCAGTAGCATTAGTGGTAATTGTTCACTACAGATATTTAATTTTTAAATTTTTCATTTAGGAAAAATTCAATTTGTCACAAGAAAGCAGTTACATATCTACACAGTATAGCCTTCGTCCAAGAAGAGAAGAAGTCAAATTAAAAGAAATAGATTCTAAGGAAGAAAAATTCATTGCAAAAGAACTGGCAGTGAGAACTTTTGAAGTGACCCCCATCCGGGCAAAGGATTTGGAGTTTGGAGGAGTACCTGGTAGGCCTCAGAGCTGGGCCCAGAGAGGGCAGGTGGGGTGGGCTAGGGGTGGTTGCCACAAGGTGAATTGGAAAGGCCTCTCTGAAGACATCTGAGGCAGGCAAGGTGGGAATTTGTGGAAGAGTCTTCCAGAGAAGGAGCAGTGGGTGCAAAGGCCTGAGGTGAGGGTATTTTGGGGGGATTATGGAGTAGAAATGATGCCATTGTAGCTGTGTTTAAAAGTTTTAGCAGTCTGTTCAGAGGATTTGGGCACAGAAGTACAAAGAAGTGATGAAGGTTGATCTGGGAGTTTGTATAGCATAGATGGTTACCTATCAGGGAGAGAGAGCTCTGCTGATAATCAGACCTGAGGCGGCAGGGCCTAGTAGCCTGGAAGTCAGCTGCCTGCATAAAATGGGATCCCAAGGCTGCCCTACCTGCTAGGCAGGTTGATTGTAAGGGTCAAAGATCTGAAGTGTGCAGAGTTTTGGAGTTATTAAGTGGGTGGAACTGATGAAATTTTATGAGCTAGTAAAAGAAAAGACTTCTTGTCTGAATGGCTCAAAATCCTGCATGGCTTAATTGCTTTGTATTTTGTTACAACCTTTGGCTAGCTGGTCTATTACAGATACTGTCCAGCATCACTTAAAATCTGCACACATTACATGAACGTGACACTATTTTAGTTGTTAGAAACTTAGGAATATAAAGCTTTTTGTTACGATTAGGCTGATAATTTTTAGATATTCTGATCTTCAGTTTGCTGGAGTTTCAACACATTTGCTCCTTAGTGGTTGGAGGTCAAATGTTTTAGAGTTTGGTTTCTGAGGTGGGTGTAGCTATTCAGTGTTGGACCCCTGTTTGTTTGTTTGTTTGTTCTTTTCTTTTTTTTTTTTAAAACTACTTTGATGCCCATGGTTGCCTGGCCACCAGAGCTGACAGGTAGAGATGGGAGTTTTTGATGGTACATTAGAAATTGGTTTCAGACAGCTAGCCATATATGAGTTCTGATCTTAAAAAAACTAACATGACAGCACTTTGGGAGGCCAAGATGGGCGGATCATGAGGTCAGGAGATTGAGACCATCCTGGCTAACACGGTGAAACCCTGTCTCTACTCAAAAAAAAAATACAAAAAACTAGCTGAGCGAGGTAGCAGGCATCTGTAGTCCTAGCTACTCGGGAGGCTGAGGCAGGAGAATGGCGTAAACCCGGGAGGCGGAGCTTGCAGTGAGCTGAGATCCGGCCACTGCACTCCAGCCTGGGCGACAGAGCGAGACTCTGTCAAAAAAAAAAAAAAAAAAAAAAAAAAAAAACACCAAAAAACTAACATGATGCTTAAATGAATAAACCAGATTGAAATTTGAGCCTCAAATGTTCATGAATTGTTTGCAGGTGTGTTTCTCATCATGTTTGGCCTGCCTGTGTTCCTCTTCCTGTTGCTGTTGATATGTAAACAGAAAGATCCCAGTCTTCTGAATTTCCCTCCTCCTTTGCCAGCTTTGTATGAGTTATGGGAAACCAGAGTATTTGGGGTCTACCTCCTGTGGATTTTGATTCAAGTCCTGTTCTACCTACTGCCAATTGGAAAGGTACGTTTATGGTAATTCTGTTTTGTTTTAATAGGATGAGGTCTCGCTATATTGCCCAGGTGGGTCTCCAACTTCTGGGCTCAAGTGATCCTCTTGCCACAGCCTCCTGAGTCACTGGGACCACAGGCGTGTGCCATGCTGCCCAGCCTTACAGTAGTTCAGAGGTTAGAGGCTGCTGTTGGTCAAAACTCCCAAAACTTAGTTCATGAAGCCATTTCTCTTGTGCTGTCTATATAACACTTGCTTATTAAGAGGAGCTTAAAAAAATCTGATTGAGATTTCTTGTGTAACTTTTCAAACCAAATGGAAAAGAATAGGCTGTTTTGCAAAGCAGCCTGACTCTCAGTGGAGATTGCTGTGGAAAAAAAATTCACTCTCAGTATGCGTTATTTCAGATGCAGCCTTTTAAATGATTAATTGATAGGCTGCTGGGCTCGATGGACTTTAGTCTACATCTTTTACTTTAAAAAAGTATGAAAAGTTTCTAATTTTCATCTCTTGTTGTCAAATGTTTCAAACGGTTTCAAATGTTGTCAAATGGTTTCAGATGTTCTTGTTGTCAAGAACATTTTATGTTGTTTTCAGATTCCTGCAATATCTTTAAAATTTGTCTCTCCATTGCTAAGTGTAGTTTTTTCTTCTTTCAGTAGAATCCTTTACTTGGATATATTTAAAGAAACATGAGATTACCTAAGTAATAAATCATTTATTTAAAGATCTTATTCTTAGGGCTTTGCAAGTTTGCCAATTGTCTGTAAACCAAAGGATCACTTTTACTGGTGAATGCCAGTAATAGGAGGGTAGAGCTGCAGGCTTAATACTGTGGAGTGAGACCATAACTTTAGTGGCCCTAGCAAGGATTTTTGTGATAAAGACCTTCAGTCATTTTTACGTTAAGGCTCTACAGTTAAATTCAGATTCATTCAGGGTAAGGTGATTTCAGAGTATCAAGGAAAGCAGTTTTGTGTTTAAAGTCATATATGTATATACTCATAGACTAAAGTGACTAAAAGCATATATATTAAAATATATTAATATTATACTGTCATCCCTTGATATCTTTGGGGAGTGGTTCCAGGACCTCCTGTACATACCAAAATCTGAGGATGCTCAAGTCCCTGATAAGAAATGGTGTAGTATTTGCATATAACCTGTGTACATCCTCCTTGTATACTTTGTTACCTCTAGGTTACTTACAATACCTAATACAACATAGGTGCCATGTAAATAGTTACTATACTGTATTAGGGAATAATGACAAGAAAAAGAAGTCTGTACATATTCAGTGCAGATGCAATTTTTTCCCAAATATTTTGGATCTGTGGTTGGTTGAATCCGTCGATGTGGATCTCACGGATACGGAGGGCTGACTGTATATTTGGATCTGTATATTCACAGATTAAAGCCCAACACAGCATTTACTAGACACCTTTAATAGATAAGGATCATCTGAAATTAGCATGTGGGATTTTACTAATCCTGCGATCTCAAACAGCTTTTACATTTCTCCTGGGAGAGGAGGAATACTGGCTAGTGAAATCTGTAGCTAATGATAGGATAAAGTAGGTTAGCCAAGAGCAAATGATACTATATTTATATTTTACAGTTTGAAATGAATTGCTACATTTCTGAATAGTTATTTTGTGGGGTAAAATGTGACTACATTGAGCAAGTGGACTTTTTACTCAGCCAGTTCAGTTGGGTACCATGCTGAATGCTGTGGGTGATGCCGAATGAAGAGAGGAGATGGTTCTGATGCATGATGCATGCTCACAGTCTCTCTCTTTTTTTTTTCTTGAGACAGTGTCTTGCCCTGTCGCCCAGGCTGGCATGCAGTGGCACAATCTGCAACCTCCTCCTCCTGGGCTGAAGTCATCTTCCCACCTCAGACTCCCGAGTAGCTGGGACCACAGGCGCGTGCCACCAGGCGTGGCTAATTTTTGTATTTTGTATTTTGGTAGAGAGGGGATTTCGCCATGTTGCCCAGGCTTGTCTTCAACTCCTGGACTCAAGTGATCCTCCCACCTTGACCTCTCAAAGTGCTGGGATTACAGGCACGAGTCACCACACCTGGCCTCTCACAATCTCTTATTGCAGATAAAAGAATCACATGAAATGGTTAAATAACTGACTGGGCAATATATGTATAATATATAGCAGAGCAAGTAAGCATATGAGTACGCGCCATCAAATAGCACTTGGGTCAGAGTAGAGTGGGTCAACAGGGTAGAGCCCAGTTGAAAAGGACCCCACAAATGGAAGACAGTGGAATCATACTGTTACTTTGTAAGTGTTGGGCAGCCATTGGTAGGTGTTTGAGCTAGGGGTCCACTAGATACAAAGGTATTTAAGCCCATTTAGTCTTGAGGTGGTACACAGGAGTGTTGCCGGGAGCGTGGCTGTTGCAGTTGCTGGGTCCTACACTAGGAAGTCATTACTGAATTTGTATTTAAGATAAATTCCTGAAGGTGGAATTGCATCATTAAAAGGCTTGCCACTAGGGTTTTTGAAATATATTACAAAATTTCCCTATTACAAGATATCTTCCTTCTTGGGTGTGTTGAAAATTAAGTGATATTAGAAGATATATATGTATGTGTATATATATGTATATATGATGGTGATGTGCTTTGTAAATTTGTAAATTTTTTTTCTTTTAAGGTTGTAGAAGGAACGCCTCTTATTGATGGAAGAAGACTCAAGTATAGATTAAATGGTGATTTTCTTTTTTTAAGACTCAAATTGATGATTTGATAGCTTAAACTTCTAAGTGTTAAACTGTTAAAGCTGATTAGACCAGAGTAGTAAGTGGTAAATTATCTCTTGGTAGTCGGAAGGGCAACTGTTTATACCTGTAGCCAACATGTATAAATTATGCCATGTAAAGTAACATAGCCTCTTAGTCACTCTTGTCCACTCTCCAGTTTTATTTTCTTAGTAGTGTTCATCACTGTTAGAAATCATTGCACTTGTCTAAGATTTTATCACCCTGAGGTGTTACACGGATGCGGGCATTCAGGCCACTCCTGCTATTGAGCTGCTCTTGCCCTCGCTCATGTCCTCTGGGCTGTCCCTTGAATATTCGTCACACACTCTTCCTGGGCCTTTGCCTGGAAAACTTACCCCCAAATGTCTGACACCTGCATCTTCACCTCCATCTCGTCTCTGCTGAGAGAAACCTTCAGGTCCTTTTCTCTCCCCTTCTCTGTTTTATTTTTCTGTCTGACATTTATGCTTCCACATATCAGTGTATTTGTCTCTTCATTAGGATGTCTCCACTAGAATGTGGCTTTATAGGCTAGGACTTGGCTGTGTTCATTGTGACGTGCTTCGTGCCAGGAAAATGGGCACATAGTGGGTGCTCATTCATATGTGAGGGCTGGATGGATGAGTTGTGAGCTCACTGAGCAGCTCAATAAATGGGTAGACCTTGCTCCCTCTGGGTCCAGCACCTGGCACTATAAGAGCATATGCTGAGTGCATCAGTCCAGCTTTGCCGTTTGAAGACTTTGGCAAAGTACAGATCTATTTTGTAGTCATCCTTGAATGATTTTCCATTTGACGAGATGGAGTAGAGTGTTTTCCTTTTCTTGAGAATTACATTATATATTTTAATGGTTGAACTTTTTATCCTTTCAATTCTTCATTTTCTAACTTTGGATCTTTGTTTAGAAACTTACCCAGCATCTACTCTGTCTGCAATCACTCTCCTGGGTTCTAAAAGGGAAGCCAAAGATAGTTTAGACACCTTCTGCCGTTTAGTGCCAGTCACGTGACAAGGCATCTGACCTAGCTCCAGCATCTGACCCCTGATGGATGCTTAATACTTGTCGTTGGTATTGTTAGACTTTTTGTTGCTTTTACCAAATTCTTTGCTGATAGAGCGAGTTTTAGAACCTTTGGCACCCTCCCTCCCTCTGGTGGTTCACTTGCCACACCAGGGAAGGTGAGTCTGGGGCGAGGTGGGTTGTTGACTTTGCTGCCGGGACCTTTGATTTCAGTGTTTTGTGTGTTTCTCTGCAGGCACCGATTCTTTTCTAAGTAGTCTTGTGTTACATTTTCACTTCCCTCTGAGGGGTGTGGTACATACAGAGACTGAGCACAGTGCTTGGACATGGAGCTCTTGTAGCCAGTGGGGGAGTGGCTGGCCAAGTTGCTTGATCCTTTTTAAAAATGTCCTCATCTAATTACTCGGGTTCAAGTATTGAGGTTTCTTTTCATGAATTTTACCATTATTAACTAAGGAGATTCCTAAGACATTTTGGATGATTATTTTTAATCCACGTGGACTAGAGAGCAAAAGACTGCTTCATCTAACCATTCTTTTTTAAAATATACATTTTATGAAAGGTAAATGAATATCTTTAAAAGTCAGAATTTAAAATTAGAAGTTATTATTTGGAGTATTTGTGGAAAATGTGGATTCAGATCAGTTGAGACAACTATTTTATTTTACAAAAGGTTTGGTTTTAGAATTCTCAAATAAATAACAGCTACTTCTTTTTTGCGTTTGACCATTTATCCTAATGTGATTTGATGACTTTTTAGGAGCACAGCTCTTTCAGGCACTCAGCTCCCTTGAAAGCAAAACTATTTCTTTCTTTTTTTTTCTTTCTTTTTTTTTTTTTGAGACAGAGTCTTGCTCTGTTGCCCAGGCTGGAGTGCAGTGGCGTGATCTCGGCTTACTGCAACCTCTTCCTCCCGGGTTCATGCCATTCTCATGCTCAGCCTCCCGAGTAGCTGGGACTACAGGCGCCTGCCACCATGCCTGGCTAATTTTTTTTGTATTTTTAGTAAAGACAGGGTTTGACCGTGTTAGCCAGGATGGTCTCGATCTCCTGACCTCGTGATCCGCCCGCCTCGGCCTCCCAAAGTGCTGGGATTACAGGCATGAGCCACCGCGCCCAGCCACAAAACTATTTTTTTAGCCAAAAGGAAAAATTGAATCTCCCAGTGAGCCTTTCTGTGTGGCAGCAGGACTAGCCTGGAACGAGAGTTCTTTGGAGCCTCACAGGGTGGGTGCTTTTTAACTTGGCATTGCCCGTGAATGTGCCCACCTGCTGTCCCTACCCCATGGGTACTCACAGTCCTGCCTGGCCTCCAGCATTTGTGTTGTGGCGTCTTCTCTGCGGGTGGCATCTTAAGAACTCTGTTCTGGATGATAGAGTTTAACTAGAATCTTTTGAAACCATTATTGACAAGTATAAATATTTATAATTTTGTAACTACTAACCTAGCTCAGTGCCTGGCCCCTGGTGAGTGCATAATACCCTCCCTTTAGGTAATGGCATTAGACTTTAAAATGTGTGTTTGGCTCAGCTCTGTTAATAATTAGCCATTTGACTTTGTGCCTGAGAGTTTGGATTGTGGGAATTTTCAGGTTGCACTTCTTGTCAGTTTTCCCTTAATTAAAAGCAAATAATGACCATTTGAACTGAAGAAGAATCAATATGTTAAACTATTTGGAAAGTTCTACAAGAGATAATGGTATGTATATTGAAGATTATACCTCAGGACATTGCTTATTTGCATATTTGTGTGTATTTAGTCTGAATAATGATATTAAGACTTTAAAAATGAACGTTGTATTGTTTCATAATGGCGTACGTCTCCTGTGAGCCTTGGGTTAACATAAATTTTCCCCTTCCTTTTTTTTTTTTTTTTTTTTTTTTAAAGGATTCTATGCTTTTATCCTGACATCTGCAGTCATCGGAGCATCTCTCTTCCAGGGCGTAGAGTTTCATTATGTGTACAGTCATTTTCTTCAGTTTGCACTTGGGGCCACTGTTTTTTGTGTGGTCTTGAGTGTGTATCTCTACATGCGCTCTTTGAAAGCACCCCAGAATGACCTGTCGCCTGCCAGCTCTGGTGAGCAGTGATGAATCGCGTGTTGGATGAATGCGTCCTAGAGCCCTCCAGCAGCCATTTCCAGATTTGAGTAGATTGCTTTTTTTCTAACTTCATTTTTTGGGAAATGAAGAGAAGAAAAAATGAAAAGATGAAGAAAAAAGTTAAAGAGATATGAATTTAAAAGAAGAAAATGTTTTTGTTTTTCCTTCATACTTTCTTATTCATTTCTTTTTTTTGCAGTTGCTTGATGACAGTAAGACGTTTAGTAAACTTACAGGCGTTTTGACTTATGACAAATATTATTTCTTTGTCCAAAATAGTAAATACTCTTTAAAAAGCAAAAACAAAACAACAGAGGTTGCTGGCTGGGCGAGGTGGCTCACACCTGTAATCCCAGTACTTTGGGAGGCCAAGGCAGGCAGATCACTTGAGATCAGGAGTTTGAGACCAGCCTGGCCAATATGGTGAAACCGCGTCTCTACTAAAAATACAAAAATCAGCTGGGCGTGGTGGCACATGCCTGTAATGCCAGCTACTCGGGAGGCTTAGGCAGGAGAATCACTTGAGCATGGGAGGCGGACGTTGCAGTGAGCTGAGACTGTGGCACTGCACTCTAGCCTGGGCCACAGAGCGAGGCTCCATCTCAAAACAAAAGACAAAAGAAACGAGAGGTTACAAATTGGTTGATGCTGAGCTAAAGTATTTTAAAAAATGTCGCCTATCTAAAAAAATTGTGAGTGTAAAGTCCTTTGGGGGGCCCCCATGATTTTGGTTGTTTTTTAAGAAACCTGGGGTATCTGGGTCCCCGGCTCCACAAAGGCTGTAGTAACTGCCCTTTCAGTTGGGCAGGCGTCTCCCCTAGTCTGTGCCGTCCCGTCTACCTCTCATCACCAGAGCTCTGCTCAGGCACTTGCAGGCAGTTGAATTGTGAGCCTGGATAGTGGGCAGCAGTGCAGTTTTAAAGCCTCCTGACTGGGTTTGGAACACTGTTTGGGTAAACACTTTTCCCTTCTCAGGAAATGCTGTCTATGATTTCTTCATTGGCCGTGAATTAAACCCTCGAATTGGTACTTTTGATCTCAAATACTTTTGTGAATTGCGCCCCGGATTGATTGGATGGGTATGTCTTTTTTTTTTTCTTTCTAAATTTCAATTCAATAGGTCTAATTAATTGCTAGAAAGAAATGTAGACCATTTAAAAATAAGCAGTGGGTGGTATATTTTTAGGGATAATTATGGCTTTCCATAAATCTATCAAAATATTTTCTTGTAAATATTTTCCAGAGGTTTAAGATATGACAAGTATCTTTTCTTTGCTTTATTATCAGTTTATATTTATATAGGAAAGTGATAGTGTGGATGCATTTTCCTCTTTTTTAAAACCTTATTTTTACCTAGTTTTAGGCTTGGAGTTGCAGATATATAGCAAAGAGTTCCCTTCCACCCTTCACTCTATTTCTCACAACGTTAACCTCAGAGGAAACCAGTGTGTAATGATGAAGAACTGCAGATTAACATAGCGACAGCATTAGTTACCGAGTCCGCAGGCCTCAGTTGAGTTCACCAGTCTTTCCGCTGTTGTCCTTTTTCTGTTCCAGGAACCTCGACAGGACTCTACGATGCATTTGGTTGTTACGTCTTCTGAGTCTTCTCTAGTCTAATAGTTGTTTAGGCTTTCCTTGTCTCTCATGACCTTGATACTTTTTGGAAAGTACTGGTTGGTTATTTTGTAAGAGTGTCCCTCAGTTTGGGTCATTCCAGTGTTCTCTTTGATTGGGGTGAAGTTATGCACTGTGACAGGAACACAGAAATGATAACTGTGTCCTTAGTGCATTGGGTCCAGGGGCCCATGGTGCTGAGATGTCTTATTCTTGGTGGCGGGTAGGTGTTAAGGTGGCATCTGCCAGGTGTCTCAGCTGTGAAGCTCACTCATGCCTTTGTAGTGCTAAGATCCCTGGGGAGGTGCTTTGAGGCTATATACTTTCCCCTTTTATTTCAGGTGGTTATTAACTTGGTGATGCTTTTGGCTGAAATGAAAATACAAGACCGTGCTATTCCATCCTTGGCCATGATTTTGGTTAATAGTTTCCAGCTTCTCTATGTGGTGGACGCTCTCTGGAATGAGGTAATTACTTTTAAGAGCCGAGGCCTTGGAGTCAGATGGCTTTGAGTGGGTGAGTGACCTGTCAGAGCGTCGGCTTCTTGCACACAAAGTGAGGGGAGCACGGCCTGCCTCCAAGGCTGCTTGTGAGGACGATGAGGCCATCCATGCGAAGCTGAGGAGGGAGCGCTGACAGGTGGGAAGTTTCTAGGCATTTGGGAGTGCTTTGGTGTTTATCAGCTGATCTTGTGTTTAAAAGTAATATTCTCAATATAAGATTGGTGGATCTTGGGTTTGTTTTTGTGGGCGGTGGTAATTATGGTATCACATGAAAATGGATGGATTATTACCAAATTAGAATGGTGTTTCTTGGATTGTCAAGAGTCACCTGGTTTTTAAATAATGGGGGAGGTGTTTTATTGTTAGTATTTTAAAATACAAAGACTAGCTCTAATTAGATGAAAGTAAAATCAGAAATCAAGATGCATTGAGGAAGCCAGTTGAAATAAGGCTAAGTTTTCATCTCGTGTCTTTTTTCGTACATTGATTAGTCTTTCTGCTAGTTGAAGACTGGTAAATGTTTTGTTTGTTTTCTCTGTCTCAACCAGCATATTCCTTTAAAAATTTTTTTCTTCCTCAGGCTTATTTTACAAGTATTTTATCATATTTACTGTTATCTTTGTAATCATCTCCAAATTCCACGTCTAGTTTTCTTTCCATATTAAAAACAAATCTGGCAGCTGTACATCATAAAGTTCCAAAACAAGTTTTAATGACAGTGTGTTGAGACAGTCTGCTGACATTTTGAGAGAAGACCTTTTCTCTTTGAGCCTGGAACATTAAAAAAAAAAGTGTATTATTTGGCCATCATTACTATATATCTCCCCCACCCCTGCCGGCTGGTCTTTAATTGTGGCCTTCTATGCAAAATTGCAGAGAATATTGAGTCAGAACAACTTCGCAAGTTTGATATTGGTGTTTGATGATCTTCTTGTTATTTAGGAAGATTAGGGTCACTTTGAGGTAAACCTCAATTACAAGTGGTGGGATTAGTGCTATCCGCTAATTACGGGTTCCTGTTGCCCTCCTACCACTTCACAGACCGTGGCTCAGAGCCTGGGAAGCTGTGAAGGTGTTGATAGCACTTCAAATTGACTTTAAAAATTCCAAGTCGATCCAAAATTAAACATGTTTTTGAAATTAAAAAACAACTCTTTTGTAAATGCACTTACTATTACCAGTGTAGCTTTGTTTGCTGTTATAGAATGAATCGCCAAAAGAGCGTATAGGTAACAGTTTGCAAATCAAATGATATTTCACTGTTTTGCTCACCTCAGGCTTCTTTAAAACTTCCTTTCTAGTAGTTTTCCATTGATAAGTGATCATTTTGTCTGGTTTCATCTGTTAATAGCTTTCTGCCATGTTGTGGTCTTCACTTTTTAATTGGCTTAGAAGTTCATATTTTCTATAGGTTTAGCCAAACACTGACCTCTGTTAAAAGAAAATTTTTTTGCATTTTAAGGCAAAATTAACATAGCCCAGGGGTAGAAAACTAGAGTTAGGAAATTGTTTTCTCTCTGTTCTCAGTATCTCAGCCAGATGATGATAATCTTCTTGAGGAAGTATTGTATTTTATGATTTCTGTAGCATTCTGGCATGCCACTGGGCAATTAGCAGATGCTTAATAACTTTTTTGTTAGGTCACTTGATAGAAATCCCTCGTATTCACGAATGTGCTATACCTTAAGAAAATGGAGACTACCAGTTTAAATATGTATGACCCTTCCTCTGAGTCCAGCCTGTGAAAACCTTGGGGCTCAGGAGCTGGTGGGGCTAAGGTCCTCCCCCTGACCTGGCACCGGGTGCTTACCCTTTGCCCTTTCACTGCTACTCACCACACCTGCTTTTATCTGCTCCCTCCATTTTGTCACCTTTATCCTCTTTTGGACCAGGAATCAGATCACAGGCCTTGAGAGAGAAGAATAAGACACTCTCGGGGACAGAAAGTTAAAACACCATGTGTCCTCACTTACATGTGAGAGCTAAAAAAGTTGATGTCATAGAAGTACAAAGTAGAACGAACAGAGGATGTGGGAAGGTGGGAAGGGTAGGGAGAAGGGAAAGATAGGGAGGGAGAGGTTTGCTAAAGGATATAAAATTACCACTTGATAAGAGGAGTAAGTTCTAAGTTCTAGTATTCTGTACTGCTGTAGGATGACTATAGTTAACAGTGATACATAGTTGCAAATAGCTAGAAGGATATTGAATATTCCTAACACAAAGAAATAGTGTGTTTGAGATGATGGATATGCTAATTATCCGGATTGGATTACTATATATTACATATATGGCAGCATCACTGTGTACCCCATAAATATGTACAATTATTACATGTCAATTTGTTTTAAAGAGAATAAAGAACTCTGGTAACTAAAGAGTATAAGCCTAAGGAGGTAGATTTTGTGGGATTGGTTTTTCTGTTCCATATGACATCTGTTTTTCTGTTCCATGGCCTATTTGCTTTCTTTTCTGGAAAAAATCCTATTTGGAGGTACCACTCTTTTACTTTAACCTAGAACTTTGATTCTCCAACAAAGCTTATACTGGCTAATTTTTCTTTTTCTTTTCTTTCTTTCTTTTTCTTTTTTTTTTTTTTTTTGGAGACAGAGTCTTGCTCTGTCGTCCAGGCTGAAGTGCAGTGATGCAATCTCAGCTCACCACAACCTCCGCCTCCTGGGTTCAAGTGATTCTCCTGCCTCAGCCTCCTGAGTAGCTGGGACTACATGCACCCGCCACCATGCTTGGCTAATTTTTTTTTTTTTTTTTTTTTGTATTTTTAGTAGAGACAGGGTTTCACTATGTTGGCCAGTTTGGTCTCGAACTCTTGACCTTGTGATCCACCCGCCTCAGCCTCCCAAAGTGCTGGGATTACAGGTGTGAGCCACCGCGCCCGGCCTATACTGGCTAATTTTTCAACATCAGTGGTCTGTACTGAGGTTCCAGGTAGTTTGGAGATTCCCTCAGGCCAGACCTTCAGAGTGTTGACCTTAGCGGTATGTCTGTATTCTAGAGTCTGGCCTGCCCCTTATCCTGGTCCAGAGGCGAACTGGCTCACGCTAAGCAAATCACCGGGGAGTAATGCACTTTTATTAATTTGCATGAGAAGTGAAGCTGTCAGTTCACCATGTTGCCAGGCAGCTTAATTTCTTCTGTGGAAAATCTACATGAAAAGCCAGATTATGATCAGAAATTAGATTGGTGCATGTGGAATTGAAACAAAAAGAGTTGGTGATCATATTCCTTCAGCAAACATATTTTGAACACTTCTCTCCATGGCGGACACTGTGCTAGTTACTGGGGTGGCAAAGGTAAAAACACACAGCCTCTGTCTTTTAGAGGCTTTTAGTATAGTGGAGAGTGACTAGACAAGTACAGTAACCCAATTGCTGTAGCCTACTGGTGGGTGGTGACATCTGAGAAGTGCCCAGGTCTGAGCCCTACTGGTGGGTGGTGACATCTGAGAAGTGCCCAGGTTGGAGGAGGGGTTGCCAGCAGAGGGGAGGGCCTGGGCATGGGAAATGCTTTAGAGATCTGTTATCTCGGGAACATGAGCGAGAGGCTAGCGTGACAGGAGAATGTGACGGCAGAAAGACCTAGCAGGCCAGCGGAACCAAATCTCTCTCCCGTTTAACAAAAAAATGTTGGTTGTGGACCTGCCCATAGCACTTTATACATTTGCCTGTAAACTAGTACTTTATTTGAATACTTTAAACATAGAAGCTCTTTCTCCCTTTCCCCTGTCTGTATCCTTATAGGAAGCGTTGTTGACGACCATGGACATCATCCATGATGGATTTGGATTCATGCTGGCTTTTGGAGATTTGGTGTGGGTTCCGTTTATTTACAGCTTCCAAGCCTTTTACTTAGTCAGTCATCCAAACGAAGTGTCTTGGCCAATGGCTTCTCTAATTATTGTTCTGAAACGTGAGTATTAATTTTAGTCTCAGTTTAATTTATTAAATATTATGTACTGAGGCTTTTATGCTTTGATGTCTGCATATTTGAAACATGCCATTTTGAATGGTCAGCATTAGCTCAATTCGAAGCCATTTATGATGAGTAATAAAAAGTCTGCATTTTGCAAAGAGAATGGATGGTTCGTACCTGGGTTCTCAGTAGTACTTGAAACAGATTATTTTAAACGAACCACCTTGCTTTTAAATTTAATAAATTTAAGTTGGTTAAATTTGTTTTTGGTAACCTTACGTTTTTTCTCTTGAGTGCCTGCTTTTTCTGGTAGGCATCTTATAAAGAAGATTGATCTTGCCTTCATAGAGCTTGCGTTCTAGCAGGAGAAATAAGACATGAGTGAGCACCAAGAGGGGCTTAGATGATGGGTGTTTAAGGTAGAGAACTTCTCTCTGGGGAGCTTTAGTGTGAACTTTTTGGAGGATATGGTGTTTGATTTGAGTTTTAGAGGGTAAAATGGTATGGAGAGATCCAAAAGTCAGGCACTGGAACAGCTCAGCAGGGGTGTATGGTGGGGAAGTGTGAGATGAGGTTGGGAAAGACGGAGAAGTCCAGTTTGGCTGCAGTTGCAGTTCACCAGGGTCAGTCATGTATTTTACTTCAGGATGAATTTTCTTTGTCCTTACCCTGTTCATTAAACCCTTAAACACTTGTACTAGAGGTTGGGTAGGGAAAATTAGCAGTGAACTTCAAATATAGATAGTTTTGCTACACTAGTTAGTATCTGTGGTAGAAGAAGAAATTCTAACCATTGGTTAAAATTAAGATTTATTTTCACCAGTGATTTGGTTGTCCATGTCCATTTTATGATTCAAGACAGTATATTTTATAGTTCAGCTAAAAATGGGGGATGTCTTAGTCTGTTTTGTGCTGCTCAAACAGAATAGCTGAGACTGGGTAATTTGTCATGAAATTTATTTGGCTCATGGTTCTGGAGGCCAGGAAGTCAGAGAGCATGGTGCTGGAATCTGGCAAGACCCCTTCTGCTGCAGCATCCCAGGGTGGAAGGTGGAAGGACAAGAGAGAGGGAGGGAGGGCAGGAGAGAGTGAGGAAGAGCAAGAGAGGCTGAACATACTTTTATAACAAACCCACTCGAGATACTGAGCCCACTCCTGTGATAGCGACATTAATCTGTCCATAAGGGCAGAACCCTCATGACCTAACCATCTCTTGAAGGTGCTACTGTCAACTCTGTTGCATTGAGGATTAAGTTTCCAACACGTGTACTTTGGAGGACACATTCAAACCAAAGCAGGAAGTGAGGCTATTCTCTTACTAGTTTATTGAGGATGGACTAGATAATAGTTAAATGTCATTGATACATTGATTTTTGACATTCTGAAATTTGGATAAAATTAGGAACTTGTAGACTTACAATGGGATTCAGCATGTATTTAAAGTTCAGGATGTTCTGGTGCTGATTCTAAGCTAGTGTTTGATTAATAAAATGATTGTGCCATGGCCAGTAGGTATCATAACTAACAGATGATATAGCCTGTAATTTTGATTATACCGAACTCTAGTATTGATTTTATTGTAATGTAGGCTGTCTTAGATTTTATCTCTTTCATGGATGTAACTATATTTGTTTTGACTTCAGAGTGTTCGCTAGGTGGATGATTAAAGTAGTGTGATAGATTTTGGAAGGGTTACCATCTTTTTACATAGTGAGATTTAGAGTTTTTGAGTTGTTCTTAAGAATCAGGCCAGGTGTGGTGGCTCATGCCTGTAATCCCAGCATTTTGGAAGGCTGAAGCAGGAGGATCTCTTGAGCCTAGGAGTCTGCTTTGGAAATTTCCTCAGAGCATAGAGATAATTTTTAAGAGAAATTACAGATGCTATTAAGCATTAGAGTATAACTAAGTTATTAACATAGGAAAATATTTTAAAATTGCAGTTTGTGGTTATGTAATCTTCCGTGGTGCAAATTCTCAGAAAAATGCATTCCGGAAAAATCCCAGTGATCCAAAGCTTGCACGTAAGTACTGATTTATGTTTATATTATATATATTACGTGAAGGTTTTCTTTTTGTCTCGACATCATTAAAAATGTACTTTTATTTTTATATAGATTTAAAAACCATTCATACTTCAACGGGAAAAAATCTTCTAGTTTCTGGATGGTGGGGCTTTGTTCGCCACCCCAATTACTTGGGTGATCTCATCATGGCCTTGGCGTGGTCCCTTCCATGTGGTAAGCATTTCAGAAGAGTGCTAGTTTGACCCTTTTAGCCACTGGAAAGATGTGTGTGTGTGTCCTTTGTGTGGGACAGTGTGGCCAAGGTGGGTGTGAGTCTTTTTGTCGCCCTTTTCTACTGTGAGGTTGGCCTCTGTAGAAGCTCTTCTGGCTTCTGAGGGGAATTGGGAATTCACAGAGCCTGAAGTTTTACTTTAAGCCTAAAAGCAAAATTTTAAGTTTTCAATTGTGCCTGATAGCTTTTTTCTAAGTAGAATATATAGAAATTAATTCAGCTTCTTAGTTCATGATTCAGTGTACATAGATTGGGAAAAACTGGTTTTTAAGAAGAGAAGGAGATTCTGTTTTTCTTTTTGTGTGTCTGGCCTCATGGGGAGCTGGGGAAGCAGGGGAGCAGGGGTAGCTGTGGGAGCTGGAGGTGCTTGGGGAGCTGGGGTATCAGGGGGAGCTGGAGGTACTGGTGGAGCCGGGGGATTTGGGGGAACTGAGAGAACAGGGGGATCTTGGGAAGCTGGGGGACCTCGGGGAGTTGGTGGAGCTGGGGGAGTTGGTGGAGCTGGGGGAGCTGGGGGAGCAGGGGGATCCAGGGGAGCTGGTGGAGGTTGGGGAGCTGGCCCATGCCTGCTACCTGTTTGGTGGCCTGGCCTGTAGTGGAGGACAGCAGTTTTTCTCTTCGCTGGGGGAAGAAGGGTGAGAAATGGAGAGATTTGTATTAACTATGAGGACAGATGTTTTGATTGTGATGGATTGTTAGAATGGATTCACCAGTCTTTGAGTAGCTTCTAATTTAGATACGACCTTCTGCCACTTCCCAGTGGGATTTTACAGACTGGTTTAATTGTTCTCCTCATTATTAGAGAAAATGGAGTACCTTGTGGTTCATTTTTAGAGAATTTGGGGAAAAGCAGGAAAAAATACGTTGTAGTGATAATAAAAATATCTAATACTATGTACCGTTATTATCCACAGGTTTTAATCACATTCTGCCCTATTTCTATGTGATTTATTTCACCATGTTGCTTGTCCACCGAGAAGCTCGTGACGAGTACCACTGTAAAAAGAAATACGGCGTGGCTTGGGAAAAGTACTGTCAGCGTGTGCCCTACCGTATATTTCCATACATCTACTAATGCTCTTCTGGCTTATCTACAAAATGCTCCTGCAATTCCAGCTGCCATTTGCAAAAACGAGGAAAAAATCCCAAACTTTCTTTTGTTGCACTGACAGGATCTGTAAATTTTTTTTTCTTTTTGAACCAGGACTATAGAGCCAAGTAGTTGATCTTTTAATATAGCTGTGTTTACTTTTATTAAATTATAATTAACATAGGAAAAATACAAGTAAGGATGTGAGAATTTGCATTTTAATGGGAAATTTTCAACCCTTAAAAATCTGAAAACAGAAGACAGTCTTAATATAAATGTACTGTGAAGAATACTATTGATGTTTATGGTTTCTGATTACTTTTCAAATTTTGATGTTTTTTGGCCAGTTGGCTTTTCTTAAATGAAAACACTGTTCCATTTAAAGTACATTTATGTTTTATTCAGTAAGAAAATAGAATTTTCATTTGTTTTTCTTTAAATCCTTTACTAGTTATATAATTTGAAAGCAAAAAGAAGGGCCTATATTAAATGCTGAAAGTGCAGAGCGATGAGATTATTAGCAGACACTGTTTAAGGGAGACCATTTGTAGCAGTTGGCTTAACCTCAGCTTCTAAAACTACATTTGAAAATGTAAATACATAGCTTAGTTTTATGTAATATATGGTGACTTCAGATTTTTTTGTACAGTATTTTGAATGTGAGATGATTGTCAGGACTGTCTTTTTAACAAAACATTTTCAGTATTTTAAATAAAGTTTTGTAAAGTAATGTGAATTAAAAATTTTGGAACAATTAGAATTCATTCACTATTGTATAGAAGATGCTGTTAAAACATAGGAAGGGTATTTTTCTTGATCCAAAGTTTGTGAATTTGGCTTTGCTACCTCAATTGCAGGTGTTTGTTTGCCTTTATAAACTGTTGCAAATAGAAAAAAAATAGAATAAGTATATATTTTTGGAGTAACATCAATATTTAAACATTTTTACACAGATTGGTGTTTGAAAATTTGCCATGTCAGGCTAATATTTTTATATATTTTTGACTTTTTAAAAGTTCATCAGTGTTTTTGCTACTGTTAAGCTCATGCAGTTTATACTGTATTTTTTATATATCCTTTATATTTACAAAACTTTACTCCCTGTAAAGGAGTGCTATCTTAAAAACAACTTAAGGGGTTAAAGTCGTTTCTTTTAGTTTAATAGATGTGCATAAGGTAGCTTTAGCAATTAAATTCTAGTGAAGTTGATATGGTCTCATTTTTAATTGTCCTATAATGGAACAGTAGCAAATTCACTAAACTTTTGTGTTCAAAGTTAAATTGTTCTTAGTACTTTAAATGTAGGGGAATGTAATAAACATAGTGTGTATGTTTGGGTTTTAATTACACATTTTATATATGAGCCATTTAGATATGCAGTGTTAATTCTACACTGCATGAAGTGTATGTAACTTAGCTTATGTTAATGCAATCATGAAGTTGGTTTGCTCTAGCATCCTGTAGTCTTTAAACATTCTTTTAGCGAAATTGTCATTGTTTTATCAGTGCTAATGTGTGCAAGCAGTTTTTTTATTTTGCTTTTATCCTGGCATCAGAAAGTGATGTCCCAGCGTTTTCTGTACTAGATTGCACCAAGGAAGCTTTTGGGGAGGAAGGAAGGACATTAAATTCTTTCCCTGGTAATGAAAAGAGCCCGTTATCAATACAGTGCTGCAATTTCTGGATATCAGCTACAATTTGTTTTTAATTTTGTTTTCAACATGTTTATTTGGTAAATTTTATAATGAAGTTTTAAGTTGAAAATAAAATGTAGCAACATTTTGATCACTTTGGAGCCTTTTTTTCCCCCCCCTTCTTGCTTGAAACTCTGGGATTTTTGGGACCAAGATAGGAGCCCTTAGATTCCCACCCCCACCCAGCCTCCTGTTTTGCTAGGATCATCTGTTTGGGACCCTGGCCAACTGCTGTTTATTTTAAGACTCAGAATGTTGGAACTCAAAGGGGTTAGTTGGGAGTCCTAACTCCCAGAAAATGGTCATGTGTTTAGTATTTGCTGTTTGAGAAAATACAGAAATGCTAAAACTATTGTAGATTCAGTCATACTTTCGAATGCATTTGTATGAATCACAGAAGCATCTGTGCATCTGAAAGACAGTACATGTGTGAGAGACACACACATGTACTATGCCTGCTGACCATGCTTTAGTGCTCGTTTGGATTTCCAGTTGACTCTAATCCTGAATTGTGAGATGAGATCAGACAGCTTCGTGTCTCAGTTCTTCCTGCTGGGACATTACATTGCGACATTACATTGCAAAATGTAGATATGTCAGAATATGCACCAATACCAAGCATATGATATATATTTTGGTCTTTAGTTTTGCACTGTTTGGAGCAAATGATGAAGTATAGGCTTTTAACAAAAGATACAAGGTGGAGTGTTTCTAGGTGCAATTTACTTAAAGGTAGATGGTACAGTTTCCTGGACACAATTAAATACATGTTTTGTTCATGGCTGTTAAAGAGTCTAGTGCTGGGGACAAGTCCCACCTTTTCTACCCCCCTTACTATGGAGAGAAGAATCTTCATTTGTGTACACGTGGGTTATGCTTTCTGCCCATGGACCATTGCCATGATAAAGTGACAGTGAGATGTGGCTTCAAATGCTAGCTCTGCTCCCTCTTAGCAATGTGTGTGTGGGCAATTAATCTCTGAGCACTGGTTTCCTCATGTATAAAATCTGGCTGATACGTCCACATAGTATAGAGGGGCCTGAGGATGGTACAGGAATTATTAGTGCTCAACATAGTGCTCAGTTATGATAGCCATTATTAGTAGAGTAACATTCTTCCTATAGAAACATTGAACTTACCAAATTCTCAGGATTTGGCTTTTAGTAGGCAAAGAGGTCTAGTGAAGTCAGAACCATATTGCACTTTTTTATTTTTTAAAAAAGAGGTGGGGTCTGGCTCTGTTTGCCAGGCTGGAGTACAGTGGCATGATCATAGCTCAATGCAGCCTCAACCTCCTGGGCTCAAGCCATCCTCCTACCTCAGACTCTTGAGTAGCTGGGACTAAAGGTGCCTCATCATGCCTGGCTAATTTTTTAAACAGTTTTTGTAAAGAGGGTCTCATTATGTTGTCAAGGCTGGTCTTGAATTCCTGGCCTTAAGTGATCATCTTGCCTTGGCCTCCCAAAGTGCTGGGATTACAGACACGAGCCACTGTACCCAGCCAGACTGCAATTTTTTTTCCTTTTTTCTTTGAGACAAGAATCTTGCTCTGTCACCTAGGCTGGAGTGCACAGTCTCAGCTCACAGCAACCTCTGCCTCCCAGGCTCAAGTGATTTTCATGCCTCAGCCTCCTGAGCTGGGATTGCAGACCTGCACCACCACGTCCAGCCAATTTGTGTATCTTTAGTAGAGATGGGTTTCGTCGTGGTGTTGTAGGCTGGTTTCGAAGTACTGACCTCAGGTGATCCACCCGCCTTGGCCTCCCAAAGTGGTGGGATTACAGGCGTGAGTCACCATGCCTGGCCCAGACTGCATTTCTTTAAAGAAGAAGGCCCTTCTCTTTAGTTTCAGAAGTCTGCAGCTAGGTCAGCAGTGGAGTATTCTGTGTTTACTTAGAGAAGCCAGGGGAAGCATTCCAAAGATCTCTTCTACATGTGTGTATTTATTTTATTGTATATAATTTTATAAATCATTTTTACCAAAAAGTTCATAAAGGCATGCCCTGATATCCTGTCAGGTGCTGTGCTTTTTACTGTTAGGAGAGTCAAATTTGCTGTATTGCGGGTTGTGCTGACCTGTACTAGAGCCCAACCACAGGGACATTGCACGGTCAAGTCTTAGGTACTTAGGATAAAACGCAGCTGCAAGATTCCCCTCTGGGTTGAAGTTTTCATGTACAAATGAAATAAAGACTGCACCTGTTCAGTCTGGCTAAACACACAAATACTTTATAAAGGGTGTTGACTACACGTGAATGTCTTGAAACATGTAAGTCTGGTTAGAGTCAAAAATTAAAATGGTTTGGTATGGACATTTATTTTTCATTCTTCTCACAAAGCAATGCAACCCGCATTGTGATCCAGTGACTAGGAGGTTTCTTCGTTGATAAATACACTGATGTTAAAAAGTTTATTGGTAAACCAGTAGTTGCTAAAATTCTTGACCTCTCAGGTGTCTGGTAAACTGGGCATTCAAAAGTATAGCATTCTGAATCTGTCTGGTTGGAAGCATTTGGTGTTTCGGTAGAAATCTTAAAAAAAAAAAAAAAAAAATCCTGTAGTCAAATTGTGTAGTTCAAGTGAATCAGTAGCTCACATTTTTGTATGCTATAGGCTTGGGGGATTTGTTATGAATTAGATACATTTAAGGTTAAATGGTTAATGTAACAGACTGTGGAAATTATACCTGGAGAATTTAAAGAGTATAATGACTTTATAGTACATATTATTGAGAACATGGGATGTAAGTATAGCATCTACTTTAGATTTTAGTAACATTTTGGGGGATTTAAAATCTTTGTTGTCTGAGTATATTATCACATCTCCCTTGTGAAATTGTAGGGAATGGGAATAAGAGTAGTTTGTATATTACTGAAGGAACGCTCAGAGGTTTAGGATTTCAGGATAATAGCAGGGTGGTTACCTTTGTTGGCAAAAAGTGTATGTCGGGAAAATCACAGCACATCTCCAGAGGCAGCGAGTCTTCCAGTATCTTTTGTTCGCGATTCCATCTTGCCCCCTCGATGAATAAACCAAAAATGTAAACTCCAGTGTGAGAGGAATCCAAGCCCTAAGAAGGAAGAGAGGTGGTGTCAGGGGTCCCCAGGAGAAGCAGCGACCAACCAGAGGCTCCGTCCGGAACTGAGCCGATGCATCCAGAGGGGCTCGTCCTGCCTAAGGCATGTTGCCCCAAGTTCTAAGGTGAATGCTTCATTTTTTTTTTCCTATTCTGAGTGCTTTAAAAACGTTATAGGCTTAGGTGTATCTATATAATCATCCTGAACTGAAATATATGTATTTTTTCCATGACGCCCTTCCTCAGCATGAAGACAAATACCTTCAAACACAATAAAGATGCAAATTTCTACAACTGTAATTGTGTAGCCTAGCTTTTTAGGAGAGAGCAAGAACAGTTACAAAAGGTGACAGAGTACACTGTGTTCAAACGTCACTTACCTTTACCATAGTGGCCACAACTACTGTCAAGGCTCTAGAAATGTAAAAAAGGTAGAAGAGGGTTTTTTTTTTTTTTTTTTTGGATGCGGAGTCTTGCTCTGTTGCCCAGGCGGGAGTGCAATGGTGCGATCTTGGCTCACTGCAACCTCCGCCTCCTTGGTTTTGGTGGTTCTCCTCAGCCTCCCGAGTAGCTGGGATTACAGGAGCACACCACCAAACCCACCTAAGTTTTTGTATTTTTAGTAGAGATGGGTTTCACCATGTTGGCCAGGCTGGTCTCGAACTCCTGACCTCAAGTGATCCGTCCCCCTTGGCCTCCCAAAGTGCTGGGATTATAGGTGTGAGCCACCACACCTGGCCAGGTTCCATATATTTTTGAATGATACAGGTTAAATAGATGATTACATTTTAATGATAAAGGGTTAAGTAAAATGAGTTTCTGATGAGGTCTGCGAAGTAGAAAATTTAGTTGCCTGCAGCTCCAATTCCAGGTGACTCCAGGTGTGCCTAAGGTGGGCCTGTGAAGCCACATGCTCTCCTACAGGTGTGCTGGAGGGATGCCCAGCCTGGAGGAGCTGGCGGCCAAGTACCTGGCCACCCTGGAGGGCTCTGCCATCTCCTCTGATGGGGCAGGTCTCTGAAGAGAAGGGGTGGGCACCGCTGTCCTGAGCTCCCCCTTGATGCAGCCTGGGCCAGCTTGTTGACACAGGGGTGGCAGTGTGGAAGAGCCTGTGCTGTGCCTGGTGACGCCTTCTGTGTTGTCCACTCTGGAATGTGACTACCTGGAGGTGCAAGCTGAACTCATATTAAGCACTTCCTATTTTGGCTTATTCTATAAAAGAATTTTGGCTGGGTGCGGTGGCTCATGCCAGTAATCCCAGCACTTTGGGAGGCTGAGGCGGGCAGATCACGAGGTCAGGAGATCGCGACCATCCTGGCTAACACGGTGAAACACCGTCTCTACTAAAAATATAAAAAATTGGCCAGGCGTGGTGGTGGGCACCTGTAGTCCCAGCTACTCGGGAGGCTGAAGCAGGAGAATGGCGTGAACCCGGGAGGTGGAGGTTGCAGTGAGCTGAGATGGCGCCACTGCACTCCAGCCTGGGTGACAGAGTGAGACTCCATCTCAAAGAAAAAAAAAAAGAATTTTACTGGGAATTGCTTTGTATAATGATTTTTACTTCTCTTCCCCTTAACTTATATAAATGCAGATTTTCCTGTGCTGCATTTGTTCTAGTGTTGTCCTTTCCTAACCATCTTGGAAGAAGTTAATCTAACGCATTTGACAACGTCACTTCCATTTATACTTGGCGTAACTTGGTCATAGCTTACATAGGTTTTTCCTCTGAAAAACCTAAACTGTAGGTAATTTGTAAACAGCCCCTTTTGGAGTGATTTAACTCTTCAAAGAGCCACTCAGAATAAATGAAAGTAATCTTACTTCAACTCAGTGGAAGCTGGTTCTTTGTATAAAGCAGAGATAACTGAGAACATCTGATTAGATGGATAGAGGCAAAAAGTAAAGTTAGGCGGGCAGTCCATACTCCTGCACTCCCCCTGTGAGTCATAAGTAAAGGCCCTGGTGCACATCTGCCTCTTGTAGCCTTTTCATGTCTAATGGGTTATGTAGGAAGAGGTTAGGCTATGGGTGTAGAGTCAGCTAGACTTGGGTTCAAAGCTTACGATCTGCCTCTTGGAACCTTAGTTTCCTGACCTACAGAATGAGGATAATTTGTGAGGATTAAATAATGCAGGTAAAGAGCTTAGCACATAGTACTCAGTCATTGTGGGCTAGTAAGCATCAGTGCCATCATTATCAGGCAGATTGGGATCTTCTGGAGGGCAGGAGCTTTCTTTTGTTCATCTCAGTATTTCCAACAGTCAGAGCAGTTTTGGACCCATACTTTCAAGTGAATGAATTAATAAACAGTTGGGTAAACCTCAAGTCGAAAACACATCTGAACCTGAGCTTTCTTCCACGTCAGTACTCTTGCCAAGCGGTCACCTGATTTCTCCTAAAGCTCCAGTGACAGGCCACTCCCTGTCTATAAAAGGACACTCCACCATCATCATCAATTTAGATCAACTGCATGTGTCTTCTCCTTGGGGCTCCCCCTGGTTGGAGTTCTAGCAGAATTAGAGTCTAGTTCTTCATGTATCACCCTTTTCAATATTTCTTTTTCTCCTCAGTCTTTTGCCTTGTAGGACAAACTCTCCCAGTTCCATCCTTCTTCTGACATGTTTCTAACATTCACTAATTCTGGGTAGTCTCGGAATCATCTTCAGTGCAGTCTGATGAGTGCTGAGGAGAGGAAGACCAGGACTGGACCAAGAGGCCAAACAGCATGAGTGTCCACCACCTCCTCCCACCCCAAATCCCAGAATGCATCTATAAAAGCACTGGAAAACGAGAAGTATCCCCAGTGGACCAGAAACTGTGAGATCCCTAAAGACAGAAGGCAGACAGGATTAGAATAAGGAAACCACCATTAATAATATGCACAATAAAAACTAAAAACATCACCCTCTTCAAGCCCCCCCCACCCCAGTCCTATAGAATAATATCACATAAAATATTGATACAAAAATCTTGAAAAAATATTACAATTAAGATGATTCAACCTTAGGATCTTTTAATATATCATATTGATAAAAGTGATAAATTATGTGATAATCTCCATAAACCCTGAAAAGCTCTCTCATCACATTTAGCTTCCATTCTTCATTAAAAAAATTCCTAATATAGGAATCATACCTTATAACAAAGTATACTCCAGATAGTTCTATGTAATCCACTATGTTAATGAGATAAAGGATAAAAATGATCTGATTATTTCAATAGAAACAGGCCCAGGCATATAGAATTATTTGATCTATGACAAAGTTGAAGTAGGGAAAGGGCCATTTCAATGAAAAATAAATGGTGCTGAGTCAGTTGGGTACCCATATGGAACCAAAAGAACTTTGATCTCACCTCACACCATACACAACTCAATTCTACTTCTTTTTTTTTTTTTTTTTTTTTTTTTTGAGACAGAGTCTCACTCTGTCGCCCAGGCTGGAGTACAGTGGCACAATCTTGGCTCACTGCAACATCCGCCTCCCAAGTTCAAGTGATACTCCTGCCTCAGCCTCCCAAGTAGCTGGGATTACACGTGCACACCACCAAACCCGGCTAATGTTTTGTATTTTTAGTAGAGATGAGGTTTCGCCATGTTGGCCAGGCTGGTCTCGAACTCCTGACCTCAGGTGATCTGCCTGCCTCGACCTCCCAAAGTGCTGGGATTACAGGTGTGAGCCACCATGCCTGGCCTTCAATTATATATAGATCATAGAAAATGAGAGGTAAAGCAATATAGTTTCTAGAAGGTAACAGGAGAATATTTTCATGAACTTAGTTTAGGGTAGGCAAAGATTTCTTAAACAGAACATGAAAAAGCATTAACCCTAAATAAAAGATGGAGACACTGGACTTCGTTACAACAAAAAAGTTTTTGTTAATCAAAAGACACCATTAAGAAAGTGATTTGGACAGTCACATAGTGGGAGAAGATGCTTTCAACACATTCAACACATGTATCTGATAGCATATGTTCAGAATATAGAAGAATTTCTATAAATCAATAAGACAAAAGCAGTTCACAGTCTTGAACAGAAACTTCACAAAAGAGGAGATCCAAATATCAATAGTCATTTTAAAAGGTGCCCAACTTCATTAATCATCAAGGAAATGCAAATTAAAATCATAAAGATACATCACTGCAGCTGGGCGCGGTGACTCACGCCTGTGATCCCAGCACTTTGGGAGGCTGAGGCAGGCGGATCATGAGGTCAGGAGATCGAGACCATCCTGGCTAACACGGTGAAACCCTGTCTCCACTAAAAATACAAAAAAATTAGCCGGGTTTGGTGGCGGGCACCTGTAGTACCAGCTACTCAGGAGGCTGAGGCAGGAGAATGGCATGAACCCAGGAGGTGGAGCTTGCCAGCCTGGGCAACAGAGCAAGACTCCATCTCTCAAAAAAACAAAAAAAGATATATCACCGCACGTCCACTAAAAATACCAAGTAAATGTTGGCAGGGCTATGGAGCAATCTTCTACATTACTGGTGGGCTTGTGGATTGGTACAACCACGTTGAAAAACCATTTGGCAGTATCTACACCAAAGCTAAACATAAATATATGGCTATGTATGACCCTCAATTTATTTAATCATGAGCTCCATAACAACATTTGTGTCAGTGACAGACCACATATACCAGGCTGGTCCTATAAGATTATGATGGAGCTGAAAAATTCCTATTGCCTAGTGATGATGTAGAGCAATGCATCTATGAATTTCCATGTGTAGAAGTGTTTGGGTACACAAATTACTTACCATTGTGTTACACTGCCTGCAGTGTTCAATACAGTAACATGCTGTACAGGTCTGTAGCCTGGCAGCAACAGGCTATCCCATCTAGCCTAGGTAAGCAGTAGGCTATGCCATGTAGGTTTGTGGAAATACATTCTTAACAATGCATTTCTCAGAACATATCCCCATTGTTAAGTGGTACATGATTGTATTTATTTATTTATTATTATTTTTTTCAATTCTTTTGGTTATAGCCAACCTACTGGGTGTAAAATGGTATTTCATTATTATTTTGATTTGCATTTCTCTGACTAAAAATATTGAGCATCCTTTCACATTCTTTTTTTTTTTTTTTTTTTAAATCTTTAAACCAACCTCTCCCAACCCTGTCCCCTCTTCCTCTCCAGCATTAGTCCTGGAGCAGAAAAATAGATTCCCAGAACAAATTGGAATTTAGAAAATGACAACCGTGGCCCTTCAAATCAGTGGGGACAGTGGTGTGAATGGCAGGGCTGGGGGGTGTGGTGCATCTGGCTCACTGGTGCTGTGTACTCTGCTCCAGCCCAAGCCGCCTCCATGGGTCCCACTTGCTGCACTGCTGAGGGCCGGGTAGGTGCAGGTTTCCACTTGGCACCTGCTTGAGCTCTGGAATAAGCCAGTTGGTGGGGGCAGGCATTTCAGCCAAGAGCAGCTAGGACAGGTTTGCCCCCTGATTTAAAATATCACCTTTTAATCCTGACCTCAGCAGCATTCTGTCTTCATTTATAATAGGGGATACTTAGAAAGTCTGTTGATTACATTAACTTAAATCTTTTATTCACGATTTATAATCTTTTTTTCCTCCCGCCTCAAGGAAGAGGAGTGGGAGACATGAAGTCTGAGGGCATTTGGACTTGAAGCAGGGCTGTACCTTGTCGATCTGCCTCTCTTGTGCCTGGAACATGGTAAGTGCTGAATAAAGGTTTGTAGAGGGCATAATTGATTGAATAAATGAATGAATGAATGATTACCCTTTCTAATCTTTGAATATTCCAGTACCTTAAATGCTCTCCTGACTATATTGAGTTTCTTTGGCATAAATACGGAGAACTTCTCATCCTTGTCAGTGGTGTCGGAAATCACATGGTGGGTGAAGGTGAGGGTATCCACAGAGATTCCTCGGGACCTCCCATAGTCTTGAAGCACAGCAGCAAGAAAGGCTTTGGAGAAGAACACACACCATCAAGTTCCTTGTGAGTCTCAGGGCCTCCTGCTGGGGTTAGCAACAATGATGTCTCATGGCGAAGGAAGGGAAGAGTGGAGGAAAAAGAGAGAACAAAAGAGATGGGCTGGGCGGGAGCAGAGGGCCAGTTCACCCACCCTCTTAGGCCTTGTTGACTTTGGTCTGGCCAGCTGCAGGAGCCTCCTGGTGAACGGGGGCTGTTTTTCAAGGCCAGCACCCCTCCTGTATTCATTGTGGGGATAGACAGGCTGTAAATTCTGAGACCCTCTCTATTTCTGAGCCAATCTTGGCTGATGATCATACCTCATCCTCTCAGCAACAAAGATGGGACCCGGGGCAACTACAAGACCAAGTGTGTCAGAGTCTTCCTCAAGAAATGACATATGAACACTGGGAAAAGGGAGGTTCTGTTGCCTCTAGGGTTGCTGAGGTGCTTGTGGCCATGATTCCCCCTGGGTGCATGGAGAAAGGCTACCTGCAGTAGGAAAAAAATGAGAACATCTCGAACTCACCATGCCTGTCACTACAATCCCCATCAGCCTGCTCCTCTCCCTGTGCTCTGTATTTCAGTGAATGATGCCAGCAGCCACCCAGCTTTCCAAGCCAGAGACTTACGAGTCATGCTTAACCTCCTTCTCCCCTCTACCCCTGTCCTTCCAAACACAGAGTCCAGTTGGTTCTGCTTCCTAAATGCCCCCTACTCCCCGCTTCTGCTCACTACCACTACCCTACTCTGATCACCACCAGCTCTTGCCTGGAGAATAAAGCAGACTCCTTATTTTATTTATTTTTTGACGAGACAGGGTCTTGCACTGTTGCCCAGGCTGGAGTACAGTGGCGCGATCATGGCTCACTGCAGCCTCGACCTCCTGGGCTCAAGCAATCCTCCTGTCTCAGCCTCCTGAGTAGCCGAGATTACAGGTGTGCACCACCACACCTGGCTAATTTGCAGACTCCTTAAATGACCAGGACCCAGTCTTGTTCTTCTCCAATGTACCCCTGCCCTTCTTCCTTCCTGTAGCTGCTGGATCATAACCTCTCTGGCCTGAAACACTTCAGGCCATCCTGTGGATGCAGTCAACTCTCTCAGTGTGTCTTACACAGCCCTGGGGACCAGCCGTGCCCAACTTTGCAGCTGCACCATTCTCCCTTTTGTGGTCTTTTGTTTTGGCCATAATGAACATTTGGTTTCTCCTAGTGCAAATGGTGTTTTCTCTAGTAAGAATGCTGTCCCTGCTTAGTCCAGTCATTGAAACACTCAACTTTTTAAGTCAGGCTGAGTTCAAATCTTGACTCAGTCACCTATTAGTTTCCCCCACTCCCCTCCAGAATCATTTCACTCAGTAGTGGAGTGACCTTGGATGAGACTCTCAACTTTTTGCTAGTGATATGACTTGGGGCAAATTTCTTAACTTCTCTGTGCTAAGGTTTTCTCTCTGAAAACAGGGATAGTTACAGTAACAACCTCATAAGATTGCCATGAGAATTAAATGTCTTATCCCTTTTATACAAAATCCTCAGAACAGTGCATGGCACCCAGTAAATACCAAGTAAGCTCCACGAATTATTCTCTTCCTCCTCTGTTCGCACCTGGATAATACTTAATTGGTAGCAAGTTTCAAGACTCATCCTAGACGTTATTTCCTTAGTGGGCTTCCCTGGTTCTTAGTGAAGGTTCCCCTGTTTTATGCTCCACAAGTACTGATCCATTCATATATTCTATTCAGAATGCCATTCATTCATTCTTCAAATATTTATTGAGAGCTTTGTGTGTGTGTGTGTGTGTGTGTGCACTGGGGACTGTATCAGGTGCTAGGGACACCACAGAACTGAAAACAGACCTGGTTCTTGCCTTCATGGAGCTCACAGCCCAGTGTCGCCCCTTTACAACTCTCTTTCCATCCCCCAACCACACATCGTTGGAATGCACTCCGGTTCATGTCTGCCTTCCCTGCTGGACGTTTGTGCTGAGCAGGTCGGGCCTAGGTCCCAGCAAACATTCAGTCATCAAATCTTGTTACAGAAATAAATGAATGAATGGCTGAAGCTCAGAGTCAATCTTGTGAAGCTGCCCATCTCCGCCCCTTTGTCATGGCCTTTGGAGGGGCTGGGTGCTAGTGTTGACCTTTGACATCACAGGAGCAGTGGCCAAGAGATGAGACAGTGACCTGTCAAGGCGCAGGTGAAATCTGATAGGGGTGGGTGGATTTGGCATGTGAGGAGGTTGGGGTGAGGGAAGGAAGTGGGTGGGGAGGGAGAAGAGACTGCTCTAGTCCACACTAGAGACCCAGACACCTGTGGAGGCGCAGGTGTTGTCATCCTAAAGGGGAGGGTGAAAGGGTGAGTGACAGAGGGGCTGAGTGCAGACTTGTCTGGGCCAGGTGTGGAGCTGACCTTGGTTCTAATGCTCACCTTGTGGAAAGAAGAAAGCTGGGAGCCAGTATCTTGAAGGAAATCCCTCAAGGAAATTGTTCTCTGACTCCTCAGGGTGTTTGCGTTTTTGGCTAGATGATGGAATAGACTGCTTCCAAATTGTGACAAATCTCATATACCTAGTGGAAGGCAGACCACAGGTTGGGGGGTTAAGGTCATAATAATTGCACAGCTTTGGGTGATGTGGGCCATTTCCTCCAGTCCCTCCCCTCCCAGGGCCCTTCTTTTACTTTTCATTTCAACTCCCCCAATGCAGGACTTTTATCAGGTCCTTGAATGGAAGCCAGCTATGATTTTAAGCTCATGAGGGAAAAGGGGGACCACAAAGGCTGCAAGGCCACAGATTTGGGTAACAAGAGATGTCATTATTATAGTGGGAATCCTGCATGCGCCTTGCGGAATCTCGTTTGTTGTTTCTGAGGCACAGACTTCTCCCAAAGGATATAAAGAAATGTGGGTCAGATGTCTGCAGTGCTGCTGCTACACTTATAGTTAAACGGTGTAGGAGGCAGCCTGGCACAGACTTTGGAACCAGTTCTAGGTTTGAATCTCAATACTTTCATGTTCTAGTTGTGAAGCCTTGGGCATTTCATGTCCTTGGACTCAGTTTCCTCATCTCTAAAATGGGGATGATGATAATGATAGCACCTACTTCACATCACAGGGCTGCTGTGAGAACTGAGTGGACTGCTGTGAGTAAAGCTCCTAGAGAAATGCTCCATATCCTGTGAGGCACTTGCTAGATGTCGCTACTCTAATGCTTCTCCAGCTATTTTTATTGTAACTACAAACACATTTAAAAATTACATGTGGCTAGGCGCGGTGGCTCATGCCCGTAATCCTGCACTTTGGGAGGCCAAGGCAGATGGATCACTTGAGGTCAGGAGTTCAAAACCAGCCTGGCCAACATGGTGAAACCCCGTCACTACTAAAAATACAAAAAATGAGCTGGGCATGGCGGCAGGTGCCTGTAATCCCAGCTACTAGGGAGGCTGAGGTAGGAGAATCGTTTGAACCCAGGAGGCGGAGGTTGCAGTGAGCCGAGATTGTGCCACTGCATTACATGTAACTAATTATTTCCTTTCACATTTCACCCTGTGCATTTCTCAGGAAAGAGAAATGTACTATGTTGTAGTCATAACTCTGTCTCTTGGAGTGGAGGGAGTTCACTCAAGACTCAACATTATTAGGTCCCCACTTTCTCAGCTCAAACAGAAGACAAGAATCCCGCCCTTGCTTAATTCACATGTAACTGTGACAACCCAAGGAGACCAGGCATGGGAAATGATGTCATCAACCTTTGGGCTTTAAGCAAAAATGAGGAAGAAATGTAAAGCAGCTTTCATCCATACCGACGCTGTATTGCAGTATAAGCCACTTTGGCCCAAGTATTGAAGAAATTCAGTCGCTGGATGAGATCATCAATCCAGGAACTCAGTGGCTTACATGATCTGTAGGCGTGTTTCTGTTGGGATGTAAAGACAGTCACATCATTTTTTTCCCTTGTCTTTGGGGTCATTAGGAACATTTCTGCAAACCTTGGTAATAGACTCAAGTGCCAGGCAGAAATAACTTCGCAGGAGAATGTCATTTTCCAACTGAAAGCACATAATGAAAAGTCTAAACCTTATTACCAGGGCAAAACAACATTATCTTAACAGTGTTTTGGATAAAACGCCTGGAAGCTTCCATCCTGGCTGAAGGCTTTTATCACTCTTCTCAAATCTTTTCATTTTCTCACCTTCTTTCCTCCTCTCTGGGGAGATTACCTTCACATGCTATTAGGTATGAGCAATTTCAGCTTCCTGGCCTTCCCCTATACAAAGTTCTATAAATCCCACCCACTGTCTACTCCCTTACCTACCTTTGCCTTCCAGTTCTAAGCCTAGCTGCCCCTGCCCTTGCCCCTGTGGATTCAGCTTTCCATTCTCTAGCCCTGTTTATTAATGCTCCCTTCCATCTTAACTACACAAACCACCCAACACTCAATCCTACCTGTTTGTTGCAAGTGGGGAGGAGGAGACCCTTGCAGCCCTCTAGCCTATTTCTCCCTTTGTTTACTGTCCCCTCTTCTGGAGTCTTCATTAGAAATCACAAGCGACCTTCATTTTCCATCTTCAAGCCTCACTCCCCGCACTATACCCTCTGCAGCTTTTGACGGACCTCATTGCTTCCTCCTGCTCTCTCCCCTAGGCTTCTGTGACTAGACTCCATCCTGGCTTTCTCTTGAATTCTCCAACTACTTCTTTTTACGTCCCATTCATTGGCACCTCTTCTTCCCTCCCTCGAGGCTGGTGTTGCCTGGAATCCTTTCAGCCCTCTTCTCTTGCTACTTTATATTCCCTCTCCCAGATTGAATCCATGGCTCTGTCTAGGTTGGCGACACCAAGCGCTCGCTTTGCAGCCCGTGCTCTTGTCCCATTGCTTTTCTTATTTATTTATTTATTTATTTATTATTATACTTTAAGTTCTAGGGTACATGTGCACAACGTGCAGGTTTGTTACATACGTATACATGTGCCATGTTGGTGTGCTGCACCCGTTAAGTCGTCATTTACATTAGGTATGTTTCCTAATGCTATCCCTCCCCGCTCCGGTCTCTCCACAATAGGCCCCGGTGTGTGAGGTTCCCCTTCCTGTGTCCAAGTGTTCTCATTGCTCAATTCCTGCCTATGAGTGAGAACATGCGGTGTTTGGTTTTCTGTCCTTGTGATAGTTTGCTCAGAATGATGGTTTCCAGCTTCATCCATGTCCCTACAAAGGACATGAACTCATCCTTTTTTTATGGCTGCATAGTATTCCATGGTGAATATGTGCCACATTTTTTAATCCAGTCTATCACTGATGGACATTTGGGTTGGTTCTAAGACTTTGCTATTGTGAATAGTGCCACAATAAACAAATGTGTGCATGTGTCTTTGTATTACAGCAGCATGCTTTATAATCCTTTGGGTATATGCCCAGTAATGGGATGGCTGGGTGAAATGGTATTTCTAGTTCTAGATCCTCGAGGAATCGCCACACTATCTTCCACAATGGTTGAACTAGTTTACAGTCCCACCAACAGTGTAAAAGCATTCCTATTTCTCCACATCCTCTCCAGCACCTGCTGTTTCCTGACTTTTTAATGATTGCCATTCTAACTGGTGTGAGATGGTATCTCATTGTGGTTTTGATTTGCATTTCTCTGATGGCTAGTGATGATGAGCATTTTTTCATGTGTCTGTTGGCTGCATAAATGTCTTCTTTTGAGAAGCGTCTGTTCTTTGACCACTGTTTGATGGGGTTTTTGATTTTTTCTTGTAAATTTGTTTAAGTTCTTCGTAGATTCTGGATATTAGCCCTTTGTCAGATGGGTAGATTGTAAAAATTTTCTCCCATTCTGTAGGTTGCCTGTTCACTCTGATGATAGCTTCTTTTGCTGTGCAGAAGCTCTTTAGTTTAATTAGATCCCATTTGTCAATTTTGGCTTCTGTTGCCATTGCGTTTGGTGTTTTAGTCATGAACTCCTTGCCCATGCCTATGTCCTGAATGGTATTGCCTAGGTTTTCTTCTAGGGTTTTTATGGTTTTAGGTCTAACATTTAAGTCTTTAATCGATCTTGAATTAATTTTTATATAAGGTGTAAGGAAGGGATCCAGTTTCAGCTTTCTACATATGGCTAGCCAGTTTTCCCAGCACCATTTATTAAATAGGGAATCCTTTCCCCATTTCTTGTTTTTGTCAGGTTTGTCAAAGATCAGATGGTTGTGGATGTGTGGTATTACTTCTGGGGGCTCTATTCTGTTCCATTGGTCTATATCTCTGTTTTGGTTCCCGTACCATGCTGTTTTGGTTACTGTAGTCTTGTAGTATACTTTGAAGTTAGGTAGCATAATGCTTCCAGCTTTGTTCTTTTGGCTATGATTGTCTTGGCAATGCGTGTTCTTTTTTGGTTCCATATGAACTTTAAAGTAGTTTTTTCCAGTTCTGTGAAGAAAGTCATTGGTAGCTTGATGGGGATGGCATTGAATCTATAAATCACCTTGGGCAGTATGGCCATTTTCACAATATTGTTTCTTTCTATCCATGAGCATGGAATGTTCTTCCATTTGTGTCCTCTTTTATTTCATTGAGCAGTGGTTTGTAGTTCTCCTTGAAGAGGTCCTTCACATTCCTTGTAAGTTGGATTCCTAGGTATTTTATTCTCTTTGAAGCAATTGTGAATGGGAGTTCACTCATGATTTGGCTCTCTGTTTGTCTGTTATTGGTGTATAAGAATGCTTGTGATTTTTGCACATTGATTTTGTATCCTGAGATTTTGCTGAATTTGCTTACGAGCTTAAGAAAATTTTGGGCTGAGATGATGGGGTTTTCTAAATATACAATTGTGTCATCTGCAAACAGGGACAATTTGACTTGCTCTTTTCCTAACTGAATACCCTTTATTTCTTTCTCTTGCTTGATTGCCGTGGCCAGAACTTCCAAGACTATGTTGAATAGTAGTGGTGAGAGAGGGCATCCCTGTCTTGTGCCAGTTTTCAAAGGGAATGCTTCCAGTTTTTGCCCATTCAGTATGATATTGGCTGTGGGTTTGTCATAAATAACTCTTATTATTTTGAGATAGGTCCCATCAATACCAAGTTTATTGAGTGTTTTTAGCATGAAGCGCTGTTGAATTTTTTTGAAGAACTTTTCTGTATCGATTGAGATAATCATGTGGTTTTTGTCTTTGGTTCTGTTTACATGATGGATTACATTTATTGATTTGTGTATGTTGAACCAGTCTTGCATCCCAGGGATGAAGCCAACTTGATCATGGTAGGTAAGCTTTTTGATGTGCTACTGGATTCGGTTTGCCAGTATTTTACTGAGGATTTTTGCACCGATGTTCATCGGGGATATTGGTCTAAAATTCTCTTTTTTCATTGTGTCTCTGCCAGGCTTCAGTACTAGGATGATGTTGGCCTCATAAAATGAGTTAGGGAGGATTCCCTCTTTTTCTATTGATTGGAATAGTTTCAGAAGGAATGGTACCAGCTCCTCCTTGTACCTCTGGTAGGATTCGGTTGTGAATCTGTCTGGTCCTGGACTTTTTTTGGTTGGAAGGCTATTAATTATTGACTCAATTTCAGAACCAGTTATTGGTCTATTCAGGGATTCAACTTCTTCTTGGTTTAGTCTTGGGAGGGTATATGTGTCCAGGAATTTATCCATTTCTTCTAGATTTTCTAGTTTATTTGCATAGAGGTGTTTATAGTATTCTCTGATGGTAGTTTGTATTTCTGTGGGATCAGTGGTGATGTCCCCTTTATTATTTTTTATTGTGTGTATTTGATTCTTCTCTCTTTTCTTCTTTATTAGTCTTGCTAGTAGTCTATCGATTTTGTTTATCTTTTCAAAAAACCAGGTCCTGGATTCATTGATTTTTTGAAGGGTTTTTTGTGTCTCTATCTCCTTCAGTTCTGCTCTGATCTTAGTTCCCACACAACAGTAATGGGAGACTTTAACACCCCACTGTCAACATTAAGACAGATCAATGAGACAGAAAGTTAACAAGGACACCCAGGAGTTGACCTCAGCGCTGCACCAAGCAGACCTAATAGACATCTACAGAACTCTCCACCCCAAATCAACAGAATATACATTCTTCTCGGCACCACATCGCACTTATTCCAAAATTGACCACATAGTTGGAAGTAAAGCACTCCTCAGCAAATGTACAAGAACAGAAATGATAACAAACTGTCTCTCAGACCACAGTGCAATCAAACTAGAACTCAGGACTAAGAAACTCAATCAAAACCGCTCAACTACATGGAAACTGAACAACCTGCTCCTGAGTGACTACTGGGTACATAACGAAATGAAGGCAGAAATAAAGATGTTCTTCGAAACCAATGAGAACAAAGACACAACATACCAGAATCTCTGGGACACATTTAAAGCAGTGTGTAGAGGGAAATTTATAGCACTAAATGTCCACAAGAGAAAGCAGGAAAGATCTAAAATTGGCACCCTAACATCACAATTAAAAGAACTAGAGAAGCAAGAGCAAACACATTCAAAAGCTAGCAGAAGGCAAGAAATAACTAAGATCAGTCTCGTTGCTTTTCAATAGCTCCACTTGAGAGCCCCTCTAGCTCCTCACACTTTCCATGTCCAAAATAGGATTTCTTCATCTGTTCCTTACACAGCACGTCTTTCTGCTCACCCTGTCTCTGAATGCACTAGTTCCTACCCATTTGTCCAAGCCGGACATTCCTACCTGACTCATCTTACCTCTTGTCACTCTGTCAAGTGAGCAATGGTCTCAGCCACATGTGACTGTACTTAGAGTGTACCAACTCAGCTGTGTTCTTTCAGCCTTACTTTGCACTTGTAGAGTCCTAGCTGTTTCACCACGGGGCTTGCTAAGAATGTAATAAGGCCTCTCTGCTTTTTAGTTTCCATATCTGTAAAATAAGGTCATTGGAGTGGGCGTTCCCTAAGAGCCTTTCAAGCTCTGAAGTCCTATGATTCTGGATGTGTTTCTACATCTCAATTTTTCATCACAGCTTATATTCAGTTTTAAGGAGTTATAATTGTTATTATTTCCTCTTGTCTGTCTTCATGTTTTCTCATAGGTTTTAAAATACTTCATTGAGACGTAACTCATATGCCATACAACTTACTTATTTAAAGGGTACAACAGTGTACAAGTTAATGGTTTTTCATATAGTCACTGAGTTGTGCAACTACCACTGTAGTCAATTGTAGAACGTTTTCATGACTCCAAAAGAAAACCCTCTCAGCATCCATTCTCCAATTCTCTGTCACCCGCAAACCGAGGCAACCAATAATCTACTTTCTGTCACTATGGATTTGTCTATTCTGGACATTTCCTGTAAATGAAATCATATAATATATGGTCTTTTGTGATGGTCTTCTTACACTTAGCACAGAAGAACTACTGTTTTCAAGGTTTATCCATATGGTAGCCTGTGTCAGTACTTCATTCGTTTTGCTGGCTGAATAATATTTCATTATAGGGACATATCATATTTTATCCATTCATCAGACAATGGACATTTGAATTGTCTTCACCTTTTGCGTATTATAAATAATGCTGCCATGAGCATTCATGTGCAAGTTTTTGTGTGGACTTCATTTATTTATTTATTTATTTATTTTTTGAGACGGAGTCTCCCTCTGTTGCCCAGGCTGGAGTGCAACCTGAAGAGGTTGGTTCACTCCAACCTCTGCCTTCTGGGTTCAAGCAATTCTCCTCCCTTAGCCTCACAAGTAGCTGAGATTACAGGCACCCACCACCATGCCTGGCCATTTATTATTATTATTATTATTATTATTATTATTGTTATTATTATTTTTAGTAGAGACGGGTTTCACCATGTTGGCCAGGCTGGTCTCGAACTCTTGACCTCAGGTGATCCACTGCCTTGGCCTTCCAGAGTGCTGGGATTACAAGCATGAGGCCCCATGCCAGACCTGGATTTATATTTTAATTTCTCTTGAGTATATTCCTAGGAGTGAAATTGCTGGGCTAAATGGTAAATCTGTTTAACTTTTTGAGGAACTACTGGACTATTTCCAAAGTAGCTGCACCATTTTTCATTCCCATGAGTGATGCATGAGGGTTCCAATTTCTCTCAATGCTTGTTTTTGTGTATTTTTAATTATCTCCATCTTAGTAGGTGTGAAGTCGTATCTCATTGCAGCTTTGATTTGGATTTCCCCAAAAGCAAATGATGTTGAACATCTTTTCACATGTCTACACAGGTTTTTAATCTGGTATAGGATTCAGGGTTCTGGAAAAGGCCAGTGCTAATCCTAAGGGGAGAAGTTCATTTCTGGAGAAATAGTGTTTGTGTCCAACATCAAGCTTGTTAATTTCCTACTCTGTGCTGCCAGATCTTCTATGGCTTATAATTCCTGGTCTAATAAATTTTGTGTTTTTATAATTTGGTCTTCTGTTTAAGACCACAACCCAGCAATTTCTTCATCATTTTGTTTAGCTTTGTTTCTATTTTAAAAGCAATATAACTTAACACTTATAGTAATACCAAGAGTGCACCTACTTCGACATGAACTGCCATGATACATAGTTCACACACACAGAGAGTGAGAACTACATGACGGTGCCGCCTGTGGCTAACGGTGACTGTTAAGAGGCACTCCAACCAACTTCAGAGATGTGAAAATATGAAAAAGTATGTCAGCATCTTTTAAGAGTTACATATTTCATCACTTAGATGCACCATTTACCTTCACCATTCCCTTGAGCTTGGACATTTATTTCAAGCAAGCAAGAAAATAGGAAATAATAATAATTGCTTACCTGCCACAATGTAGGCACTCTCATATTAAGAAAAGAGTTAAGTATTTCCTCCAATTCTTGGGTGAGGATGATCTCTCCTTTTATAGCAAGTTGAAGATCTTTTAAGGATTTATGTATGACAAATAATAACTTATCAAATCGTTTAATTTCTTGCCTCAAAAAGGTTAGCAAGACACAATGGATAAGGGGGTCATGATCTGGATTTTAAAAAGAGATAAAATTTTGATATTTTATAGATTAAAAAGAGGCTTTACATGGAGAGACTTAGGCTTTGAAAGTTAAGGGAATTTCATGTATCTTGACCAGGGGTTGATAAACGTTTTCTGTAGAAGGTCAGATAGCACACATTGTAGGGTATGGGGACCATACGACCTCTGAAAGCTACTCGACTCTCCCCTTGCGGTGTGGGTGCAGCCACACTGTATACTGGTATAACCACACTATCTACTATGTGTGGATGCATAGACAATATGTCATGAGTAAGTGTGGCTGAGTTCCAGTAAGTTTTATTTATGGGCACTCAAATTTGAATTTCACATAACATTTATGTGTCACAAACTATATTTCTTCTTTTGATTTTTTTTCAACCATTAAAAAAATGCAAAAGCCATTTTAGTTCATAGGCTGTACAAAAACAAATGCTGGGCTGGACTTGGCCTGTGAGTCCTAATTTGCCGACCTTTGATTGAGACTCAACAATAATACTGTTTTGATAGACTATTGCTCAATATTTGGTTCCCAAATAAACTTCTGCAAAGGGATAAAATATGGGTATTAAAATTTAACTGGGAAAATTATCATAGTCCAGCAATTTAGCCCCTTAGAGCTGGGTTTGGAGCCATCTCTGAGCAACCAGGCTTCCTCTGTCTTCCTGGGCCTGCCCTGATTCCCCTTAGCTTCTGAGTCAAGTGGTCTTTCAGCAGAAGGTCCATCTAAACCTCTGCTGTTCCAGAAGGCAGATAGGCAGAAAGACCAGGCACCTAAGAGCTCTTGAGAATCTCCCAAGCAGAGTTGCTGCTTTCTGGTTTGCTACACTTATTATTTCTTCACTTTTGATTTCAGTGCCACACGCTACCCACCCCCAAATAAAGCATGATTTTCTTCTGTGCTCTCTGTTTTTCAACTTGGAGAGAGGAGGCAGAGACTGAATTTTCCATCTTATCTCAGTCTTTTCATTTCTATGGAATTTTTGTCCTATCTTTACCTTACTCCTGATGCCAGAGTAAGTTTACCTTACTCCTGATGCCTTACTCCTGTCCCATGCTCACCTTCGAGATTTTTAGAAAGAGACTCCCAAATGGAGCTTGACATCATGCTCTTCAATGTGCTTGGAGTTCCAACAGCACTTTCTTCTTTCTCCACTGTCAGTGGCAGCCGCTTTAGCAAGTCGGATAGAATTTCCATCACCAGTTCATCCTTACTCTGCTCAGGTCTGCAAAAGAAACCAAGAAAAGAATGAGACACAGAACAGGAAGGGGGAGATGGGGAGAGATTTGTTAAAGGATTCAAGATTACTGGTAGACAGGAGGGATAAGTTTAGTGTTCTATACCACTGTAGGATGACTATAGTTAACAAAAATAGATTATACATCTTCAACTAGCTAGAAGAGAGGATACTGAAAGTTCTCAACACAAAGGATAAATGTTTGAGATGATGGACATGTGAACTGCCCTGATCTGATCACTACACATTGTATGTATTGAAACATCACTATGTACCCCAGAAATATGTACAATTATTATGTCAATTAAAAAATAAAAATTGGCCGGGCGCAGTGGCTCATGCCTGTGATACCTGCATTTTGGGAGGCCGAGGTAGGCAGATCACTTGAGGTCAGGAGTTTGAGACCAGCCTGGCCAACATGGTAAAACCCTGTCTGTACTAAAAATACAAAAATTAGCCAGGTATGGTGGGCACCTGTAGTCCGAGCTACTCAGGATGCTGAGGCGTAAGAATCACTTGAACTCGGGAGGCGGAGGTTGCAATGAGCCAAGGTCGTGCCACTGCACTCCAGCCTACGTGACAGGGCAAGACTCTATCTCAGAAAAAAAAAAAAAAAAAGAAAAGGAAAGGAAAATAAAAGAAATCAAGACAATGACAAGCTACAGATCTATCTAATGTTAGAGGGCCCTCTGCTTAAATTCCATCTGAAGATAAACGTATCTTCACAGAACCGCAAAACTATACTATGGTATAGTTACAGAGACCATGGAATTCATTTTACAGATGAGAAACTGTCCAATATATTTTAGACATTTGCAAGGAAATCTGTATTATAAAAGCTTTGTTAGGATTTCTTTGTAAAATAATCATCTGAATGCATCTGCAAGACAATGAAAAAGAGGAGGCAACTAAACAGAGCATGCTGAAGTAGCTGCATGGAGGATTCCACTGCTTGCCCCATTCCTGTGTTGACATGAAGGGCTTCTTAATCACACAGTCCGTGGGTGGTGACAGGGGGAGTGTGTGTCCAGGCCTAGGTGAGGCTGCAATACTACACAAAACCACTAAACACTAGGGCTGGAAGAGCTCTTTGGAATCCTTTTAAAGATGATGAAACCAGGGCCCAGGAAAGAGGGAGGACTTCCTTAGTTAGTGGATGAGTAGGAAATGGGGCACATCTCTTTCGAATTCCCTCTCTCTGTTGTTCTGTTTACTAGTAGGGACTGATTTTTCTTTTTCTTTTCTTTTTTTTTGAGACAGAGTTTTGCTCTATCGCCCCGGCTGGAGTGCAGTGGTTCAATCTCGGCTCACAGCAACCTCTGCCTCCCGGGTTCAAGCAATTCTCTGCCTCAGCCCCCGAGTAGCTGGGATTATAGGTGCCCACCACCATGCCGGCTAATTTTTTTGTATTTTTAGTAGAGACGGGGTTTCACCATCTTGGCCAGGCTTATCTTGAACTCCTGACCTCATGATCCACCTGTCTCGGCCTTGCAAAGTGCTGGGATTACAGGTGTGAGCTACCGTGCCCGGCCAGGACTAATTTTTTAACAAACACTCCAGGTTTCACAGTCAAATGAATGTCATCCTTCAAGATAAGCAATAACCTTAAAGCTGTCATGAAGTATTTAGTCTAACAGTGCTGCTTTGGTACCAGTTTACAGAACACTAGAGGTCACATGGCTCCTTACTTTGTCATCATACTGTTTTGACTTTAAAGTTAATTTTCTCCATAGAATTCAATCCAGGTGGCTTCAAATAATTCAAAAGGTCAAAAGGTGTCAAAAATCAAACTTACCTTCAGAAGGCAAAGATTTGCTACCACTAAGGAAATTACATTGAATATGATAGATTTTTGAATTAAGTCCCACAGACAAGTCTCTAATAAGCAAAGGCAGCAAGATTGGGATAATTATAGCCTCTCAAAGTGACCAAAGGGACATTAACAAACATATCTAGTATGTTTATGAAAAGCATTTCCTTATAATATGTTGATATCGTAAATATTTGTAATGTTTAAGAGAATTGGGCCTTGTAATACCTTGTGTTAGACTGGGGTCAGTCTTGTGACCCCGATTAAAAGAGATAATTGAGAAACTGATTTATGATTTTAGGTTGAAATCTCATTAGATTGATATATAATATTAGGGAATAAGAGAATTTAAGATTCACCACATTTATTTGATTATTAGATTTATAAAAGTTACTCAAAGATTTGAGAAGGTCTGGCAGACAAATTGAAGTACATTAACTTTATAATGAATATTAATATATTTGAAAATGTTTGATTAAGTTTATAAATGGGAGCAAACATTCAAATATCTTTTAAAAGTGTTAAAATTTGTTAGACGTACAAATTGAAAAATTAGAACTTAAATACATAAGGAACTAACTGAAGTATAATTTAGTTTCTTTACCATGTAGACTATACTTTTCTACATATCTCTTCAAATGAATTTTTTTTTTTGAGACAGGGTCTCAGCCTCCCAAGTTCTGGGACTACAGGTGCTCACCACTACACTTGGCTAATTTTTGTATTATTTGTAGAGACGGGGTTTCACCATGTTGCTCAGGCTGGTCTGGAACTCCTGAGCTCAAGCAATCTTTCCCCCTCAGCCTCCCAAGGTGCTGGGATATAGGCGTGAACCGCCAGACCCAGCCTGATAATTTTTGACCAACAGTTTTTCTTAGCGAGTTCTTACCTGATCCTGAGGTTGGCAGTGGTAGTTTTTGGTTGCATGGCAATCAGATTTTCAATAAACTCTTCACCTTGGGTCTCCCAGCAGCTCCTGATGGCCTCTGGGTGTATTCCTAAGACCTCGGGAGGGTCGTCATCAGGTAAGGACTGGATAATGTGTATGTAGTCCTTTATGCTTGCAGATCCTGGAACTGGCTGACATATCTGAAAATTTAACCATTTTGTTAGCTTTTTTCTTCAATCCTGCTACTTCTGAACACTTTGTTAGTTTTTGCCAGAATAAGATATCTACTTTCAGTAATGCTTGAAGGCAATATTTTCCCATGAAATTTTATACCGAAGGCTTTTTTATTGCATGTTGTATATTCTAGACACTGTAGAAAGCAACATCTGGGACTACTGTATTGTAATGTGCATATGATATGCATGTATAACTTTCTTGTTGGGAAAAGAGAGAAAGAAAAAAAAAACACTTTAAAGGTGAGGGTGATTCTGACCACCCATAGATAATGAATGCAATTAAGGCTTGAACAAATCATTTTACTTTAGTAAAACCTATAGAAGGAATGTGAGAATGATCTTAAGAATAACTGATCACTGACCAAGAAGAGAAATGCATTGTTCATATAGTCAGGAAAGTGGGTAATGGTGGCTTTCTTGATATCATTAAGTAAAATGTTGAAGAATTAATAAAGGTCAGAGGGAAAAATCAAATAACAGTCACTGATAAAAAAAATTACCTGCAGAAGAAGCAAGATTATGGCAAAAAACAGGAATAGTTGGCAAGCTGAAACTGTCATAAAATTCCCAGTGTTTTAAAGCAACTGAACAGTTGAAATATAAATTTCAAAATACATTTCTGTCATGTGATATAATTCTGCCAATGCAATTGTATACTGTATGTTACAGTATACCTTATTCTCTTAGTGCATACTTAATGTAATAGTGTGTACGAAACCATGCACATTGTATTCTTTGGGCAATTTAAAGAACCCTAAACTTTTTTTTTTTTTTTTTTTTTTTGAGATGGAGTCTTACTCTATCACCCAGGCTGGAGTGCAGTGGCATGATCTCGGTTCACTTCAACCTCTGCTTCACAAATTCAAGTGATTCTCATGCCTCAGCCTCCCAAGTAGCTGGGATTACAGGCATGAGTCACCATGCCTGGCTAATTTTTGTATTTTTAGTATAGATGGGGTCTCACCATATTGGCCAGGCTGGTCTCGAACTCCTGACTTCAAGTGATCTACTCTCCTCGGCCTCCCAAAGTGCTAGGATTATAGGTATGAGCCACCACACTTGGCCAAAGAACCCTAAATTTAACTAAAATGTTATTTGAAACAGTTTTTTCTTCTTTTTTTTCAGACAGGATCTTGCTCTGTTGCCCAGGATGGAATGCAGTGGTGTGATCATGGCTCACTGCAATCTCCACCTCCCGGGTTCAGATGATTCTCAGGCCTCAGTCTCTTAAGTAGCTGGGACTACAGGTGCACACCATCACACCTGGCTAATTTTTGTATTTTTAGTAGAGATGAGGGTTTCACCATGTTGACCAGGCTGCTCTCGAACTCTTGGCTTCAAGTGGTCCACCTGCCTCAGCTTCCCAAAGTGCTGGGATTACAGGCATGAGCCACTGCATCCGGCCTTAAGACGTTTGTTTGTTTGTTTGTTTAGATGGAAATCTTAAAAAAAAAAAAGCTCTCATAGATTTTTCTTCCTTAGCAAATAGTGCATAAACGACATAATTTAATGCCTTCTTGTTGACTCAGGGTCATCAACATAGACCATTGCTATCCATTCTATAGATGCCTTACGAATGAATCTCCCTAAAATATTTTTACTATTTTCTTTATCTATCCATATCCTCAAGACCCCAGACAGACAACCTGGATATGACCTCTCTTTCTCTTGATTATACCAGCTCACAATGATCACCCACAGCTGTCGTCTTCCTTTTCATCTTCCATTCACCTCTCTTATCCAAATTCCCACCCATCAAAGTTTATGTCAAGTCCAACCCTCCACAGTCTAAGGTCAGAGGTCTGTAGGATTCTTTCCTCTGCTAGCAGCCACTCAACAGGCACACACAGTTGCTGGTGTCTAATATGGAGTTTTCTGCTCCACAAATGTGAAGGTTTGGATAGAGGATAAAAACTGAGGGGGAGAAGAGGGGATAAAGAACAAGAGATGTGGGATTTCTGTAAACTGACAACAGCATCTATTCCCTATGGTTATTTTGAGCATTAAATGAGAAACATATATCAAGTGACTGGCATGGAATCGTTGATTTATAAATGTTAGCTCTCTTGTGCTTTGTATCTTACACTTTGGGTTCTCAGAGGACATGAACTATTTTTAAATCATTCTTTTTGTTTACTGCCCTGCACAATGTTATATTTAATACAGTCATGGGTAAATTACTTTTATAATACTGAAAGCTAATAAAAACCTTTAAAAATGAACATCAAAATTCATTTAAATATGTATTTTAAATAATGCAACAATGTTTACTTTAAAATTATTGAGAAATGCAAGAAGATTAATTCTTTTCCTACCCCATCACTGGAGAAACTGAAGTCATCTTTCAGCACTTCAGGATTACAAAATTTGTAGAGCAGGGTCTTCAAGCATCGCTTGTCCCAATTATCAATTACCCGGCCACCGTAAATCACTTCTCCAATCAGGTAGCGCAGTGCTTGCCATGAAATACTGGGCTGTCCTCTCAGGGAATTTTCCAACACCTTAATGGCAACCTTTAGAAAACCCATGAGTCTTTATTATTTCGATATGTGTTTCCAGCTTACTCACTCTGACTTTTTAACATAAAATCAACTCTCAAACAGCTACATATATTTTCTTTTTAAAAAATTTATAGAAATAGGCTAGGCACAGTGGCTCACGCCTGTAATCCCAGCACTTTGGGAGGCCAAGGCAGGCGCATCATTTGAGGTCAGGAGTTTGAGACCAGCCTGACCAACATGGTGAAACCCCATCTCTACTAAAAATACAAAAATTAGCTGGGCGTGGTGGCGGGTGCCTGTAATCTTAGCTACTTGGGAGGCTGAGGCAGGAGAATAACTTGAACCCAGGACATAGGGGGTCACAGTCAGCTGAGATCATGCTACTGCACTCCAGCCTGGGTGACAGAGCGAGACTCCGTCTCAAAAGAAGAAGAAGAAGAAGAAGAAGAAGAAGAAGAAGAAAAAAAAATATATAGACAAATACTATATTTTATTATATATATTTCATTTGTCTTACTAGAATAGTTTATATTTACTAGAATAGAGTGTGTGTGTGTGTATATATATAAAAATATATATATATAGTAAAACACAAATATTGAGACATACACCTTTTTTTTTGAGACAGGGTCTCACTTTGTTGCCCAGGCTGGAGTACAGTGGCCTGATCTTGGCTCACTGCATCCTTGACCTCTCCAGCTAAAGCGAACCTCCCACCTCAGCTTTTTTCCTCAGCCTCCCTGCCTGGCTAATTTTTGTATTTTTTTGTAGAGAGGGGCTTTCGCCATGTTGCCCAGGCTGGTCTTGAACTCCTGGGCTCAAGTGATCCGTCTGCCTTGGCCTCCCAAAGTGCTGAGATTACAGGCGTGAGGCACGGGCCTGCGCTGGTACATTCACATTTATCCACTAGTTCTTTTTGGTTATTGTTGAATAGGCATTGAGCTATTTAATTGCTGTTATTTGTTTGAATAGGCAAAGCAGGCACGTGGTACCGAATTCAAAAAGCGCAAAAAGGTAAACAAGATAAAGTAAGATTTCTTCCACTCCCGACTTTAGCCGTCAGATCCTCTCCCTTGAGGGCACCATTGACAGAATTCTTGTGTATTCTTACAGAGACGTTCTATTTGCACATAGGTTGACTTCTTCTCTTCTCTCTCCGTCCTTCGCTTCCCCTCTCCCTTCTTTCTATCCTCCTTAGGCTCTTCAACTATTTCTCAACTCCGCCTCCCTTTCCTCTCCCCTTTCCTTCCTTCCCTCTGTCCCTCCTTTCCTTCCTCCCTTCCTTCCTCCCTTCCTTTTTCCCTTCCTCCCTCCCTTCCTCCCTCCCTTCCTCCCTTCTTTCTTTTCTTTCTTGACGGAGTCTCGCTCTGTCGCCCAGGCTGGAGTACAGTGGCGCGATCTCAGCTCACTGCAACCTCCACCTCCTGGGTTCAAGCGGTTCTCCTGCCTCAGCCTCCCGAGTAGCTGGGACTACAGGCGCCCGCCACCTCGCCCGGACGGGGTTTCGCCGTGTTAGCCAGGATGGTCTCGATCTCCTGAACTTGTGATCCGGCGGCCTTGGCCTCCCAAAGTGCTGGGATTACAGGCGTGAGCCACTGCGCCCGGCCCTCCTCTCCCCCTTTCTTTCTGTTTTCCTGTCTTTTCCCCGCCACAAATACTAGTTTAGCATACACACTGTGCTGCAATTGGACAATATATTTCGGTTATTAATGTTCAGTGGCTGTAACAATTCATATTTACACTAACAGTGTGTGAAGGAATTTCTTTGTCACTGTTCTCTCATCCCTGCCACTAACAGGAAATGTTGGTTTATTTAATTTTTGCCAGTCTCATGGGCGGTACATTTGCTGTTAGTTTAATTTGTATTTCACCTAGTACTGGTTATTTTGAGCATCTTGTCTTATGTCCGTTGGTCATTTAAATACAATTCTCTGTACACCGCCTATTTTTCCTTTGGCTTGTTTGTCTTTTTCTTGTTAATAGATAAGAGCTCTTTGTATATCACAGATATTAACTCTCTGTCAGTCATTTTCGTTATCCTAAATCTGGCGTTTGTCCATTAACTTTATTTTGCCACCATTTGCCATATAAAAGTTTTTTGTAATTAAATATGCCTATCTCTTCTTTTATGGTTCTGGGTTTTCAATTAGGGTTACTTGTTCCCAACTCCAAGATTGTATATGTAATCTCCTAGATTTATTTTGGTTATTTATATTGTTACACATTTAAATTTTATTCCATTCTGGAATTTATTTTTATATAGGATATAAGATAAAGGAACCAGTAATTTTCTTCCAACTGGATGGCCAGTCATGCCAGTATCATTTACTTTTTGAAAATTCCTTTTTCCTGAGTTGAAATATTGCCTGTGTCAAATGTTAAAATCTCATAAAAACTTAGATTTCTGCACTCTCAACTATGTCTCACCGATTTATTGTCTACTTCTCTGCCAAACAATCTTGATTTTAGTATAGTGGATTTTTACCATGTTTTCATATCTGGTGAAGGAAAACCCCTTCAGGATTTTTCTTTTTTGTACATTTCTAGCTTATTCTTCAGCATCTGTTCTTCCATATGAATTTTATTAATTCCAAAACTTCTCTAATAGGATTTTAATTGGAACTGCAGTATATTTGATTATTAATTTTGGAAGAATTGATAGTTAGGATATGGGAAGTCTTCCCATAAAGAACATTGATGCATTTATTTAGGGGAGGCAGGATTAAAAAATGAACTGTGGAATCAGACTTCCAGTTATTACCTATGTAACTTGGGCAGGTTTCTTAGGTGGCCTGTGCCTCTATATCCCTATCTGTAAAATGAGGATAATTAGTGTTCTTACCTCATAATGTTGTTGTGGGAATTAAATAATTCGGATAAAGCAATCCAAATATTTTAAGCTCTCAACAAATGTTATGCCTCTCTTTTCTCTTTAATTTATGCTATTCCTTATTTAGGACCCATACGTTTCATGTTAAATTTATTCCTCAGTATTTAAATATTTTCATCACTGCTGGGAAAGTAACGTTTTGCCTACTTCCATTCCTGGGTGTTTATTACCAGGGAGGCTTTATTGATCTTTACATCTTTACATTTTTATCCAGTTACTTTACAAAATTCTCTAATTACTAGATTTTGTTTTACTAGTATCTTAGGTTTTCTAGATGTACAATTATATAATCAATAAAAAGATAGTTTTTTCTCTTTTTACAATGTTAATATGAATTATTATAATTTTCTTATCTCTGCATTTACTAGAAATTCTAAGACACTGTTGAATTACAGTGGTAATAATGGGCATCCTTATCTAATTCTTGATTTTATTTGAAACAATTTCAGTGTTTGACTATGTGGAACATGTGGACATTGTTGTTTTTAGGTAGTCTTTTTCATATTTAAGTGGTTTCTTTTAATCCTCTTACTTTAGGTTTTTACTAGAAATGGCTCCAAAATTCATAACAAATGCCTCTTCTACATCTACTGAGATGATCATATAAATTAGGATTACAAATTTCCAGTTACTGGGTCATTCTTGCATTAGTGGAATAAAACCAACTTGGTTACAGTGTATTACTCTTTTGTTTCATTGCTGAAATCAACTTATGTTTTATGTAGAATCTTTACATCTCATGTCCTGAGTGAAATTAATCTACAGTTCTTATGCATATTATTAATATCTTTATCAGGCATTCATATTAACATTATGTTGCTTCATAAAATAAACTGGGGAGATTGTGATCTTTTACTAAGGTCTAGAATATATAATATTAATACTATCTATTTCTTAACGTTCAGAGTGAATTAAGCTGTAAAACCATCTCATTCTAGTGTCATTTGCAATGTCTTTTGTGGCAATTGGTCTAACCAAAATTTCAGTTTCTCTTTGAGTCAATTTTGATAATTCGTATTTTCTAGGAAATCATTAGCTTCATCTAGATTTTCAAATTTTATGTCTTATCAAAATCCAATTTTTTATAGCTGTAAGATTTAAAAAATGTATGAAAAGAATTTTAAAAATCCAATTTCAAAATTTATAAAGAATTTCTTTATTAGCTTTTATTTTCTTTTGTTTTCTAATTTCTTAAGATGGATATTTATTTCCCGTATGTTTTCTTTAATAGTGGAGACATTTAAGGCCAAACATTTTTTTTTCCTAACTACAGCTTTTGTTCTGTCATGTGATTTTTGGTCTGAAGTAGTCTCATTTCCACTGTGTTTGAGATATTTGTGATTCTATTTATTTTTAATTTTTGAGACAGGGTGTCGCTCTGTCACCCAGGCTGAAGTGCAGTGGCCCAAACACGGCTTACTGCAGCCTCAACCTCCTGGGCTCAAGTGGTCCTCCTGCCTCAGCCTCCCAAGTGCCTGGGAGTACAGGCGTGCCACCTGGCTTTTTTTTTTTTTTTTCCAGACAGGGCTTTCTATGTTGCACAGCCTGTGATTGCCCCTGTTTTTGTTTGTTTGTTTGTTTTTTGTTTTTGAGACAGAATTTCATTCTGTCGCCCAGGCTGGAGTGCAGTGCTGCGATCTCAGCTCACCGCAACCTCTACCTCCTGGGTTCAAGCAATTCTCCTGCCTCCTGAGTAGCTGGGATTACAGGCATGTGCCACCATGCCTGGCTAATTTTTATTTTTAGTAGAGATGGGGTTACTCTATGTTGGTCAGGCTGGTTTCGAACTCCCGACCTTAGGTGATCCAACCGCCTCGGCCTCCCAAAGCTCTCGGATTACAGGCATGAGCCACTGCGCGGGTTTCATCATGTTGACCAGGCTGGTCTTGAACTCCTGACCTCAGGTGATCCACCCACCTTACCCTCCCAAAGTGCTGAGATTACAGCTGTGAGCCACCGAGCCTGGCTGATTTCTCTTTTAATATCCTATTTGATAAAAGGTTATCTGGAGTTATGTTTCTTAATATCTAAGTTGTTAAGATTTTTAGGGGTCAAATTTTTATTATATTAAATTGTGTTCAGATAATGTGGCCCATAAAATCATTAAAAGTTTTTCTTCGTGGCCATGCTCATGATTGAGTTGTGTAACAGTTCCTTGGATATCTGAAAAAATATGTACTCTTTATTAGAGGGATGCTAGTCTCTTGATCCATCTGTTAATCAAATTTATTGACTGCATTATTCTATTCTTTGTCTTATTTTTGTTTATTAGAGCTGTACAATCCTGATCGTGGTTTTTTGAAATTTCCCACAATAATTGCATATACATATATACATATATATGTACATGTATACCTGGGTATATATATGTATGTGTATACATATATGCTACAATATGCTGTTGTCTGAAGAATATAGCACTCTCAGTCATTACATTCTGACTGATATTAATATTGCCATTTCTGCTTTCTTCTGTTATTTTCTTGATAGTTTCAAAATTTCTTCATTAATTTCACTTTTTCTTATAAATTGCATATTCCTGGGTTTTGTTTTGTAACCCGATTTAATAGTCTTGCCTTTTATTGAGAGAATGCAGTCCATTTACACTCAATATAATGACTGATAACATTCCTTCCATATTGCTTTATGTTATTATTTTGCTTTGATTTTTCTCTCCCTTTTATTTTGATATCTTGATCAAATTGTTATTTATTTTCCTTTTTTTTCTTTGTTAATTTAGACATTATACTGTTTCTATTAAAGGTGACTTTTCTTTTCTTTGAATTCATTTTCTTATTTAAATAAAAATATCAATTATTTACAGTAGACACCAACATGTCTAATATATGGTTCAAATATTTCCCCCTAATATATTATTTGCCTTTTGATTGAGCTTTGAATAAGGCCTTGACAGAAGGGTGCTTGAGCTTATACTTTTAAATCAATATCCCAAATGCAGTGTTTTATGTTGTATTCCTGGTTAGGTACAGAAGTATTATGTCTGACAGGCAGTTGAACTTGCAGTAAATATGAAAGCCTCTTTTCAAAACTGAAAAAAGCCTAATAGAAACATATAGAAGACAAAGAAGGCTACCCATCTAGAGTGGGTTTAGGTTATAAATATCCAGAGGCAGAATCAAGATTTTCCTCAGAAAGTTTTTTTTTTTTTAAATTGCTGTCATATGTATAAATGAATGGGTAATCAAGGGTGTAATGTTGTACGCTGGAAGCACAATTGCAAGAAAGTTAACCTGGGAAAAATTTAAGCAGATGCTACCACGTGTTTATTTTAGCAATAAAGAAATCACCCTGCAATAAACAACAAACAGAAGGTTCTATATAGAGAATAGTAAAGAAAGACAATTGAGCTAAAATTTTTCCCCAAACAATGGGTCAATGGAATCCCTCTTGCTTTAAATGAGTAAGTCATACTAACAAACAAACATTTTTTATAGTAAATTATGTCTGTCAGGCACTCTTCTATGTGCCTGACATGTCTAATATATGGTTCAAATGTTCCCCCCTAATATATTATTTGCCTTTTGATTGAGCTTTGTATTTCCATTAACAAGTTTGCCTATAATTATATAATGATCCTCTGGAGTCAGTACTGACATTTGGTCTCCCCCAGTTTGCTTTCTTTGGCCAAGGAAACTAAGACTCTGAGAGGTTAGTTTGCCCAATAGATTACATACTTGTACAGCTGTAAGTTGTGGAGCTGCAATTTAATTCAGAAAAACTGGCATCAAAGACCGTGTTTCTTTTTTTTATTTTTTGAGGTGGAGTCTCGCTCTGTCGCCCAGGCTGGAGTGCAGTGGCGCGATCTCGGCTCACTGCAAGCTCCGCCTCCCAGGTTCAGGCCATTCTCCTGCCTCAGCCTCCCGAGTAGCTGGGACTACAGGTGCCCGCCACCACATCCAGCTAATTTTTTGTATTTTTAGTAGAGACGGGGTTTCACCATGTTAGCCAGGATGGTCTCCATCTCCTGACCTCGTGACCCGCCCGCCTTGGCCTCCCAAAGTGCTGGGATTACAGGCGTGAGTCACCGCGCCCGGCCCACAGACCATGTTTCTAAACGTTAGCCCTTATTGCCTAGTTATAGAGTTCATTTTCTTACCACCATGTAAAACACTTAGTATTTGTGTAGGCACATAGTAGGCTCTCAATTTGTATCTTATTGTTATTTATTTGTTGTTTGTTTTGAAGAGACTACACTTACCCCCAAGTCTGAAGAATTAAATTTGTAAGCAATATTCCAGCCCAATATTCCATAACTTTTTCTTTCGTTGATCACAGCATTGAAAAAACATAGGCTAAATAAAAGTTTTTTCCACCATTGTCCACAGTCAGGATTTTCAAATATCTCTTCTGTTACCTCTCCACTCCCAGTACATCCAAATGTCTGAAGTAAATTACTTTTCAATCCCTGGGGAGATTCCATGGCAATCTTGAAAACAGATGTGAGTAAAATGGCATGTGAGGACAGATGCAGGCACTGGTCTATAGGGCACTTGTCTTTCGACAACACTGGTAAAAGAACTGGGCAAGAATGTAACTATTTTCAAGACTCACTGGCAAATCCAAAATCTCGTGTTATTCTTTTGCCATGTAAAAACGTCTCTAAAAGGATTGTCCCAGATTTTCTATTGCTCCAATTCGTATTTTGAAATGGGAAGTATAATGTTGTGATTAAAAGCACTCTTATTTGCTCAGAGCATAGGGCTTGGGATTTTAGGAACTTTGAAAATGAAGAGTTATGGGAGCCTAAACTTATGTGTCAATGGCAGTTATGAGGCTGTAACAGGACGCAGGCTGCATGGCCTATGCAAGGCAGCAGATACAGGGGGTCCCAAATCATGGGAAACAACACGAACTGAATCAACAGCAGCATCAGCACTAACTGAACCATCAGGAGAACAATTAACTGGGTATGTTACTAATTTCTTTGGTTGCACTGAAAGTCCATTTGGTTGACTTCTTAACTAGAATAATGGAAATGATGCGAGACTGAGGGTGAGGTGGGGAGGGAATCAATTGGAGGGCTTTTTTGAGTATGTGGCTGTTAAGTCTGAAATTGTGAAGGGTCTGAAATGTTACCCTCCTTGCACAGTTTATATATAAACACACACATACACACATAAGTTGTATGGATATCTATATATGATATATAAATGTATGTATATATGGCATAGAGCTGTGTGTGTGTGTGTGTGTGTGTGTGTGTGTGTGTGTGAACATGAGATTTCTGGATCAGGGATCAGATTCCCATGTCCTGTGTGTGCATAGTGGGATTTGTACCATAAGAGGGGGACTCAAATTATGAAACTTGGAGCTTACAGAATGGCTGGCAAAGCAGCCTTTCCTCTTCTCAGAGATAGAGAAAGAGAAACAAGACTTTTGCTTTGGAATGTAAACAAATCTTCTCCGGGAAAGAGGAGGTCTCTAGGTTTTTATAACCCCTGGAGTGTAAGCAAATGGCTCTCTTTTATCACCCTGAGAAGGTAAGTGGCTCCAGGAGGCAGAAGACAAGCTTCTCTGACTCTGTCACCCTTAGAATGAGAGCAAATGGCTCTGTGCACAGTAGAGGAGATATACTCTATTTTCCAAGGCATGTCTGCCTTTCAAACATCCTTTAATTCAGGTTGCCAGCAATTGTTGCTTAGAAAGCCCTAATTGTGCAGAAATGAGAAAATATTTATAGAGCACTGTTTCCCGATTGCTATGATTGATTCTTTAAAGAACTCATTCTCATATATCTAAAAGTAGGTGTCTGTCCACTCCCTTAAGGAACTATATCTGAAGGGGAAAGTGAGTGGAAGGAGGGCAGAGAGAGAGAGAGAGAGAGAACGAGAGTTAGTTTTGATTTTTAGTGACAGCATACTATTTTATCACACAAATGCATCATAATTTATTTGGCCTTTTCCTAGAAGTGGACTATGATTAAATTGTATGAAATTTATAAACACTATCTATATACTGTGAAATTACCTTCCTTTCTGGATTAATATCTCCCAGATATTACCTTGTCAGCATTATGTGAGAGTAGTTATTTCATCATATCCTTAAAAACACTAACTATATCATAGTTATAATCTTAGCCAATTTAATGCAATTTTTGATTTGTATTTTTCTGATACCTAGGGGCTGAACTTTTATTTTTAAAATATGTTTATTGACCTTTTGTGTCCTTTGCCCATTTTGTATGGAATGTTAATGTTTTTCTGACTTATTTGTAGGTGCTCTTTTAATGTATCAAGAAAATTATCATCTCGTATAAATAACGGCATATGAAAAACTCCCATAAAGTTTTATGTATGCACTAATTATAGCCACATTTGAAATGCTGATGGAGACTTAAAGTGGAAGTGGAGCGATGGACTACTTGGGATGAAATATTCCCTGAAGCGCTATCTCTGTTCCTCTCTGACACCCTTCATTCCCCTACCTCCACCCCCCAATCCCCCTCTCCTGACCAAAGATACAAGGCTGTCTGAGAGCTTGGTCTGCTGGTCTCTGGGAGATAAGTGGAATCTTTCGAGTCTCAGACTAAGAGCTGTGGGTTTCTCCAGTCCCTGTTCTGTCTGCCCCAGGAGCTGGGTTGTTGGGAAGTGGTTCAGTACTGTCAGTTTGGGTAGGTACATACAGGAGATGGGCAGAGCTGGGAAGCAATGTGGCAGGAAGTTTCTTAGGCTGCATTGGGGCTCTATCTGGAAAGTGCCTCATCCACCGGACTTTCTCCATGCCTACCCACTTCTGTGAAAGCTGGTAGTGTGCACGTGCCCGGGAGTCTGGGTATCCCCTTCTGCCTATGCCATCAGTCAGTTTTCTCTGCTATTAGGACTCCGCCTGTTGGTCAACGGGACCCTGGTCTAACAGAAATGACTTTCTTACTATTTATTCAACCTCAATAGTGGATATGAGAAGTCCCAGATAATCTTTAATAAGGACTTTTTAGTAAACAGTTTTAGTCTGCTTTCTGTCAGACCCTTTCTAGAGAATTAATGATAATATGGTTAAGGAGGGCAGAAATAAGAAATGCTAGAGAAGTGAAGGGAAGGAAGGCAACACAAATTGTAAATTTCGCTTTATAGTAATTGGAGGTCTAACATCCTTGTCTGAGAAAATAACATACAAATTGTGAATTCCTTGCAAGTAGGAATCTACTTTAGTGTTCTTCCTGATCCCCAGTATGGGACTGAGCACAAAGCAGAAATTTAGCATTTCAGAATTTATCATAATTAGCTCTCTCTTTTAAACTCAGAGTTCTGAATGTAAGATAACTTACATTCAAACAGGGCTCCTCAGTCAATATTAAATCTGTTATACTTTGTTCTTACCTTTAAACCCTTTTTAAGAATAGGAATTGGAAAAGAACTGTATGATTTTGAGCTTAACCATAGCCGAAACTCAGGGTCTATTGTCATGTCTGGACTATTAAAGCTGCAAAATAAAAAATTATAAATATTTAATGTGAAAAATGTAAACCAACATGTTTTTAGAATCATAGCATTTCATTGTTTGAAGTGGCCTTATGAATCATTTTAATACCGAAGATCTTACTATATTACCAAAAGAGTTTCCATGTTGTGCAAGAATTTGCACACGACTCATCAGTTAACATTTTAAAAGAGTAGCTTTCTTTCCCCTAAGTACAAAAAGTGATCATATACTCATTGCCAAAAATCTGGAAACAATTACAAATTAAGAACACAATGAAGAGTTCCACTGATCTAATTTGGGACAACTGAATGTCAAAATAAATGATGATGGTAACCAATTATAATCCTTGAATAAAATAGAAATCCATGAGGCCATACTGATATAAATAAACAAAGGGAAGAGAAAGAAAAGCTCTTCCTGTATAGGATAACATCATTAAATAAATTTAGAAGAAGTTGTGGAGTTAGTAAGCTACCTTTTGGTAAACAATATAGTAGTAATTCAGTCAAAAATTATCAATGAACTTTAGAAACCAGTAGGTGAAAGTTTAATGTATGTATATGGTCTGAAAGTTCCCACAAGTGGCAGAAACCACTTTAACCAAGTGACCAAAGTTAATATCACCACTAATGAGACAGATTGATATCACAGGCCTCTTGATATGATGTACCAAGAATGATGTAACATTACTTCTGTGATACTACTACAATACTGCATGGCCTTAATCTAACCATAAGAAAATATCAGCTAAATCCCAACTGAGGGACACTTTACAAAATACAGTCAGCTCTCTATATCCATGGGTTCCACATCCATGGATTCAACCAGACTCACATTGAAAATATTCAGGAAAAAAAATTTCAGAAAATGTTAAGGTATTGCTGACCTGTACCATGTAGTTAGGTCTACAATGTCTGCATCTGTACTGAAACTATACAGACTTTTTTTCCTTGTCATTATTTCCTGAACAATACAGATTAATAACTATTTATACAGCATTTACTGTGTATTAGGTACTATAAGTAATCTAGACATGATTTAAATTATACAGCAGGATGTGTGTAGATTATAGGCAAATACTACATCATTTGATATAAGGGACTCGAATATCCAAGAATCCCAGTATCCACAGGGGGTCCTGAAACCAATTCCCTGTGGATAGTCAGTGACCACTATAACTAGCTTGTACTTGTACTTTTCAAAAACATCACAGTTATGAAAGACAAAGGCAGACTGAGGAACTATTATAGATTAAAGGAGATTTAGGGTACGGTGGCACGCACCCATAGTTCCAGCTACCTGGGTGGTTAGGGCAAGGGGATCACTCGAGCCCAGGAATTCAAGTTCAGCTGGGGCAACATAGCGAGACCTCACCTCTAAATAAACAGACAAACAAACAAATAAAATACTTATTAGGAGACTTAAGAGACATGAAAACTTAATACAATGAGAAATCATGAATTGAAATTTTGACCAAAACTTATATTCTATTTTGCAATAAAAGATATTATTGGGACAATAAACATGAGTAAATAATGAACAATGCACACTGAACTATTTAGAGGTCAAGTGGCAACATGTCTGCAATTTACTTCCAAATGATTCAGAAAAACATTACATATATATATGAGAGAAATGATAGGGTAAATTTTAAGAATTTGGAAATAGAGATGAAGGGTATAAGGGAGTTTTTGTATTGTTCTTGCAACTTCCCTGCAAGTGTGAAATTATTTTTAAAAAATTTGCAAAGCAAACCAAATCATTACAAGGAAAAAAAAAACACACACAACACAAAATGAAACAAAAAACAAATATGGCCTGTAATCCCACTAAATGAGTTTAGGTACACTTTTCTCTTTTTTTTTCCTCCTTTTGCCTCTCTCTGTCTCTCATTTTAAAAATAGTAATAGTGCATATTTTGTTTGTAGCTTTTTATTTTTTCTCCTAGCAACATGTTGTCAACATATTTCTCTAACTCTGAAATTTAAGAAATATTTTTTTCTTCACATTTTTCCTCTCCTACTGTGGGCTGGTAGAGTGATCATCTTAAATATCTAAAGGCTTGATTTAATAAAGAAGTATGAATTTCTTTTTCTTTTTTTTTTTTTTGAGATGGAGTCTCACTCTGTCGCCCAGGCTGGAGTGCAGTGGCGTGATCTCAGCTCACTGCAACCTCCGCCCCCTGGGCTCAGCGATTCTCCTGCCTCAGCCTCCCGAGTAGCTGGGACTACAGGCTTGTGCCACCACAGCTGGCTAATTTTTGTATTTTTAGTAGAGATGGGGTTTCACCATGTTGGCTAGGCTGGTTTCAGACTCTTGACTTCAGGTGATCTGCCTACCTCGGCCTCCCAAAGTACTGGGATGACAGGCATGAGCCATCATGCCTGGCCCGGAAGTATGAATTTCTTTTAATAATACTCTGATTATGTTGAATATGTTTAATGTATCATTAATTACTCTTATCAAGATGGAAATTCTGTTCTGAGGAATGTTTCTCTAATTTCTTTTTTTTTTTTATTAGCACAGTGCTACCTGCCATACTATTGTACTATTGTCTCTTTGCACCTTAGTATCCTCTGGAAAGCTGCTACAGTGTTTGCCTGGTCCATGCTGTGTCCTTGTGCCTAGCACAATACTTGACAAATAGCAGATGCCCTATAAATCGTTTTTGGATGAATAATGAATGAAAGACATGGTAGAAAGTAATTTCAAAGTTTATAGCTATTAAAGTCATGTAACTAAGCAATCTTTGCCTTCTGATTCCCTTAAGTCATGAAATAAATGTGAAAAAGAGAAATTATTTAATAGTATTTATTTATTTATTTATCTATTTATTGTTGTACAGATGGGGTTCGCTATGTTGCCCAGGCTGGTCTTGAACTCCTGGCCCCAAACAATGATCTTGCCTCGGCTTCCCAAAGCATTGGGACTATAGGCGTGAGCCACCGTGCCCCACTGATACAGTTTTGAAACTGCTAAAAGAATTAACAATCTGGTAACTCATGAATGATATTAGGAAAGTTTTTAGAAATTTAAGTCATGCAGTTGCATTTTGGTTTTATAGTTTCCTCGTGCATGCTCAAAGCATAAAAATAAAAATAACAATAGGATATTGGCCATGCAAAAAAAGGGGAAAGAAAACCAAGGCTGGATAAAAACTATAGAATGTAATTAGTTGAAATATTATTGATTCAAAACATTGCTAATTCTTCACTCAAAGTTATAGCAATAAACTTTCAAATACTTCCCCTGCAAACAAGAAGGCTGAACGTATAAAAATTTCTGTATGAGTGACTAAGTGCTTTGGGAGGTACAGCCTAGAAAAGTATTTTGAGCTAGAGAAAGTCAGAATAGATACTAAGTAAAGGCCATAAAAATGAATCATCACCGAAAGGATAGATACGAGGTATTATGCTCTGCTATTTGGAACATCACATAGAATATTAAAAACTATGTATCCTTCAGCACATATAATGTGTGTGTATGCTTGTGTATCTATTGAGAGTAAGAATTTGAGGAAAGAAACTGATATACAAGACCGAGAACAAAAACTAAAGAGGCCTTAAAAAAATATAAAAACTGATGTATTCTTAGTGTAGTTTTCAAGTTCCTGGAGAAAAGAAAACCAATAGCTTAAGTTTCATCTGAGTGGCTCAACACATTTTGTTATTGTTTACACACAGTATACATTGCCATTTCCAGTTTTACTTTATAGTTTTGGTAACCAATCTGATCCCTTACAAATAAATGTAAAACTCTTACGATTCTACAATTGCGCAAAGCCTTGGCATAAATGAGGCTGCAAGATGGCAGTTCTGGAGGAAGACCCATTGTTGTGTTTTCGTTAGTGCCTTTAAAATGAGGTCTTCAGCTTTCGCTGCCTGGTCACGGCCCAGAGAAATTATGGTCACATGATGTGTTGTTCCTTTTAACTCTTGTGCAAATCTCAGGAGGATATTGGTAAGGTCGATCCCTGTATAACGAGCTGGAGAGGTATATACAACTGTAAGCTCATTTAATTCCCTCTTAAAAATCACAATCCAGCATTTATTGAGTAGTGGTGGGAAAAGGTATAGCCATAGCGGAAAGACTACAGGTTTTGAAATTAGAGCCCAGAGTTTAAATTTTGGCCCTGCCACTTACTAGCCTAACACACGAGGATGATAATAATATCTAACGACAGCAGCACCTGCTGGTTGTCTTCTCCAGCATTTACCTGTCCTTTCCTCCTCGGTAGCTGTACCCCAGTGTTGTTCGAGATGGCTGTGTGCCCAGCTAAAATACTACATTTTTAACTTCTGTGGGCATCTAGGTTTTGTGATACATTTTGGCAGGAAATTTTGTTAGCAAAAGTGTTGTGTAATACTCAATAGCAAAGACATGGAATCAACCCAAATGCCCATCAATGATAGACTGGATAAAGAAAATATGGTGCATATATACCATTGAACACTATGCAGTCATAGAAAGGAACAAGATAATTTCCTTTGCAGAGACATGGATGGAGATGGAAGCCATTATCTCAGCAAACTAACAAACACAGGAATAGAAAACCAAACACTACGTGTTCTCACCCGTAAGTGGGAACTGAGCAATGAGAACACATGGACAAATGTTGGGGGAACAACATATACTAGGACCTGTTGGAGGTTGTAGGGAGGGAGAACATCAGGATAAATGCTAAGGTATGTGGGGCTTAATACCTAGGTGATGGGTGGATAGGTGCAGCGAATCACCATGACACACGTTTACCTATGTAACAAACCTGCACGTCCTGCACATGTATCCCGGAACTTAAAATGAAACAAAATTAAATTAAAATAAAAGTGTTGTGTAATACTTTGGGTATCTCCTTAAAGGGAGGATGTGTGCCTTTCTTCCTTGCTTCCATTCTGTTGTTTGGAACATGAATATCAGGTGTCTAGAGCCCTAGCCACCATCATGGGCTAAGTCTTTAAGAAACGGATAGTACCTACTATGAGTGTGTCAAGCATCTAGCCAAGTGCTTTACATGGAAACGTTCCAGGTGAGAACCTGGAATGGTGGAGGCACTCCAGACAAGGTTTTATGTAATAAAATCAAAGTTTGAAATGATGAATTCTAAAGACACATTTAATTTTTGGAACAGAAGATAAATGAAGAAAATATTTTGCTAGTTTATTTCTCATAGTTTATTTTGTAACATATATTTTTGCACATGTCAATATTTATTAAACACATGCATAGACATAAGGGCGATTCCAACCTCCAGAGCAACAGTATGTGTTTGCAAGGTATTTTCTTTTTCTTTTTTGCAATATATCATTTAAATGTTTTATTACATTTATATAAAAGGAGGTAATTAAATGATTAAATGTAATATTTGAGATGCTGATCAATAGTTGCTTCTTTTTTCAATTTGTAATGTTTTATTTCATTCTTTTCTTTTTTTTTATTACACTTTATGTTCTAGGGTACATGTGAACAACATGCAGGTTTGTTACATATGTATACATGTGCCATGTTGGTGTGCTGTACCCATCAACTCATCATTTACATTAGGTATATCTCCTAATGCTATCCCTCCTGCCTACCCCCACCCCCCCGGTGTGTGATGTTCCCCTTCCCATGTCCAAGTGATCTCAGTGTTCAATTCCCACCTATGAGTGAGAACATGCGGTGTTTGGTTTTCTGTTCTTGTGATAGTTTGCTAAGAATGATGGTTTCCAGCTGCATCCATGTCCCTACAAAGGACACGAACTTGTCCTTTTTTATGGCTGCATAGTATTCCATGGTGTATATGTGGCACATTTTCTTAATCCAGTCTGTCACTGATGGACATTTGGGTTGGTTCCAAGTCTTTGCTATCGTGAATAGTGCTGCAATAAACATACGTGTGCATGAGTCTTTATAGCAGCATGATTTATAATCCTTGGGGTATATACCCAGTAATGGGATGGCTGGGTCAAATGGTACTTCTAGTTGTAGATCCTTGAGGAATCACCATACTATCTTCCACAATGGTTGAACTAGTATACAGTCCCACCAACAGTGTAGAAGTGTTCCTACTTCTCCACATCCTCTCCAGCACCTGTTGTTTCCTGACTTTTTAATGATTGCCATTCTAACTGGTGTGAGATGGTATCTCATTGTGGTTTTGATTTGCATTTCTCTGATGGCTAGTGATGATGAGCATTTTTTCATGTGTCTATTGGCTGCATAAATGTCTTCTTTTGAGAAGTGTCTGGTCATATCCTTTTCCCACTTTTTGATGGGGTTGTTTGTTTTTTTCTTGTAAATTTGTTTGAGTTCTTTGTAGATTCTGGATATTAGCCCTTTGTCAGATGAGTAGATTACAAAAATTTTCTCCCATTCTGTAGGTTGCCTGTTCACTCTGATGATAGCTTCTTTTGCTGTGCAGAAGCTCTTTAGTTTAATTAGATCCCATTTGTCAATTTTAGCTTTTGTTGCCATTGTTTTTGGTGTTTTAGACATGAAGTCCTTGCCCATGCCTATGTCCTGAATGGTATTGCCTAGGTTTTCTTCTAGGGTTTTTATGGTTTTTAGATGTAATGTTTAAGTCTCTAATCCATCTTGAATTAATTTTTGTATAAGGAGTAAGGAAGGGATCCAGTTTCAGCTTTCTACTTATGGCTAGCCAATTTTCTCAGCACCATTTATTAAATAGGGAATCTTTCCCCATTTCTTGTTTTTGTCAGGTTTGTCAAAGATCAGATGGTTGTAGATGTGTGGTACTATTTCTGAGGGCTCTGTTCTGTTCCATTGGTCTAGATCTCTGTTTTGGTACCAGTACCATGCTGTTTTGGTTACTGTAGCCTTGTAGTATAGTTTGAAGTCAGGTAGCGTGATGCCTCCAGCTTTGTTCTTTTGACTTGGGATTGTCTTGGCAATGAGGGCTCTTTTTTGGTTCCATATGAACTTTAAAGCAGTTTTTTCCAATCCTGTGAAGAAAGTCATTGGTAGCTTAATGAGGATGGCATTGAATCTATAAATTACCTTGGGCAGTATGGCCATTTTCATGATATTGATTCTTCCTATCCATGAGCATGGAATGTTCTTCCATTTGTTTGTGTCCTCTTTTATTTCATTGAGCAGTGGTTTGTAGTTCTCCTTGAAGAGGTCCTTCACATCCCTTGTAAGTTGGATTCCTAGGTATTTTATTCTCTTTGAAGCAATTGTGAATGGGAGTTCATTCATGATTTGGCTCTCTGTTTGTCTGTTATTGCTATGTATAAGAATGCTTGTGATTTTTGCACATTGATTTTTTATCCTGAGACTTTGCTGAGGTTGCTTATCAGCTTAAGGAGATTTTGAGCTGAGACGATGGGGTTTTCTAAATATACAATCATGTCATCTACAAACAGGGACAATTTGACTTGCTCTTTTCCTAATTGAATACCCTTTATTTCTTTCTCTTCTTTCTCTTGCCTGATCGCCCTGACCAGAACTTCCAACACTGTGTTGAATAGGAGTGGTGAGAGGGCATCCCTATCTTGTGCCAGTTTTTAAGGGGAATGCTTCCAGTTTTTGCCCATTCAGTATGATATTGGCTGTGGGTTTGTCATAAATAGCTTTTTTATTTTGAGATACGTTCCCTCAATACCGACTTTATTGAGAGTTTTTAGCATGAAGGGCTGTTGAATTTTTTTGAAGGCCTTTTCTGCATCGATTGAGATAATCATGTGGTTTTTGTCTTTGATTCTGTTTATATGCTGGATTACATTTATTGATTTGCATATGTTGAACCAGTCTTGCATCCCAGGGATGAAGCCCACTTGATCATGGTGGATAAGCTTTTTGATGTGCTGCTGGATTCGGTTTGCCAGTATTTTATTGAGGATTTTTGCATTGATGTTCATCAGGGATATTGGTCTAAAATTATTATTTTTTTGTTGTGTCTCTGCCAGGCTTTAGTATCAGGATGATGTTGGCCTCATAAAATGAGTTAGGGAGGATTCCCTCTTTTTCTATTGATTGAAATAGTTACAGAAGGAATGGTACCAGCTCCTCCTTGTACCGCCGGTAGAATTTGGCTGTGAATCCGTCTGGTCCTGGACTTGTTTTGGTTGGTAGGCTATTAATTATTGCCTCAATTTCAGAGCCTGCTATTGGTCTATTCAGGGATTCAACTTCTTCCTGGTTTAGTTTTGGGAGAGTGTATGTGTCCAGGAATTTGTCCATTTCATCTAGGTTTTCTAGTTTATTTGCGTAGAGGAGTTTGTAGTATTCTCTGATGGTAGTTTGTATTTCTGTGGGGTTGGTGGTGATATCCCCTTTATCATTTTTTATTGCATCTATTTGATTCTTCTCTCTTTTCTTCTTTATTAGTCTTGCTAGTGGTCTGTTAATTTTGTTGATCTTTTCAAAAAACCAGCTCCTGGAATCATTGATTTTTTGAAGGGTTTTTGTGTCTCTATCTCCTTCAGTTCTGCTCTGATCTTAGTTATTTCTTGCCTTCTGCTAGCTTTTGAATGTGTTTGCTCTTGCTTCTCTAGTTCTTTTAATTGTTATGTAAGGGTGTCAATTTTAGATCCCTCCAGTTTTCTCTTGTGGGCATTTAGTGCTACAAATTTCCCTCTACACACTGCTTTAAATGTGTCCCAGAGATTCTGGTATGTTGTATCTTTGTTCTCATTGGTTTCAAAGAACATCTTTATTTCTGCCTTCATTTTGTTATGTTCCCAGTAGTCATTCAGGAGCAGGTTGTTCAGTTTCCATGTAGTTGAGCAGTTTTGATTGAGTGTCTTAGTCCTGAGTTCTAGTTTGATTGCACTGTGGTCTGAGAGACAGTTTGTTATAATTTCTGTTCTTTTACATTTGCTGAGGAGTGCTTTACTTCCAATTATATGGTCAATTTTGGAATAAGTGCGATGTGGTGCTGAGAAGAACGTATATTCTGTTGATTTGGGGTGGAGAGTTCTGTAGATGTCTATTAGGTTCGCTTGGTGCAGAGTTGAGTTCAATTCCTGGATATCCTTGTTAACTCTCATTATTATTGTGTGGGAGTCTAAGTCTCTTTGTAAGTCTTTAAGGACATGCTTTAGGAATCTGGGTGCTCCTGTATTGGGTGCATATAGATTTAAGATAGTTAGCTCTTCTTGTTGAATTGATCCCTTTACCATTATGTAATGGCCTTGTCTCTTTTGATCTTTGTTGGTTTAAAGTCTGTTTTATCAGAGACTAGGATTGCAACCCCTGCCTTTTTTTGTTTTCCATTTGCTTGTAGATCTTCCTCCATCCCTTTATTTTGAGCCTAAATATGTCTCTACACGTGAGATGGGTCTCCTGAATACAGCAAACTGATAGGTCTTGACTCTTTTTCCAATTTGCCAGTCTGTGTCTTTTAATTGGACCATTTGTCAATTTACATTTAAGATTAATATTGTTATGTGTGTGCTTGATCCTGTCATTATGATGTTAGCTGGTTATTTTGCTCGTTAGTTGACGCAGTTTCTTCCTAGCATCGATGGTCTTTATATTTTGGCATGTTTTTGCAATGGCTGGTACCAGTTGTTCCTTTCCATGTTTAGTGCTTCCTTCAGGAGCTCTTGTGGGGCAGGCCTGATGGTGACCAAATCTCTCAGCATTTGCTTGTCTGTAAAGGATTTTATTTCTCCTTCACTTATGAAACTTGGTTTGGCTGGATATGAAATTCTGGGTTGAAAATTCTTTTCTTAAAGAATGTTGAATATTGGGTCCCACTCTCTTCTTGCTTGTAGAGTTTCTGCCGAGAGATCTGCTGTTAGTCTGATGGGCTTCCCTTTGTGGGTAACCCGACCTTTCTCTCTGGCTGCCCTTAACATTTTTTCCTTCATTTCAACTTTGGTGAATCTGACAATTATGTGTCTTGGAGTTGCTCTTCTCGAGGAGCATCTTTGTGGTGTTCTCTGTATTTCCTGAATTTGAATGTTGGCCTGCCTTGCTAGGTTGGGGAAGTTCTCCTGGATAATATCCTGCAGAATGTTTTCCAACTTGGTTCCATTCTCCCTGTCACTTTCAGGTGCACCAATCAGATGTAGATTTGGTCTTTTCACATAATCCCATATTTCTTGGAGGCTTTGTTCATTTTTTTTACTCTTTTTTCTCTAAACTTCTCTTCTCACTTCATTTCATTCATTTGATCTTCAGTCACTGATACTCTTTCTTCCAGTTGATTGAGTTTGTTACTGAAACTTGTGCATTTGTCACATAGTTCTTGTGTCATCGTTTTCATCTCTATCAGGTCATTTATGGACTTCTCTGCATTGGTTATTCTAGTTATCCATTTGTCAAATCTTTTTTCAAGGTTTTTAGTTTCTTTGCACTGGGTTCATAGTTCCCCCTTTAGTTCTAAGAAGTTTGATCAACTGAAGCCTTCTTCTCTCAACTTGTCAAAGTCATTCTCCATCCAGCTTTGTTCTGTTGCTGGCAAGGAGCTGTGTTCCTTTGGAGGGGGAGATGCGCTCTGATTTTTTGAATTTTCAGCTTTTCTGCGCTGCTTTTCCCCATCTTTGTGGTTTTATCTACCTTTGGTCTTTGATGATGGTGATGTACAGATGGAGTTTTGGTGTGGACGTCCTTTCTCTTTGTTAGTTTTCCTTCTAACAGTCAGGACCCTCAGCTGCAAGTCTGTTGGAGTTTGCTTGAGGTCCACTCCAGACCCTGTTTGCCTAGGTATCAGCAGCGGAGGCTCAGTTGGAAATGCAGAAATCACCTGTCTTCTGTGTCACTCACGCTGGGAGCTGGAGGCTGGAGCTGTTCCTATTTGGCCATCTTGGTGACCCGTAAGGTATTTTCTGTGCAGAAAATCACCATTGATAAATTTTTCCATATTTGTGAATCTGAGAGGTTTTATTCCTCTGTTATATTTTTAGAGAGATTTATTCTTAGTAAAAACTTGTAATTAACTCCTTTCCCAAAAATTTTAAATAGGGCTAGGAAAATATTGTAAACACAGAATAATCTGACACAGAACCTACTTCTCCATATCTCTTGGGTGATATTGTATCATCATTGTATTAGTCTGTTCTGACACTGCTATGAAGAAATACCTGAGACTGAGTAATTTATAAAGTAAGTAGGTTTAATTCACTCACAGTTCTGCATGGCTGGGGAGGCCTCAGGAAACTTACAATCATGGCAGAAGGCAAAGGAGAAGCAGGCACCTTCTTCACAGGGTGGCCAGACGGAATGAGTGCCAGGAGGGGAAATACCAGGTTCTTACAAAACCATCGGATCTCAAGAGACTCACTCACTATCACGAGAACAGCATGGGGGGAACCACTCCCATGATCCAATTACCTCCACCTGCTCTTGCCCTTGACACATGAGGATTATGGGGATTACAATTAAAGGTGAGATTTGGGTGAGGACACACAGCCAAACCATATCGATCATCTTAACTATTCACAAATAGCTTACCATGAGACTGAATAAGTATCAGCGGAGTTCTGGCATTGGATTCTTTATATGCATCTTTCAAATTAACTCCAGTTCTTTGAAGATATTCATTTCCCATTTTTTCAGTTATAAACTTTCTCACTGAATTATTTAAACTTTCTGGTCTAAGAATTTTTATCTAGAAAAGAAAATATGGAAGATAAGGTAAAATTAAAAACCGCCCAGGGAGATATTCCCTATGGTAAAATGAAATAAAAATAAGAAGTATTCATTTTTTAGTTTTACAGCTAGAGTTTTCCTGTTGGGGAAGCTTAATGGGAAAGTCTATGCATGGAGAGGAAGCTGACACCATGTTCTTGTGGCCATAATGCGGCCCTTCTTAGATACCATGGCTACCTTGTGTCCTTGTGTCTCTATCTCTTTCACACTCTGAGTGAGCTCTTGCTTTGTTTGTAAAGATCCAAGTCATACTCCCTAATTCTGCAAAAAGAAATTTTTTTCCCCTCGGTTTTTTTCCTGCTCTGCTATACATGTCTAGAGCAAGAAAACCCCATGGTGTTGGAGGGAAGAAAATCCAGGATAACACAACTGGAAGAGTATTAATTCTTCCATTAATAAAATGAAAACAAATGGCACAATCTTTATATGTTTGAGCAATTAGAATACAAATCTGAAAAGAATGCTAGATGGACTAAAAGATTTTGGAAACAGTGTAAATGTGTAGTAAACAGAGGTTCAGGGTATACTGGAAATCATTGCAAACTTCAGAGGAAAGACCTTTCTCATAAAAACTGTTTTACACAAATCACTTACATGATATTTCTCTACCTAATGACCATAAAATATGTCCTGAACATGTTCAACATCTGGGACTCCATCATTTAAAGCAAAACTGAAGCTACACATGTCTGTGTGTCTGTGTGATGTACCAGGTTGGACCATGGGAAGTTGCCATTTTTACCTTTCAATAACTGTCAAATATTGGCAATTTTATATATTTAACACAGCACATTTAATCATTATGCTGAATTCTGCTCTTTTCTGTTATGTTTTGGAAAAATTATTCTTAAAATTTTCTTTTAATTATATGTATCATATATTTTTAAAAATGAAAATAGGCAGCACACAAAGACTCTAGGTCTAATAGCAGAGTTCACTCAGAATATCCAGTTAGTGAGACCGTGTTAGAATCATTGAGTGAAACAAATGATTAGGTGTTTCCCCGATACCATCACTGTCGAGAATCTATGCTCCCAAATGGTCATCATAATTTTTTGTCACCAATAGGCCACTAGCTCCTCTTTTTATTCTATTGATTAATCAAGATTTTGTTACATTTCTCCACTGTTGTAAATTTAAACCTTGAGGCTTTTTTTTTTTTTTTTTTTTTTTTTTAGAGGTAGGCGACAAAGGGAAGGTAGAAGAAACAGAGTTCTGTTGAATTCAATTTCACTAGCTCCTAAGCAACCACAAATCATTCTGAAAATTTTCTGCATGTCTATATCCCCTCATTGTCCTCTTTCACACCCTCTTTTCAGTCCAATAGGCTATAGCAGTGGCGAGGGGTGAAAAGCTAGGCAAAGTCCTTGTCCTCATGGAACTCTGAGAAATTCTCCTTCTCCAGGGCAAGCTTCTTTCTAATATATTTTAACTTAATCTTTTATGTGACAATCTCAATTTCTAACTCTTACAGGTCAGGCTCAGTTTTAAATATCTAACTTACTTTTCCTATGCATACACTCAACACTTGATCAGACCATGACTTCTACCTTCTGGTTTGGAAGATAGGATCACTATACTCATAAAATTTCTAGTTCATAAACTAAAATCACTGGGAACTTACTGGGAGAAGGTAATGTGGCACAGGTTTAAAATCTAGTTATTTTTGTTGTTCAGGTAATTCATCCTTGCTACATAAAATTCAAGCAATGCAAAAAGGTAAAAATGAAAAAGTGAAGGTCTTACTCCCCAGATACATTGTTTCTTGTATTGTTACTCCCCAGATATACCCCCAGATATGTTGTTTCTTATGGCTCCTCCTAGATATTTTCAACACATACACAGGCATCTCTCCACCTCCCTCTCTTTCTCCACAAATGAAGTTGTTCTGTACAGATTGTTCAATATTTTGTATTTGTCAATTAATATAGCTTAAATATATTTTCATGTCACGACTATGTCAATAATCCACATGTAGAGTAGAGGTATCGATCTGTTTAAAGTAGTCAGGTAGATAACAAAAATTAGAGAAGTGGGTTGGATAGAAGAAGAAAATCCTCTTCTAAAAGAAAAATAAAGATGCAAATATCATCATATTTGCAAATGGCAACTAACATTCAACTGCAGTGTCAGGAAGTAGCAGGGAGCAGTGAAGACTGTAGTGCATTGGGCCAAAGGGACAGACACTACTCAGCTCTAGCTATTGCTGCCATTGAGGAATGTGGGCTCAGTGTTGCCTAAGGCCAGAAATCTGGATTTTTATTTGAAATCTCTCAATTTTCAAATTTTGGCTCAAAAATAAAAAAAATCCAAACTCAAACCAAAACAAAAAACAAATGTGTGTATCAATGTTCCTAGCAGCATTGTTCACGATAGCCAAAAGGCAGAAACAAACCTTTGTTGTCTATCAATGGGTTAATGGCCAAATGAAACATGATATGTACACACAATGGGATATTACTCAGCCTTAAAATGGGAGGAAATTCTGACACATGGTACAACATGGATGAACTCTGAAAACATCATGCTATGTGAAATAAGCCAGACATAAGCATGATGGGAGGCAGAAGGCAGAATGGTGGTTGCCAGCAACTGTCAGGAGGAGAGACTGGGGAGTTATTATTTAACAGGTACAGAATTTCTATTTAAGACGATTACAAAGTTTTGGAAAGGTATGAGGATGATAGTTATGCAACATTGTAGATATACTAAATGTCACCGAATTGCATGCTTAAAGGGTTAAAAAGGATTATTATGAAGATTAAATGAAATAATGTATCTATATTTTATCACAATAAACTCAGAAAACAACTCACTTCAAGATATGTATACATATAATTTTAAAAAAATATATGATATTTATTTTAGTTATTTTTGCTTAAAAACTTAGAAGTTGCTATGGTCTGAATGCTGGTGTCTCCTCCAAATTTGTATGGTGAAACCTAATCTCCAATGTATCAGTATTAAGAGGTGGAAACTTAGGAGAGGATTAGGTCATGAGGGTGAGATTAGTTCCCTTATAAAGATAGCTCCCTTATAAATAAGTCTTGAGGAACCTGGGCAACATAGTGAGATCTCATCTCTTAAAAAATTAGCCTGTCATGGTGATGCACACCTGTAGTCTCAGCTACTCAGGTGGCTGAGGCAGGAGTTTCAGGCTGCAGTGAGCTATGATCACACCACTGCACTACAGTCCTACAGCCTGGATGACAGAGTGAGACCTAATTTAAAAAAAGAAAAGAAAAGAAAAAGACTTTCTTGTTGTGAGGACACAGCAAGATGATGCCACCCATGAAGCAAGCCCTCACCAGACACTGAATCTGCTGGGTCCTTGATGTTGGACTCCCAGCCTCCAGCGTGGTGAGCAGTACATTTCCGTTGTTTATAAATTACCCAATCTATTGGGTTTTAGCAATCTGTTTTGTTACAGCAACCCAAATGAATTAAGACAGAAATCTTCTAAGCAAGATCACAGGTTCAAATCCTATAAATTGCACCTGAAAAGCTGCAAAAAATCAAACAAAACTTCAGGCCAAATAGAACATGTTTATAAGCCAGATGCAGTCATATTTTGCAATCTTTACATAGAGAGAATTTTTAAAGTGTTGCAAAAATAAAGTTTAAGGCAGAAATCAAAAGGATTACTGGTTGTCCAGGTTAGCATTTTCAAGAATTTCAGGAAATTAAGAATTTAAGGAATTTAAATGAGGTGAGAGATTTTCCCTTCACTAAATTAGGGAATAAATGTCAAAATAAAGATTTTTTTAAGGCAATAAGGATGAATTTAGGATAATCTACCCTGGAAAGTATAATATAGTATGACTACCAAGAACACAGATATGAGAGCCAAGCTGTCTGAGATTCAACCTGGCTCTATTAGGCAATTTATAAACCTTGGTTTCCTAATCTGTAAAATGAGGGAAATAATTGTGCCTACCTTCCAAGACTATTATAAGTATTAACTGGAATAATATATGTAAAGTGCTTAACACATACTAAATTCTTCATGTGTTAGGGGTGCTAATAAATGACACCCATGCATACCCATAATCCACCCACCTCTACCCTCAGCCAGGTTCTGAAACAATTGAGAAATAGAGGTGTTGGGCAAAAATATCATTTTATTAATAATAAAGGTCATGCTGGTGGATGTGGCTTAGGTATGAGGCAACAATGTGCTTCCTGATACAGAATCTAGAATTAGACAGACTTACCTGTCACAAGTAGTGCTGGTCAGCCACTGGCCTCTCCCTATAGGACCAAGGTCTGTTCCTGTATGGTTTATGGCATGGAGAAGCAGCCAGAAAGTATACTCGTTATAGGCAGACAAATCCCAAAAGGGATAGGGCTATGAGTCCTCCTTTCTAGGGAAGAACAAATGAGGGGACAGAGGGACTCCAGGAATGTTCCTCACATTGGACTCTCCATATGAAGGAAGCATTAAGGGGAGGTGTAGGTGTTTCCCTCTCACATTAACGTTCACAAAATGTACTTTAAAAATACATTTTACTTGTAAAATTTTAATTTTGAAGGGCTTAAGTTACTAATAAAGCACTCAAAATATTTAGAATATTAATATTTCCTCATAAGATATCTTACCAAAATAAGTCTTTGAAATGAAGTGAGTTTCTCCCAGGGAAAATTTATACGATTACATGTTTCTTTATTTTCATTCAAAAGTTCAGCTAGATATAATTTAGAGAAAGAAACTGGGATTAACAGTCAAATACTTTTTATCATTAAAAGATATCACAATGAACATTTCTGTCATAAACTTATGAAGTTTTTTTTTTTCTCAACATGGCTGACTTTTAAAGTGAGCTTTATTTTCGTAAGCTTTACGGCATCACTAGCTGCGCTTCACACCTCAAAACACGGAGACATTAAGACGGATTTAAGTTTCAACTTGGACCAACTGAAGTGGTGAATGAATAGTAATACAAGAAGATGATGGACAGATGAAGAAATAAAATGAGAAGCCAAAGGCACAGCCAGTCAACACATTATAACCCGTTCCTGTATATGTGGTGTTTTTCTGATGAATATAAACTAATAAGAGTAGAGGTTGGAGATTTCTATTTATCCAGCTATAACAGATATGGGAAATGAGAATCAAATGGAAATGCAACCAGATTATCAAATTTTTGAAAAATTAAATATTATATCTATCTACATATATTTAATACTGACCCCTCTTACCACCACAATAGAGTCCTACTGGATTACAATTTTTTGCAAGGTGGGAAGTCTTCTAGTCTTCATTTCCAGCTGTCCTGGATACAGTTATCATTTCTACTTACCTCTTATTTCTGTGGTATTTTCCCAATGTCTAACTTTAAATACAAATTAGGTTATAGAAATGGCTTTTTTGAATGCAGATAATATTGATGTGTTGATCTTAAGAAAAGTTCATGATACATGAAGGTATAGTTATAAATGGATAATTTGGGGTTATTTGCAAAATAAAAAGGTCTTCACTTTACAAAAAGGGTCAATAAAGAATTCTTTTAAATAAAAGTTGCTGACTCTTACAGTATAATAAATTATGAGTCCCACATATATTAGAGATAAATGCAACAAAATAAAATGATAACGACTCAAAGAGAAAACTCTACAGGAGGAGGAGACCTTAATAAGAACTTGAAATCAAGAATGTATAAAAGAAAAAAATAGACATAATTGACTATACAAACATTTAAACACATATAGCATAAGTACTATAAAAACAAATTCAATAGACAATAAAAAATTCAGAAAAATATTTGAATATAGATGTTAATACATATAATAAGACAAAAGCGAATTATCTATAACACTAATGGGAGTTTAAGCTTTTCAGATGGGCAAAATTAAAAAAAATCAATACTCCTATGGAAAATGGGCATTCATATTGCTGGTGGAAATATAAATTATCATAGACTTTTAAAGAAAGCAACTTGGCAGCAACTTTTAACATAAAAATAATTTCCTTTTGTTCCAGCAATTCCACTTCTGATTATTTATCTTATAGAAATAAAAGCAAAGGAAAAATGTATAAGGATGTTTATGTTATTGCATAATATAATTGTTTATTTTGGCAAAAATCAGGAAGTGAAGTAGAGAAAAATGTGGAAGGAAACAAATTAGGTTGTATTCTGAGTGGGGGTGTTATGAGTGAAGGTAGTAGGGAAAAACGAAGGAGAGTTCGAAGTGGAAAAAGAAAAAGAAAAAGATGTGCTAAAAATAGTAAGTCATTTGAATTTAAGGTAAGATCCTTTCCCATGTAATTTTAAAAATACACATTTGTTAAAATGAACAATATATGTAGGTTTGTTCAGATCCAAGATTCCAAACTAGCATGGTGTAATGAAACTAGTGTGGTATATTTAATCTCTCTGAAATTCTGATTTCTAATCAGATTTACTCATGAAGTTCTTTATAATCCTTTCATGGATTGTTATGAGGATTATATTGAATAACATGTGCATGCTTAAAATGTAGTTATATTCCTCCCTTCAATTTTTTCATAATGTAAGATATTGTACGACATTTACAAATTGAAAATCCATACACATACACACATACTTAAGTTAGGTTAAAACATTTAATGCTTTCTTACTCTCCTCTGGTGGTTTTGTATTTTCCTCCAATGAAGCATTTTCTGAAGAGAAAGGTGTGCTGATCAGAGAATAAACTGCTTTACTGTTCTTAAAAGTATCCCATTGTGATACATTTGATAAAAGGGATTTGCACAGAAGTGAAAATGGTTCCAGGTGAGCGCTGACATATTGGCACTGCCTCCATCTAGAATCTGACAGCCACTGAAGATGCTGACTTTCATCTATTTCAAATGTGCCTAATAAAAAAAGAAAAATGATCACATTAGAAGAGATAAGCCCTTTACCTTTTAGTTATTTATTACAAAGTAGATACTTGACAAAGATGTGCTGCTAGGCTATTTCATATAAAAACTATTTTATAGAAATAAAAATATATTTTACATAAATAAAACAGAAAGCTACTTTATGTAAAAATTACATAAGAGGTAATTGTTTTTATTGTGGTAAAAATATAACTAAATTTATCATTCTAAACCTTTTTTTGTTTTTGTTTTTTGAGATAGAGTCTCATTCTCACCCAGGCTGGAGTGCAGTGGTGCGATCTCTGCTCACTGCAACCTTTGCTTCCTGGTTTCAAGCGATTATTGTGCCTCAGCCTCACAAGTAGCTGGGATTACAGGTGTGTGCCACAATGCCCGGCTAATTTTTGTATTTTTTGCCATGTTGGCCAGGCTGATCTCAAACTCCTGGCCTAAAGTGATCTGCCTCCCACCTTGATCTCCCAAAGTGTTGGGACTACAGGCATGAGCCACTACACGCAGTCCATCTTAACCATTCTTAAGTGTACACTTTGGTAGTGTTAAAGATATTAATACTGTTGTGAAACTGAGAATAAATCCCAGTTGGTTATGGTGTACAATCTTCTTAATGTGCTGTTGAATTTGGTTTGTTAGTATTTTGCTGAGGATTTTTGCATCAATGTTATTCAGAAATATTGGTCTGTAGTTTACTTGTAGTATGTTTGTCTGGCTTTGGTATCAGAATAATACTGGCCTCACAGAATGAGTTAGAAAGTGTTTCTGTCTCTTCAATTTTTGAAAGAGCTTCAGGAAAATTTGTGTTAATTTTTAAATGTTTGGTAGAATTCAATGAAGCCAACTCGTCCTAAAATTTGCTTTTTTTTTTTGGCGGTTTTTGATTACCTGTTCAATCTCCTTGTTATTGGTGTGTTCAGATTTTCTATTTCTTCATGATTCAGTCTCAGCAGACTACAAGGAGTTTATCCATCACTTCTAGGTTATCCAATTCATTGGCATACAATTGTTCATGGTAGTCTCTTAGAAATCTTTTTATTTCTCTGCATCTACTTTAATGTTGTCCCTTTCTTTCCTGATTTTTATTATTTGCATCTTCTCTCTTTTTTTCTTAGTTAACTGAGCTCAAGGTTTGCAAATTTTGTTGATCTTTTCAAAACACCAACCGTTAGTTTTGTTTATTCTTTTTCTATTCTCTATTTTGTTTATCACTGCTTTAGTCTTTATTATTTCATTCCTTTTGCTAGCTTTGGGTTTAATATGCTGTTTTTCTAGTTTCTTGAGGTAAAAGTTATGTACACTTTCTTCTTTTTTAATGTAGGTATTTACAGTTATAAACTTTCATCTTAGCACTGCTTTCAATGTATCCCCTAAGTTTTAATATGTTGCATTTTCATTTGTCCCTAAGTATTTTCTAATTTCCCTTGTGATTTAGTCTTTGACCTACTGGGTGTTTAAGAGTGTGTTAATTTCTACATCTTTGTGGATTTTTCAGTTTTCATTCTGTTGATTTCTAGTATCATTTCATTGTGTTTGGCAAATACACTTGGTATGACTTCTTCTTGAATTTGTTAAGATTTGTTTCATGGTCTAACATGTGGTCTATCCTGGGGAATGTTTATGTGTACTTAATAAGAATGTACATCCTGCTGTTATTGGGAAGACAGCTCTGTGTATGTCTGTTTGATCCAGTTGATCTACTATGTTGTTCAATTTTCTTATGACCTTCTGTTTCATTGTTTTATTCAGTACTGAAAATGGAGTACTGAAGTCTCCTACTATTATTGGGTTGCTGTCTTATTTCTCCCTTTAATTTGTCAAAGTTTGCTTCATGTATTTGGGAGCTCTGAGGTTTAGTGCATAAGCATTTATTACTACATATCTTCTTGGTGAATTGACCCTTTTATCATTATCTCACATCTGTCTTTGTCTTTTGTAACAGTTTTGATTTCAAGTCTACTTCATCTGATATTACTATAACCACTCCTACTCTCTTTGGTTACCATTTGCATGGAATATTTTTCTCCATTCTTTCATTTTCAGCCTATGTGTTTCTTTAGATATGAGTCTCCTGTAGACAGCATATAGTTAGATACTGTTTTTAAAATTAATTCGGCCAATCTGTGCCTTTTTATTGAAGAGTTTAATCCATTTAAATTTAAAGTAATTACTCATAGGGAAGGAATTACTATTGCCATTTGTTGTTTTCTGTATGTCTTGTAACTTTCTTCCTTCCTGTCCTCTTTTATTGCCTTTTTCGGTATTTTGTTGATTTTCATAGTGATATATTTTGATTCCCTTCTCATTTTGTTTTGTGCATATTCTATAGATATTTTCTTTGTGGTTACTATTGCAATTACATAGTTTAATCTTAATTTTATAGCATTCTATTTTAAACTGACAACAACTTAACTTCAGTCTCATACAAAAATTCTACTCCCATCCTGGCAACATAATGAGATCTCATCTCTACAAAAAATTTTTAAAAATTAGCTGGGTATGGTGGCATGTGCCTGCAGTCCCAGCTACTTGGGAGGTGAGGTGAGAGGATCACTTGAGCCCAGAAGTTGGAGGCTACAGTGAGCTATGATCCCATCACTGTATTCTAGCCTGGGTGACAGTGAAACTATGCCTTCAAAAAAACCAAAATCTACTAATTTAGGGCTTTAGCACCCCCACTTATGTTATTGATGTCACAAGTTACATTTTTATATATTGCATACCCATTAACATAATTATAGAGTAAAAAATGTTTTTGTAACTTAAGTTACATTTACCAAAATTACAATAGTACGAGTTACTATCTTTCTCCACATATTTACCTTTACTGAAGAACCTTATATTTTTCATATAGTTTCATGTTGCTGTGTATTATCCTTTTGCTTCAACTTAAAGGAGTTTCTTTAGCATTTCTTGGAGAGCATTTCTAGTGGTAATAAACTCCCTCAATGTTTGTTTATCTGAGAAATCTTAATTTTTCTTTCATTTTTGAAGGGCAGTTTTGACACATAAAGTATTATTGGTTGAGAGTTTTTTTCTTTTAGCACTTTGAATATGTATCTCACTCCCTCTAGTTTGCAAAGATTTTCCTGAGAAATCACTGGTAATCATATAGAAGCTCCCTTGTATGTACAAATAACTTTTTCTCTTGCTGCTTTCAAGATTCTGTCATTGTCTTTGACTTTAGACAGTTTGATAATAATGTGTCTGCTGTGTTTCTTTTTGGATTCATCCTAGTGGAGTTCTTTGAATTTTTTGAACCTGTATGTTTTTTTCTTTCCTTAGATTTGGGAAGTTTTTAGCGACTGTTTCTTCAGAGAATTTCTCTACCCCTTTCTCTCTTTTTTTCTTCTTCTGGGAGTGCCATAATGCATATATTGGTCAATTTAATAGCATCCTATAGGTCCCTTAGGCTCTTTTTGCTTCTTAAATTTTTAGCTTTTTTTTGCTTTTCTGACTTGATAATTTCAAATGATCTGTCTTCAAGTTTGTTGATTCTTTGTTCTGTCTGATTAAGTCTGCTGTTGAACCCCTGTAATAATTTTTCAGTTCAGTTTTTGCATTTTTCACCTTCAGAATTTGTTTCATTCTTTTTTATAGTTTTTATGTCTTTGCTGATATTCTCATTTTGTTCATGCATCATTTAACTGACTTTATTTAGTTCTCTGTTATTTATTTATTTATTTTAGCTCACTGAGCAACTTTATGACAGCTATTTTAAATTCCTTGTCAGGCAGCTCATAGATCTGCATTTCTGTGGGACTGGTTTCTGGAGCTTCATTTTGTTCCTTTGATTGGACCATTTCCCCTTGTTTCTTTGTTTGCCTTAATATCTTTTTTTCCGGGGTTGGCATCTGAAAAAACAACCACCTTTCCCAGTCTTTGGTACTGGCTTTGTGCAGGGGAAAACCCTCACCAACCAGCCTAGTTGGAGGTTCTAAGACCTTTTTAACCTTTTCTAATCCCTTGCTCCCCCTAATTTCTCCCTGTGAAACTGTAGGTCTAATGTGCTGCTTGCATCTGGATTTTAGTGGCTTCCAAACTCCAGTGCCAGTCTTGCCAATATTCTGAGTCAGGCAAGACAAAAACCAGTCCCTTGGGAGGCCCCTAGACAAGCCAGAACACTGGATGCACTGTCTACTCTTTTGTTTCTATCTGAGGGAAGAGCTCTGATATGGGGTATTTCCTGTCAGTTGTTCCACATTATACCACAAAGAGGGAGGGGCATGAATAGGCATGTGTCAAATGATGCAAAATTTCCTACCCCTTTCACTGGAGTCTCTTCTTGGTTTTACAATAGCCTGGATGCTGTAGCTTCTCAACTGATCTCTAGAGTTCTCGCAGAGGTATTCTGATCTGTATATTGTTGTTACCTTGGTATCTCTGTGAAGGAAGGGAGCCTATAGCATCCTACTCTGCCATTTTGCAGACTTAAAATTTACAAATTACAGCATAACAACGTGAATGTATTTAATATCACTTAAAAATTGAGATGATAAATTCTATGTTATATGTATTTGACCACAGCTTAGATAATAAACATAATAAAAATACAACATAGACACATTTAAAAGATTCAATAATTAAATAATTGTGTCTAACCTTTTTGGATAAACATGACTTTTGCGTTTCAAATTTTCAACCAAGTTTTCATAAGAAAATGAGGGCAACTGTAATTAGGGGTGGGGGAAGTTTTAACTCCTGAAGGTATCCAATCAGTGTTTATGTTTGGGTGTGCTCCTGTTGACTACCATTAGATATTCTGCTTTGTAGATTAGGATTATAATAATCATAGCAATTATCATTTATGTATTCATTCATTCATTAAAAAATTATTGAGTAACAGTGGAGGTGCTTGACCTCAAGCTACTTTACTTTAATCAATTATAGAGGCATTGACTTGGAGCACCTTAATGGAAGGAAACACACTTTTAATGGACTTTTACGGAATCCAGAATAATAACTTTTACTTACTAGTAAGTCTAGACTGGGATAATGCACTTTTAATATTTATCAATATGCCAGAATATAAAAAGATGTTCCATTCTTCTTCTGGTAGGAATCCAATGTCATCCTGTATTAGATTTCCATTAGCATTATTTTGCATGATTGCAGTACAAAGCCGAAAAGAGAAGCAAAGTTTATCTTCATTAAATAGAGCTGAAGAAACCACCTATAGGGAAAATGTAACATATTAATCCAGTGAGATTAAATAAACAAGTAAAATCCACACTAAAGAATGTCTCACCTTAAAAATACTTTTTGTCAACACATCCATTGCACTTTTAATATGCTTATCTAAGAGATTTTTCTCATTTTCCAAGTTGGGTTCTTTTGAAATATTTATAATCTCATGAACTTCTTTTGGAGACACTTTCTCCCTTTTAAAACTATGTTCTTGTTCTTTGCTTTTGGAAACTACTGACAAAACAAAAACCTGATGAAACCAGTCTAGGGAGAACTGGTACATGTAGTTGATTTGCGTGAGACCAGCTACTAGAAAGTAGAGCAGGGCACCTCGGGTTGCAATGGGGAGATAGTTTTTACGTATTGCTTGGATTTCACTTTCAGCTTTTTTTGTTGCTTCAATGCGCTTTGAAATTTCATTTGATGTCATTTTGGATTTTCTTAAGGTATCTATAATTTCTTCATCATCTAACGCGTATCCTAAAGATAAACAAAAAGTGAAGTTAAATAAAGACTACTGTAACAGTAAGTGGCTATTTCCTCACTCTGCACTCTTTGTGTAAGGGTTTTTACTGTTGGCTTCTTACTGGCTTTATGTCCGACATGGGCTCTTTTTTTTTTTTTTTTTTTGAGACGGAGTCTTGCTCTGTCACCCAGGCTGGAGTGCAGTGGCCGGATCTCAGCTCACTGCAAGCTCCTCCTCTCGGGTTCACGCCATTCTCCTGCCTCAGCCTCCCGAGTAGCTGGGACTACAGGCACCCGCCACTTCGCCCGGCTAGTTTTTTTTTTTGTATTTTTTAGTAGAGATGGGGTTTCACCGTGTTAGCCAGGATGGTCTCGATCTCCTGACCGCGTGATCCACCCGTCTCGGCCTCTCAAAATGCTGGGATTACAGGCTTGAGCCACCGCGCCCGGCCCCGACATGGGCTCTTAAATGAAGTTAGGTAATATTTCTAATAAGAATTTGAGGCGGGGCGCGGTGGCTCAAGCCTGTAATCCCAGCACTTTGGGAGGCCGAGACAGGCGGATCACGAGGTCAGGAGATCGAGACCATCCTGGCTAACACGGTGAAACCCCGTTTCTACTAAAAAAATACAAAAAACTAGCCGGGCGTGGTGGTGGGTGCCTGTAGTCCCAGCTACTCGGGAGGCTGAGGCAGGAGAATGGTGTGAACCCGGGAGGCGGAGCTTGCAGTAGTGAGCTGAGATCCGGCCACTGCACTCCAGCCTGGGCGACAGTGTGAGACTCCATCTCAAAAAAAAAAAAAAAAAAAAAAGATTTTGATTAATAGTATGTACACCTCACTTCCCACTCCCTCATCTCTTCTTTATATTACTTTAGTATTGGTGGATCCTATTTTTATTACAGGCATATAATAAGTAACCATTCCATGATAAGGAATACATTTACAGTATGACCCACTATACACACAGAATATTAAAATCAATTTTCAAAAAATAACAAGTATGCCATTATTTCACGTGATGTGTTCTGATATTTTGTATTCTATTTTATTAAACATATGAAACTGATCATGGCCAATGACGTTTATTTCTCAACCCACTAACAGATTGCAACTCACCTTTTGAAAAAGCACTTCTCTAGAAAGTACAAATAATAAATCTATTCCCTTCACATATTTAAGGGAGCTCTCAGGTTTCCATTATAAACTCTTCTGTTTTATGGGCTAAACATCCACATTTTCCTCAACTGCTTTTTTCTTATGATATGATTTTTAGAGCCCTCTTTGATTCTTGCCCTTGGACACATTTTAGTTTGAAACGAGCCTTTTAAAAATGTGGCATCCAGAACTAAACACAGTATTTCAGCTTGATATGACTATTGCTGGCAATAATGAAATTAGTATATTCCACAATCTGTGTACCATATTCTTATTGATGCAGGTGAAGCTTTTACAGGAATGTCTGGACCTAAGTCATGGACCACCTCTCACAGTACTCACCCTATCACACCATTTCCCACAGAGGTTGGGCAGTCACACCAAAGAGAAAATAAGAGGCAATAAGAATGGCTAGTTTTCGGCCAGGCGCAGTGGGTAGCTTACAACTGTAATCTCAGCACTTTGGGAAGCCGAGAAGGGCGGATCACGAGGTGAAGAGATCGAGACCATCTTGGCCAACATGGTGAAACCGCTTCTCTACTAAAAATACAAAAATTAGCTGGGTGTGGTGGTGCATGCCTGTAGTCCCAGCTACTTGGGAGGCTGAGGCAGGAGAATCGCTGGAACCTGGGAGGTGGAGGTTGCAGTGAGCCAAGATTGTGCCACTGTACTCCAGCCTGGCAATGGATCGAAACACTATCTCAATAAATAAATAAATAAACATAAGAATGCCTAGTTTTCACTATTCACAATAGCAAAGGCATGTAATCAACCTAAATGCCCATCAGTGATAGACTGGATGAAGAAAATATGGTACATACGATGCAGCCATAAAAAAGAACAAGATCATGTCCTTGGCAGGGACTTGGATGGAACTGGAGGCCATTATCCTCAGCAAACTAACACAGAAACAGAAAACTAAACACTCCACGTTTTCACTTGTAAGTGGGAGCTAAATGATGAGAACACCTGGACACATACAGGGGAACAACATATACAGGAACCTATTAGAGGGTGATGAGTAGTAGGAGGGAGAGAATCAGGAAAAATAACTAATGGGTCCTAGGCTTAATACCTGAGTGATGAAATAATCTGTACAGCAAACCCCCATGACACAAGTTTACCTATGTAACAAACCTGCATTTGTAGCCCTGAACTTAAAAGTTAAAAAACAAACAAACAAAAAGCCTAGTTTTACTAAATCCTAGAAAGGAGGAGGAAAAATTATGCATATAATCAAGGTGTCTCTTAATTTAGTTTTTTTCCAGAACAATTTTTACTGAAACCACTATTACTCAAAGATCACAGTCTTTAAAAAATACCCAGACTCTACCACAAGGAACAAATGGTAGAGAATAAACAGCAAAGGCACAATAAAAGCATATAGTGCCCTAATGAGTGTTATCTTAAACACCTTTTCACTTAGCTCATGAAATCCATCTTTTGTTCAATTCAGGTGAAGTTTATAGCAAAATATGACTTGTTATATGAGTGGTTCATAAAATGGGAGTGGCTGTGCTTCTGAATCTTGATAGTCACCTTCTATGTATATTATATAATACTTAGATGTTTTGCTCCCTAAGGAGTTACCAGCCAATGGCTCCAGTCTTACAAGAAAACCAAAAACCAAAAACCAAAAAAAAAACAAAAAAAAAACAGATACAGAAGCCTTGTCCATGTAGTTAGCCTTATTACTAGAAGCACAATTTATTCATGTGTTATAAAGAAACATCTTATTAGGTATAATTAACATTGAAAAGGAATAAAGTCAGGTCCTCCAGGCATAAATGTGTATTTAACATTTCATAATAAAAATATGCTTCTAAATGAGGATTTGCCTGTATTTCTAATATAAGATATAATTAAATTTGAGCTCTTTTTTTTTGTAAACATGGTTGCAAAAATTGAGTTATAGACTTTATTTGTCTTAAAAATTCTCTATTTAACACATATCTCTTTTTGGAATTGGGTTAAGATAATGGCATGCTAAGGCAGCAACACTCAGGAGGATCCTAGGAGGAAAGGCATGCCCTCCCCACTACTCTCCCTACTGAAGCTTTTGTTTGTTTGAGGTTTTAAACAAAATGTAAAGTCTCCTAAGGTCTTCATCATTTCCCCAAACCAAGGCAGTTGTATGCCATAAAAATGTAAGTTCTTTGTTAAAGGTTAAGAACATGCTGAACAAGTCAGTGTTTTCTGCACATCTTAGCAGACCTTACAGAGGCAACACTGGAACTCCTCATCAAAGTTATTCTTGTTTCGGCCACACGTCTCAGCAAGGTGCTGTTACTTGCAGCAATTTGTTAGGGAAGAAATGTCAATATTAAGGTAAATGTCTAACAGCGGGGAGCCACATCCTTTCGGTGGAGAAAGGTTTGTAACCACAATGTGGGAATGGCTCAAATTCATCACTGCACTGATACAAGGCATTGCACTGATACAAGACAGACAGATCTGTCTTGCTTCCGGGAAGTCCAAGGCAGCACGGTGAATGTGGTTCCAGCTCTGGATGATAAAGAATGGGCTACCACGTAGTAGCACCTGTGAGCGCTGGCTGAGAGGAGGGGCAAGCGGGCAAATGTGGACCCAGGCTGTGAGGGGTGGGGGTGGGACCCATGGCATCACTGCCCCAAAAGTTCCAGTGTTAACACATAGGTAACATCATCCAAAGTATCTCTCTGTATACATATGTGCAGATAGAAGGGTAAGTAAATGGATTGATAAACAGACAGAATATGCGTGTGTGTGTGTGTTTATGAGAAATGGATACTACTATAAATACTGTGTTTTAAGTAACTAGTAAATTTACCTTTACTGGAATTAAGAAAAAGAATAAACAGAATTGCTGAATCTCAGGTAAACATTTCTTGAATATAATATATATTAGTTTCTAAAACATTATTCTACGATTATAAGAAAAGATGATGAAAGCAATGAAAGAATTCAATCTCTATTTAAAAAAATAAAAATACATTTTGAATTTCAAACAGGATGGATTGGCTTCTCTGCAGGAACTGTGAGGTTACTGCACTCAGGTTTCCTTCCACTGTCTGATTCTGATTGCTCAGTCGGTGAGACTTCATCATCAAGTAGTTTTTGTTTGTTTTGTTTTTAATTCCCTGGGTTCTTTTATGTTTGAAATAGTCAATATTGCTCCCAAGGTATGGGTGCTTCATGCCCTATCAAACTTGGTTTCCTCATCTTTCAAAAATTACATTCTTAATTATTACTATTGGTAAAATTTTGCCTTTAAAAAAAAAAGTAGCTTTTAATTTGTTTTAGTACAGTATCTGGTAACAATGGACTTGCATTTCAGACCATGGGCTTTAGATTAGACAAATAATATGTAATCAGAAGCGGACATAATAATTGTGTAGAGAGCTTCAAAAATAAACATGAGCCAGGGCCCAATGTGTGGAAGTTCAGATTCAGTAAGTCTGTGGTGGTAGCCACTGGGCATTTGTATTTTTCAAAAAGAAAGAAAAGTAATAAATTCTACAGATGATTTCTATACATACTCTTGAGGACTAAAGTGTTTGAGAAACCTTCAAGTTCCAATGAGTCACAAGTTAAAACAGAAAGGCAGTCCATTGTTAGATAAACTGCATTTTATCACAGTTGAGTTAGGGGCCTACATCAGTGTGACTCAGGAATTTATGTTTCTTGAAGTTTAGATGCAGTAAAGATTTTTTTGTGCTGGAGAGGAAAATAATTTCTACTGCTACTTTAATTAACAGTCTTTTTTTTTTTTTCTTTTTTTCTTTTTTTTTTTTTTTTAGACGGAGTTTCGTTCTTCTTAACTCAGGCTGGAATGCATTGGCGCCATCTTGACTCACCACAGCCTCCACCTCCTGGGTTCAAGCGATTCTCCTGTCTCAGCCTCCTGAGTAGCTGGGATTACAGGCATGCACCACCAAGCCCGGCTAATTTTGTATTTTTAGTAGAGACGGGGTTTCCCCATGTTGGTCAGGCTGGTCTCCAACTCCTGACCTCAGGTGATCCGCCTGCTTCAGCCTCCCAAAGTGTTGGGATTACAGGCGTGAGCCACCGTGCCCGGCCAACAGCATGTTTTAATGGGATATATAAAAGTCACTGGATTATTTGCTTTTAAAATATCTTTTAGTTAGTAAGTCGGGTGTGGTGGCATGCGCTGGTAATCCCAGGTACTCAGGAAGTTGAGGCAGGAGAATCACTGGAACCCAGGAGGTGGAGGTTGCAGTGAACCGAGATTGCGCCACTGCACTCCAGCCTGGGTGATGGAGTGAGACTGTCTAAAAAAATAAATAAATAAATAAAAAATAAAATATCTTTTCATTGTTAATACTTGGGGAAAGCCCAATCATTCAGTCTCTGTAATCTAACTTGAGACCTATAACAGATGTCTGTACCTGAAGTACAGACATGGGGGGAACTAACTAGACTCTGTAAAATTTGTCTTACAACTTATACCAGTTACAGGGTGGCAAATGTTCTACAACACAATGAGCTAAAGCAAAAGTGGAACTGAGGGACACCAAAATTCACAATGTTTAAGTTTAGAAATGGGGTGATTCACCTACCTTTATCAGTTATCTGGTGGAAATGGAGATTTGCTATTTTTGGCTCAGATTCAAAATTTGGTTCTCATAACTTTTTATTCTATCCGTTGCAAAGATCTCTTACTATCACTAAATATCTTGACTTACCTTGTGCTTTCTGCAGTAAATTTAATGTTTTTTCCTCTAGTTCTTCAAGAGTTACGGCATCAAGGGAAATACTCTCCAGTAACTTGGAACGTTGATCTTCTAAATGAGGAACTTCATGAGTTACCACAGTAGACAAGAGTTGATCTTGCAAACCTTGGAATGTTACAGTGAAGTTGATCATAGTAACAAAGTTATAAACTGATGGAAGAAAATGGGGGTTGTCTATTTCTGTAGATAAGTATAACCTAAACATGAGAAAGGCACCAGTTATTCAAAGAACATATAGAAGAAAAAAATGAACAATTTATTTAAAAATACATAAAGCATTTTTCCTGGAAGTACACAAGATTTTTAGTGTTTTTCAGTTTTGTATACAAAGTACACTTTCAATGTATACTATGTGAATACATTTGCATTGAAGTCTTAAAAAAATACAACCACAGACTGTGTATATGCTATGTTTAGTTTACACATAAGGACAGAGTACAGAAAATGTTAAACAGTAGAAGTTTTGACTTGCCACTAGATCATTGTGAAAACCATGGTTTTTACCCTTAGTGAGTTGAGAAGCCAATGGAGGGATTGGAGGAGTGACATGGTCTTTTAAATCAGACTTCTCTAGCAGCTATCATTTAAAAAAAAAAAATTTCAGTAGCTTTAGGGGTAAAGCTACATGGATGAATTGTATGGTGGTGAAGTCTGAAATTTCGGTGCATCCGTCACCTGAGCAGTGAACCTTGTACCCAAGATGTAGCAGCCATCTTGAGAACAGCCTGAGAGGAGAGGCAGAGGAGCAAGAGGGAAGCTGGGAGACTGGGTAACATGTGAGAAATGATGGTGGCGTGGAGCAGGGTGGTGTCAGTGGCAGTCATACTGAAGAGTGGGCAGATTAATAAAGCAGAGACAATTCTTCATTCCACTTTATGAAGAGTGAAATTGAAGCTTAATGATATTAAATAAATTGCCCATATCACATGGCCAGAAAGTGACAGAGTGAGGTCCATCACTGAAGCCTGCCCTCTACTCCAGCACCTTCTCAACACACATTCCTAACATGGGGACCGGGTTATCTATTCAGGAAAATTAGCATTTTTAGCACTGTTACTTCATTAGCATTTTTAGCGCTGTTACTTAATCAAACAAATTATATCCAGTAAGAAAAAAGAATGGGTTAATGCAGTGTTTTCCAAAGTGTAGTCTATACAACACTATTTTCTGGAGAGGGTTTGGTGAATAAAGGGGTTTTAAGTCCTGTAGGACTGTTACCTTTAGCCCACTTTAAGAAGCCTTGGGATCTCTTTTTTGAGTGACACCTATTACAGCATGGAAATGTTTTGACGAACGTACTTTGGAAACTGTTTTATTAACAGAGGAGAGAATTATTATTATCATTATTATTATTTCAGACAGAGTTTTGCTCTTGTTGCCCAGGCTGGAGTGCAATGGTGCGATCTTGGCTCCCAGGTGCAACCTTCGCCTCCCAGGTTCAAGCGATTCTCCTGCCTCAGCCTCCCAAGTAGCTGGGATTACAGGCATGCGCCACCACACCTGAGTAATTTTTTTTTTTTTTTTTGTATTTAGTAGAGAAAGGGGTTTCACCATGTTGGTCAGGCTGGTCTTGAACTCCTGACCTCAGGTGATCCACCTGCCTCAGCTTCCCAAAGTGCTGGGATTACAGGCGTGCACCACCACGCCTGGCCACAGAAGAGAGAATTCTAAGGAGTAATAATTTCGTGAGAGATTGCAGCCCTGCACAGGGGAGAGGACACACTGACCAACAGGTTTGAGTCAGCACCGCTTGGTAAGGAGTCAGTGTGTCAGAATTCCTGGGAATAAGTTAAAAGCACCAGGCTGATGATGGCTAAATAAAGTCTTCTAGTTTCCTTTGCCAATTACTTGCTTACCCAGCAAGGCTCTTATTATAAATGGCCTTTCCTGTGGCTTTGCCTACAAGGAGAGAATGCCCATGAACAATTCAAACATCTTACTTCTTGGGAGTCACATTTTTATGGTAATCAAATCTATGTAACAGTGCTGTGTGAAATTGGCTAGTGCGAGTACATTTCCTGGAGTCCCTTTACTGCTGGGAACATGGATATAATGTTTTTTATCTTCCTAGGCAAAAATCTCTTTTTGCTCTAGATATTAAATAGAGATTTTGTGTGTGTGTGTGTGTGTGTGTGTGTTTTAAAAAGGCAGAAACTTTTGTCGCCCAAATAAAATGTTAGGCAAACAGAACAAACAGAGCTTCTCCAGATGAAGCAGAGCCAGGCTTCTCGCTTGCTCCTCTCTGCATAGCTTCTGAAGACTCCTCATAAAACCCACAGGTTTCATCGTGTACAGTTTGAAAAGTGTTGGTTTGGAGTGACTTGATACAAATCGGTTATCTTTTCTGTATACTGATGAATACTTCTGCCAACACAAAAACAAAAAGAATATTCCAAAGACAATCTTACTTTTTCCTCCATGTAGAAGCTTAACAGGACTGAATACAAGGCATTCAATATTATTTATCTTAAAAAGCATACACATTTGACTCAATTTAGCTGTGGCACATTACCTAAAATTTGAATTGTATTCGATCTCAGCGTCACCAACCCTTATGAAATAGTGTCCTTTTTTCTGATAGATATCCTTTTTCAGGATTGCCTTTAAGCCTGGAGCTAATGTCTCAAGGAGATTCTGAAAAACCCAATAGACAAAAATAAGAAAAATCATCTTAAAACAAATTTGTTGGAAAAAAAAAAGCAGCATTAAAACATTTAAATGTTGAGTTAGAAAGAATGAATAAGACCTAGTATTTCATAGCACAACAGGGTGACTATAGTCAATAATAATTTAATTGTACATTTAAAAATAACTAAGAGTATAATTGGATTGTTTGTAACAAAAGATAATGCTCAAGGGAATGGATACTCCGTTCTGCATGATGTGATTACACATTGTATGCCTGTTTCAAAAACATCTCATATACCCCATAACTATATACACCTACTATGTACCCACAAAAATTAAAATTAAAAAATTTAAGTTTTATTAAATATCTCGACTCCAGTGAAAGACACCTGTAAGAGAACTGAGCATTGAAAACTCACTCTCTGTCTCTAAGTATATATGTGTGTATGTCTGTTATTATTTTTTCCCTGACAGTTATGTGTCACTGAAAACTTTTCGCCTTTATGCTCAGTGCATACAACATATGTATCAGCTGCAAGGGAAATTAGGCCATACTGCCCACTTACCTGCAGGAGGACACTCCCTCCTGTCTTCATAGCATTTTCAATTTTTTTGGTGTAATTGCTGTCTTCAATGGAGAGCTTCTGCAGCCTGGATCCTTCCATCTGACGGATCCAGTTGTGAGCTTGCCTATGTGGGTCAATCAGCAGTGGCCACTGCTGGCCATTCTTGATCAAGATGGCATTCTCTACTGAATACTGACCATGAGGTAGTCCCTGATTATGCCATCGGCTGATCTGCAATGAAATCATTAGTACTTTCACTATTTTGTAAATGTCTTCACATCTTTAGTATCCTACAGGGTACTCAAAGATCCTACAGAATCACTGCCTTTAGAAAAAGAAATACTGTTTAAAAATGCTATGGAAATGAACAGTTTAAAGAAACAGATATGAAATTTTTGGGAAGCTGAGTAATTATGCACTAAATTACATTTTTGTGTTCAACAATAAGGACATTATAATGCCCATCACAACAAAGATGCCATGGGGGACACAAAGGAAATAAGATACAGTACCTGCTCCTAAGGCTCTTAGACTCTAATGCATATATGAAATATGCAATAATACAGAATTATACAAATATAATAACAGCTACTCTATTTTGCCCCTACCAACTGCCAACCACACATACATATATACTAGGTAGTGAAATTACTATAATAACCCTTATTTCTAAGATGGAGGAACTGAGGCTAAAAGACGTTAGATACTTGTCTAAGGTTATACTGTCAGAATAAGAAGCAGAGCTACCATTTGACTCAGAAGCTGACTTCAAGCCTGGTAAGCTTTGACTCTTTACATGGCCTCTCTTTTTCTGCCACTCCAATTTCATGGCAGTATCAGCAGGTTGGGAGAAAAAGGCCAAGAAGCCTATGGAGGTAAGAGTAGAAACAGGACACCAAGGAAACCCTCCAGCAAAAGGTAGCAGGGGTCTCCCCAGGAGAAGCCAAACATACTTTTTAGTTTGGGAACAGAGGAAAGTTTTTTCATTTATGCCTGTGAAGAACTGCATGCTCTCAAATTCTATGTAAAAGGAAATAGGACAGATGATGAAGAATTCTGAAAAATACAAGTATTGCTATTGATTGGAGTGTAGATTGCATCTGAATACAGGCAAAGAAGGCAGGAGTAAACATGATTGTGGTGAGAGAAACATGCCCTGAGCCCAATAGCAAAGAAGAGTTTCTATTTTCAAAAATGAATCATTCTCCAGACTTTTATGCTTTTCTTTATTAAACACGATAGTTTAGTTTTGCTTATTTTTGAACTGTAGATAAGTGAAATCTTCCATCTTTTTCTGTGTCTGGCTTTAATTCATGTTGTTGTGTTGCTTGAGGTCTCTCTACATATATACATATATATGTGTAGTCTTATACATATATGTATAAGTATATGTGTGTATATATATGTATATATGTGTGTATATATATGGGATTACACTGAATCTATAGGTCAGTCTAGTAACTTTAGAATATTGAGTTTTCCAATTCGTGAACTTGGTATAACTCTTCATTTATTTAGGTTTCTTAAAATGCATCCTAGTATTTTATAGTTTTCTTTCTATAAATTTTTCACATTTTTGAGATTCATTCTGATGTGCAAAAGATGTGTTTTAGATACCATTTTAGGTCATTGGTATCTAAAAACATTGTACACTACTGCTGCTGAAGAGAAACGCAATTGGACTTTGTTAATTTCAGAAAGTTTGCTAAATGTTTATTAATTCTCATGATATATCTATAGGTTCTCTTGGATTTTATAAATACATAATATATCACCTCCAAAAATTTATGTTTTTATTCAATGCTAATATCTTTTTTCCCCTTGCCTTACTTCACTGCCCAGACTCTCCAGTAAACACAAGTAGAGATAGTGAACATCCCTTTGTCATCTTCCCAATCTCAAAAGAAAATCTTTCACCAGTGTATCATTTTAAAATTTCTGATTTCAATCTTGTTCTGCGGTTATCGTAGGAGTATATTTCCTAATTTCAAAAATATGGGGATTTTCAAAGTATCTTTTAATTATTGACTTTTAGCTTAACTGCACTTTGATCAGATGCCATATTCTGTAGGAGTTCAGTCCTCTGACATTTGGTCAAACTTGATTTGTGGCCTGTTATATGGTCAATTTGGCAGTTCTATATGTGTTTGCATATAATGTGTCAGCTGCAGGTATAGGCTACGGTGCTCTATTCCCATTCAGTCCATTTGCTGATCATGTTGTTCAAAGCTTCTCTATTCTTACCGATTTTGTGTGCTTGTTCTGAGTTACAGAAAGAAGGGTATTAAAATCCTTCACTATGATTGTAGATTTGTCTATTTTTTCCCTATAGTTCTTTTAATATTTGCTTTATATTATTTGAGATCATGCTATTAGGTTAACAATTTAGAATTGTTCACATTTGCTTGGAGAATTAAACCAATTCCTATTGTAAAGTGAGCTTAAGTCTAGTAATCCTTTTATGCCTTAACATCTATTTTGTCCTTTTGTTTTTGTAATCTATGGTAAACACTCTCCCATTTCTGACTCTCAACTTTTCTTTATGTTTTAGATGTGTCTTTTATAAATAATGTATGTTTTATTTTATAAATAATGTATGTTTTCTATTTTGTGCTTTGGTTTATACTGTTATATAGTCTTATAACTTTATATATGAGGATTGCTTGAGGTTTCTCTACATATATACATATATAGTCATATACATATATGTATAAGTATGAATATATGTATGTATACATATAGGTATATGTATATATGTAATGTATGTACACACATAACACATACATGCATGTACATATGTATATATGTGTATATATGTATATACATTATGTATATATGTGTATATACATATAAGTGTATATATACATATAAGTATATATGTGTGTATATATATAAGTATATATGTGTATATATAGTATATATGTATAGTCATAACTTTATGAGGATTTCTTGAGGTCTCTCTACATATGTAGTATACACATATGCTATATGTATACATATATATAAAATATATATATACACACACACACACACATATATATATGTAGAGAGAGAGAGACAGAGACTTGGCCTGTCTCCCATGCTGGAGTGCAATGGCATGATCATGCCTCACTGCAGCCTTGACCTCCTGGACTCAAGTGATCCTTCCACCTCAGCCTCCTAAGTAGTTAGGACTATAGGCATGTGCCACTATTGTGCACGTGCAATCATTGCAATGATTGTGATCTATCATTACAATTACTACTGCTGTTCTCAAGCTGTGATTGTACAAAAGTTAATAATGGATAATATTGAAAAATAAACTGTTTTCTGAGAGGAAAATTAATCTTATTCTTGGGTTTGCTAATAGTGTCATATTTGCTAAGATAGATAAAATCCTTTGTGTAACAAAGCAAGACAATTGTTTTTTCTTTTAGAGACAGGGTCTTCTCTCAGTAGCCTAGGCTGGAATGCAAGGGCACCATCATAGCTCACTGCAGCCTTGATCTCTTGGGCTCATGTGATCCTCCCACCTCAGCCTTCCAAGTGGCTTAGGCTTAGGATGACAGGCATGTCGCACCATGCTCAGTAATTTTTTTTTTTTTAGACAGGGTCTTGCTACATTGCCCAGGTTGGCTATTTTTTTAATTTTTTTGTAGAGACAGGCTGGTCTTGAATTCCTACACTCAAGAGTTCCTCCTATCTGGGCGTCCCAAAGTTCTGGCATAACAGGCATGAGCCACCGCACCTGGCCACAATCTTAGACTTGTTACTGGAACATTTAGTCCATTTACACCTAATGTAACAACTGTTATATTTGAGTTTAAATTGGTTATTAGCATTATGAAAATGTGAAGACAGTATTTGTTTCTAAGATTTTGTAGGTTGCATGGTCAATTTAAGGGAAATTATCAGTGGGGATCCAATCTAAAATTACTCTTGGAGGATTAACAAAAGCTAGGTGCATTTCTCTTTTATCCTTTAAACATCAGCATAGGATTTACATAAACAGACAATAAGTATCTAAGTTAATAAATGTAGTTCTACATTTTTGGCTGTGTCTAAGAACACTCCCTGTGGTTCAATAAGTTCAATTGTATTAAATGAAAGAGGTTTCAGAGAGAGAAATTGCCTATATTCATTGAGACAGGGTAATAGGATTACAGTGGGAAAAGAGATATTTTGTGACTTTTGCTCAGTATGAGAAACAGGAGAGATACAACTTATTGAGGCATTAGGGCTATAAATAAAAAAAATTAAGACCTGAAACAAACTATTAACAAAATATTTTCATTTATCAAAATAATTCTGGGACAACATCCAAGCCCAAAACTACACATACAGCTAAAACCCAAATCAACACTAATAGCCACTTAACTGGATAATAGAAATATGTTATTACCTCATATTTTTGTGCCATAACTTTAATTAAAGAGAAGTTGGAAGACAAAGAAATGCCATTTTCAGTGCAGAAAGTCTCCCATTTATTCACAATCAACTGGCGAAATTCTGGTGTTAAAATTCCACTGTATACAATGCATGCTGCTGAAAGAAGTATGTCACCCAAAATTCCTTCTAATTTGTTATCTATTTGATTGATTGTTTCTTGCCATCGAGTCTAAATGTTAAAATAGAAATGAGTTATTCTATATACAATATATTATCATAAGGTATTTTAAAATTAATCTCCAAGTTGGATCTATCATTGCAATTACTACTGCTGTTCTCAAGCTGTGGCTGTATCAAAGTTAACAATGGATAATATTGAAAAATAAACTGTTTTCTGAGGGAAAAATTAGTCTTATTCTTGAGTTTGCTAATAGTGTCATATTTGCTAAGATAGATACACAGCCATTTAAAATCCTTTGTGTAATAAAACAGGACAATTTTTTTTTTTCTTTTAGAGACAAGGTCTTCTCTTAGTAGCCTAGGCTGGACAGCCTTGATCTCTTGGGCTCATGTGATCCTCCTCCCACCTCAGCCTTCCAAGTGGCTTAGGATGACAGGCATGTGCCACCAGGCTCAGTTATTTATTTATTTATTTATTTTTAGAGACAGGGTCTTGCTACATTGCCCAGGTTGGTCTTAAACTCTTGATCTCAAGCAATCCTCCAGCCTTGGCCTCCCAAAGAGCTGGGATTACAGACATGAGCCACCATGCCCAGCCAAAGCAGGACAGTTTATAAAGTATCAATTTATTATAATATACTATTAATAGTATTCAACAACAATAATAACAACAACAACCCATATTTACTGAATCTTTACTTATCTACCAGGCATTTTACTTTGAAAATTTCATTTGATACCGCATTTGCAGTTGAGTTTAGAGAAGTTAAACTACTTGGTCAAGATCACTAAGCTTCTAAGGGGTGCAGCTGGGCTCTGAACCCATATTCTCTGGCTGTATATGGCTTCTTTGATCATGCATGTGCTTGACTGGTCGATAAATAAAGCATGTTAAGCAAGAGCCCTCTTTTCTGGTGCTCACCATCTGGGATAGCATCTCAATCTATACACTTGACTCTCAGGGACATCCAACTGCCTCTGAGAGCTATCATCTCCCTTTGATTGGTCTGTTTTCATAAAATCCTTCCTCTTGACCTTCTATGATATGTATTTATTTAAAAAATTAAACTAAATTAAAATTATCTTGAGAATTTTATAGCATCCATCCCTTAAGATAGCTGAGGTGTAACTAAACTGAGATTCTAGTTGGCTTACTAGAGATTCAACCATAGAGAAGCCAGATGAGCCAGAGGAGAAGTAAAAAGATGAGCTAAAAGGGTTCAGAAGGCTGACAGAACAAAAGAAAATTTTCTTTTTCGGCTGCTCTGCCTATGGAGTAACCATTCTTTATTCCTTTACTTTCTTAATAAACCTACTTTCACTTAAAAAAAAAAAAAGAGAGAATTTTCTTTTTCTTTCCTAATGACATCTTCTCCTTTGTGGTTCCACCATGTTTTATATGTTCAGCTTGGGTTGTCCTGGTGCTAGAAAAGGAAAACTAATGACATTTTCATTGAAAGGTTTACTTTGGGCCTCATCAGACAAAAGTGTGCTGATGTCTTCAGATCAGGAAATAATGTCAGATACTTGTAGTCTGTTACTTCTGTTTTGAGATGACTCAAACAGGATTTCTTTATGTGAATAGGATGTCTACTGATCCCAATGAGAAACTGGATAGTAAGATAGCTTTAAAAGGTATATGATACAGCCTGCAGTGAAAATAACATCTTGGGGGTTGTTGCGCCCAGTAGAAATTATGGAGGAGATATAAGACCAAAGAAAGTCCTGCCTTCTCATCTTCCAGGACAGTTAGTAAGACTGACGCGCACTGAAAGCGCCTGCTGGCCATTTTTTTCCGATTTGCTAATAGTTGTTTTTCAGCAACGGTATCTTTGTAAGCTGCCTGTAAAAACAGCAAATGTTCTTCAACCTGAAAGATAATTAATTCATTATTGAGAAAAATATCTTACTCTCATTTTGCTTCAAGACTTTATCTGTCATTTATATAAATATAGTGTTACCATTTCATTTTCACATCGTGGAAAATCTTTCTGGAGGGATTATATTACCAATGAAAATGGACATTGTAGAAATGAAATGATTCATTGATATTGAAATTTGTATATTTTTAAATGCCATCTTGCTTCAATAGGCTTTTTTTTTTTAACAATCCTAGCATTTGTAGATTCATCAATCTCTGATTTATTTTTCGTGAATAACATTTTATATCTTATTTAGATTCTTTTTCTAAGAAAATGGTTGAACTTTTTTTCACCTCAGATGTACTGAACAGACCAGGGGACCGAATGAATTTTTTAATTTAAGCTGTATGATGAATCAACTGTTAAACCATCCTTACAGTGTTAGTGGAAAACATATTTTAATGAATAGCTGACAAAATAATTTTTAATTTTTATTTGTGGGTACATAGTATGTATATATATATTTAGGGGGTACATGAGATGTTTTGATACAGGCATGCAATGTGTAATCATCACATCATGGAGAAGGGGGTATCTGTCCCCTTGAGCATTTATCCTTTGTGTTACAAACAATCCAATTATACTCTTTAAGTTATTTTAAGTGTACAATTAAATTATTATTGACTACAATCACCCTGTTACTCTATCACATACTAGGTCTTATTCATTCTTTCTATTTTTCGTATCCATTAACCATCCTTACCGCCCTCATACCTTCCCAGCCTCTGGTAATCATCTTTCTGCCCTCTATCTCCATGAGTTCAATTGTTTTGATTTTTAGATCTCACAAGTAAGTGAGAACATGCCATGTTTGTCTTTCTGCGCCTGGCTTATTTCACTTGCATAATGACCTCCAGTTCCACCAATGTTGTTGCAAATGACAGGATCTCATTCTTTTTAATGGTTGAATAATACTCCATTGTGTATAAGCACAACATTTTCATTATCCATTCATCTGTTGATGGACACTTGGGTTACTTCCAAATTTTGACTACCGTGAACAGTGCTGCAACAAACATGGAAGTGCAGTTATCTCTTCAATATACTGAGTTCCTTTCTTTTGGGTAGATACCTAGCAGCGGAATTGCTGGATCATATGGTAGCTCTATTTTTAGTTTTTTGAGGAACCGCCAAACTTCTCCATAGTGGTTGTCCTAATTTACGTTCCCACCAGCAGTGTATAACGGTTCCCTTTTCTCCACATCCTTATCAGCATTTGGTTATTGCCTGTCTTTTGGATAAAAGCCATTTTAATTAGGGTGAGATGATATCTCGCTGTAGTTTTTATTTGCATTTCTCTGATGATCAGTGATAGGAGCACCTTTTTATATGCCTGTTTGCCATTGGTATGTCCTGAATCAACCCAAATGTCCACCAGTGACAGACTGGATTAAGAAAATGTGGCACATATACACCATGGAATACTATGCAGCCATAAAAAAGGATGAGTTTGTGTCCTTTGTAGGGACATGGATGCAGCTGGAAACCATCATTCTTAGCAAACTATCACAAGAACAGAAAACCAAACACCGCATGTTCTCACTCATAGGTGGGAACTGAACAATGAGATCACTTGGACTCGGGAAGGGGAACATCACACACCGGGGCCTATCACGGGGAGGGGGGACGGGGGAGGGATTGCATTGGGAGTTATACCTGATGTAAATGACGAGTTGATGGGTGCTGACGAGTTGATGGGAGCAGCACACCAACATGGCACAAGTATACATATGTAACAAACCTGCACGTTATGCACATGTACCCTAGAACTTAAATTATAATGGAAAAAAAAAAAAAAAAGAGAAGTATCCATTCAGGCCTTTTACTCATTTTCAAATTGGATTATTTGATTTTTTTCTATAGAGATGTTTGAGCTCCTTATATATTCTGTTTTTTCATCCCTTGTCAGATGGGTAGTTTGCAAATAATTTCTCCTATTCTGTGGGCTGTCTCTTCACTTTGTTGAGTGCTTCCTTTATTGTGCAAAAGCTTTTTAACCCAATGTGATCCCATTAGCCCATGTTTGCTTTGGTTACCTGTGCTTGTGGGGTGTTACTCAAGAAATTTTTGCCCAGACCAATGTCCTGGAGAGTTTCCCCAACGTTTTATCATAGAAGTTTCATAGTTTGAGGTATTAGATTTAAATCTGTAATTCATTTTGCTATAATTTTTGTGTATGGTGAGAGATAGGGGTCTAGTTTCATTCTTCTGGATATAGATATCCAGCACCGTTTAGTGAAGAGATGGTCTTTTCCCCAAAATAATTTTAAATTATCACTTACCTTGATTACATCACTGCTCAAAAGCGTTTGGTGAATTCTTATGGAAATAATGGATTAAGGATATAGTCCAGAGTTTTGGCTGTCAACCAATGCCTCCACAACCTGACCCCAACCTTCCTTCCCGATTTCATTTCCTTTATTACTCCTTTCCAATTATATTACTCTTTATCCAAATTGGTTTATTCCTTATCTCCCCAACATTCCTTAAGCTTCTTGTCTCTGGGATTTGGCTCACATCCTTTATACCTTGGCCCTTCCCTTAAAGGGGTATAAATCCTAGGCAAATATTCTGTAATATCCTGATCAACTTCCAGCTGTCATGAAGTCTCAACCTTGTCAAATCTACACTGATGTTTGTTTATAACAGTTGTTTGAGAAGTAATTTTAAGTTTCCTGATATCATCTCTTGGATTGTGGTCTTACAGTCTTACCTTTATGTTGAGGGTTTAGCATGGAGACTTGAACATGGTATGTAAAACACAATTATAAAGACAAAATTGTGCTTATTATGATTTGTAATTTCTCTTTAAGACGCTATCCTGGTGAAAATATATACCTAATTTGTGTGTGTGTATATATATATAATACACACACACACACATATATATATGCTACTTCTGGCATGTTTAATGATTTAGAATTTATTTCTGGCTCACCCATAACAATTATGGGTTGTTTGCGCTTTCATATGTTATGTTGTTTTTGTCTGCTTGCTCAATCACCCATTTCGATTCCTTTGAGAAAACTCCTCTCATGTTACTTACAACCCAGTGAGTTATTTAAATATTAACGTATGGGGCCTATTGATTAACTTAAACATATGAAATGTTCTATTATATGATGAGCATTGCAGTCCCCAAAGGTAATGTTTTTGATGAATGCTCATGTGATTTAATAAGTTCTGGCATTGTTTTTTTCCCCAAATTTCCTTAGATTTTCCCGAATTTTTTTTTTTTTATATTAGGATCCAGGCAAACAAAAAACCTATTTTTAAGTGGAAGGAAGTATGTACCTGAGTGAGGAGAAAATTTCCATGAAGGGCTTAAAACTGATGGAGGTAACTACTAAGCTAAATTTTAAAATATTAAGTGTAAAAAATATACATTTTAAGTATATTGATTGGATTTTAATGAGTTCAAATACTAGAAACTTCTCATGAAGGCTGTGGTTGAGAGACGGAAAGTAATGTGGCTCTGGCTGGAATGTACAGTTTGTCTTTTTCTCCCTACCATTTAAAAATATTGTAATTAAAAACAAATGACAGTGTTATAAATACACAGTCTCCACTGGCCTTTTGTTTCTGCTAAGAAATCTGCTGTTGTTCTCATGCAGGTTCCCTTACGTGTAACATGATGCTTTTGCTGTTTTTGGAATTTTCTCTTTGCCTTTGACTTTTGACAGTTTGACTATAATGTATCTCAGAGAGAAACTGTTTGGGCTAAATCTCTTTGGGGATTTACGAGCTTCCTGATCTGAATGTCTATATCTCTCTGAAGACTTGGGAAGTTTTCAGAAATTATTTTATTAAATAGGTTTCGATGCCGTTTCTCATCTCTTCTCTTGGAACTCCCAAAATCTGAATATTTTTTCACTTGATAGTGTCCCATATGTGAGGAAGGCTTTTTTCGTTCTTTTAAATTATTTCTTCTTTCTCTTTTTTATCTGACTGGGTCATTTAAAAAGACCTGTCTTGAAGTCTAGAAATTCTTTCTTCTTTTTTTCTCTCTCTTTTTGTTTCCCCTAGAGATTTGTTCATTTGATGATCTTTTCAAAGAACCAACTTTTGGTTTCATTGATTTTTGCTATTTTTTTTTCTATTCTCTATTTTGTTTATCTCTAATCTTTATTATTTCTTTTCTTCTGCTAGCTTTGGGTTTGGTTCGTTCTTCTTTGTTTAGTTCCTTCCGGTGTGAAGTTAGGTTACTGATTTTATATTTTTCTTTTTAAATGCAGGCATTTACAACTATAAATTTCTCTCTGAGCATTTCTTTTGCTGTATCCCATTTGTTTTGGTTGTTGCATTTGATTTGTCTCCAAGTATTTTCTAATTTCCCTTGTGATTTCTTCTGTGAGTCACTGGTTGTTTAAAAATGAGTTAGTCAACTACTTGTAAATTTTCCATTTTTCCTCTGTTACTAATTTCAACCTTCATGTTATTATTGCCAGACAAGGTGCTTTTGTGGCATATGTCTTTTAAAATCTATTGAGACTTATTTTGTGGCCTAACATATGGTCTACCCTGGAGAATATCTCAGGTGCAATTGAGAAGAATGTGTATTCTGTTGTTGTTGGGTGGAGTATTCTGAAAATGTCTGTTAGGTCTAGTTGGTTTACTGAGTTGTTCAGGTTCTCTATTTCCTTGTCTTCATTCTGGTTGTTCTATCTATGATTTCTTTTATAATCCATGTTTTTTGGATTGTTTAAGCTTTCACGTTTTTTTTTTTTTTTTTTTTTTTAATGGACTCTCAGTGACTAAAAATGTCCCAGAAAACAGGGCATATCATTCAGGTTTTTAAATCTATTTACATAGAGTTTCTAGTAATTGTTGCAAAAAAGGAACAAATACTTTCATTAAACTAAAAATTATTTCTTCTTGAATGCTCTTTTTTCCAAATTGTATAATGTTTAAATATATTATTCTTAAAGTTTTGAAGAAAATGTTTTTTCCTTTCTTGGGTTTCTTCCATTCTGAGACAGAAATAGGGCTGATATTCAGTGGTATAAACTACACAGGCACACAACTGCGAAAATGTTGACATATTTCTGTAGTGATTGCTAACGGGTCCTGCTCCATATCCCAGGGAGCACCTCTATGGCCACACATTGCCTATCCTGGCCCCATACCTTCTCTTCAAACTCAGCTGTAGGCTCTAAGACTCTGTTTCTACCTGCACAACAAATGTCCATTCTGATCAGTTGGTGCCTATGCCACACTGGTTGCTAAATATTTTGGATATCACTTCTGGATATAAATATTTTAAAATGTAACAGTTTAAAAGGCCAATAAGTGCATGGGCTTTAGAGTTAGAGAGACCTAGGTTAGAACATGGGCACCATCACTTATTAGCTTAAGATCTTGAACAAATTTACTAAATCTTTAAAATTTAGTTTTATCATTTATAAACATCTACTTTGAAATGTTGTGGTGAGGATTAAATGAGGATTAAATGAGCACAGCGCTTGGAACACAGTAAGTGCTAAATAAACATTAACTATTATTAGCACCCATCAAAACAAAACTCTATAGACTATAAGCTACAATAAAATATTAGCAAGAAATGATATATCTATATAAAGTAAATTCAGTTCAAATTTGTTTATTTCCTTCAAAAATATCCAATCCTTTTTTTTTGTAAATAATTAATTAATTAATTAATTTTTTTATTATTATACTTTAAGTTCTAGGGTACATGTGCATAACGTGCGGGTTTGTTACATATATATACTTGTGCCATGTTGGTGTGCTGCACCCATCAACTCGTCAGCACCCATCAACTCGTCATTTACATCAGGTATAACTCCCAATGCAATCCCTCCCCCCTCCCCCCTCCCCGTGATAGGCCCCGGTGTGTGATGTTCCCCTTCCTGAGTCCAAGTGACCTCTTTAAGGAGAACTACAAACCACTGCTCAGTGAAATAAAAGAGGACACAAACAAATGGAAGAACATACCATGCTCATGGATAGGAAGAATCAATATCATGAAAACGGCCATACTGCCCAAGGTAATTTATAGATTCAATGCCATCCCCATCAAGCTACCAATGAGTTTCTTCACAAAATTGGAAAAAACTGCTTTAAAGTTCATATGGAACCAAAAAAGAGCCCGCATTTCCAAGACAATCCTAAGCCAATCCTTTTTAATATATCTCAGTTTGCCCGAAATGCCTATGGGGCCAAGCAGGTAGCAGAAATGCTTGAAGTGAATGGGGGCTGCCTACAGCCAAGTGGGAATGCTAGCCCAGAGTTGCCAGCTATCTGAGTTTTCAGGAAAAGACAGAAAATCAGATATTAAGTAAAATTCCCAGATTTCAAAATGTGGATTATATCAAAATGAGGTGAGGGGTGGGAAGACTGTAATAGGTCAAAAGATGTCAATGGACTGAATTTGCCTGTTTGCCATCTCTGAAATGTATTACTTTGCCTACTCTCAAAATGTATGTGAGCTAAATAGGTAACAGGGATAGCAATTCTAGTTCCAGTTCTCATAATGATAATGATACTGTATTTTAATTTAAAATCAAGACATTTAAGGAATAATCATGCCTTTACAAAGCAACAGGGTAATGATATAAACAGGTTGAGCACAGTTGGATTTTTTTTTTTTTGAGATGGAATTTTGCTCTTGTTGCCCAGGCTGGAGTATAATGGTGCAGTCTTGGCTCACTGCAACCTCCTTCTCCCGGGTTCAAGAGATTCTCCTGCCTTGGCCTCCGAAGTAGCTGGGATTTCAGGCGCCTGCCACCATGCCTGGCTAATTTTTGTATTTTTAGTAGAGATAGGGTTTCACCATATTGGCCAGGCTGGTCTTGAACTCCTGACCTCAGGTGATCCACCTGCCTCAGCCTCCCAAAGTGCTGGGATTACAGGCGTGAGCCACGGCGCCCCGCAAAGTACAGTTTTTTAAAGAACACAGATTGAAAAGAAAAAAACCCCACAGATTGATACTGTTTAAGGCTTTGGTAAACTGAAGTTGTAGAGATCTCCTGAGAGAAATTTGGTGAAATAGTAAATTAAAATATTATAAAGACAATAATAATGAACTCTATAGAGTGTTTTATTATGTGGTAGGCACTAAAAGTTTTATATATATTATTAATATTATTACCAATAATATTATTTACTTAATCCTCACAATTAATCTTTTCACTACCTATATTATTATTTCCATTTTATCTGTAACTGATAAGCTCTCCTGAGATAATTACATTGTCCTGGTGTTTTGTCTTATTGTGAGAACTGAACAAGTAAAAGTATTTCTTACCAGCTGTAAACCTCTTTGTTTCTCAGCCAGTCTTTGTCGCGCAATTTTAAGGACGTTTTGAGCTTCAGCTACTTGGATTTGTTTAGGGCCCACAACCTTAAAGAGAATGTCAGAATATTTAAGTGTCAAAAAAAGGTCAGGTGTACCGTTAAAAATGTCATTTATATTTGAAAGACATTTACAGATGTCCATTGTTACAATTAAACTTTCCTAGAACTATGTGTATATGTGGTGTACAAAGTAGCCTATTATGGTGAAACAATAAAATGAAATAAACAAATACTAGCATAGTTGTCAATAAATAACAAATTTAATGGGAGCACTTGACATCTGTGTGAGTTAGAATAATATATTTGATTAAAGTGTTTCTCCTTAGGTATCCTTTCCACTCAAGTTCACTTGAGTATTGTTAAATAAAAATTATTTCTGGGACATTGACATGCCACTTTCAAATCATGACAGATGTTGAGGAGGAAAAGCATACCTTCTGTACTTCATGGTAGTTATTCAAAGCTATAACCCACTGGCACAGGGAGCAACAAGCAACAGAAACCAGCGCAATCTTGTTTGGGTTGAAATCAGGTAAGGTTAAAATTTTTTTTAGCTTCATGAAAACCTAGAGAGTACACAGTTAATGTATTACATTAGAAAGAAATATTATTCACCTGAAGTTTTCCCCAGTCTACACTAGATTGAAATTTTATTTCATATTAAAATATTCAGGCGGGGCATGGTGGCTCATGCCTGTAAACCGAGCACTTTGGGAGGCCAAGGTGGGTGGGTCACCAGAGGTCAGGAGTTTGAGACCAGTCTGGCCAACATGGTGAAATCCTGTCTCTACTAAAAATACAAAAATTAGCTGGGCATGATGGCACACGCCTGTAATCCTAGCTACTGGGGAACCTGAGGCACGAGAATCACTTGAACCCGGGAGGCAGAGGTTGCAGTGAGCCAAGATCACACCACTGTACTCCAGCGAGTGCATAGAGTGAGACTCTGTCTAAAAAAAAAATAAATAACTTATCTTTAATAGTAGAATCAAAGACACATGCCTGGCTACAAAAATGACCCTAGTGGTTGGGCACGGTGGTTCCCGCCTGTAATCCCAGCACTTTGGGAGGCCAAGGGGAGCAGATCACAAGCTTAGGAGTTCAAGACCAGCCTGCCCAACGTGGTGAAACCCTGTCTCCACCAAAAATACAAAATTAGCTGGGCATAGTGGCGGGCACCTGTAGTCTCAGCTACTCAGGAGGCTAAGGCAGGAGAATCGCTTGAACCCCGGGGGGTGGAGGTTGCAGTGAGCTGAGATCTCCAGCCTGGGCATCAGAGCGAGACTCCGTCTCAAAACAAAAAACAAACAAAAAACAAAACAAAACAACAACAAAACCTAGTACCAGGAGAGAAAAAGTCTTTGTTATAAACATCCTGCTATTGCTACTGTTGTTGCAGTAGCTTTGCTATACTTTTTAAAAAGAAACTTTTAAAACAAAAACAATACAGATTAACTTTCTCCAGCTTTAGGAATTTGATGTCTAAAAATTCTGAAGTCTCCTTGTGCACTTCAGGTGTGAGGTGACTAGGAATATCATCCTCTTCCTTCTGTCCCCCAGGCGGCATATTGGCAAGGCACAGTCCCTATTCAAAGGTCTGTCTGGTCAGTAATGGTGATGTGACCTGGGGCACACTGGGGCTCTCTGAGGATGTTCTCTACCTTAGCTGTGTCACATACCCACAGGTCCACCTCTATTTCTAAATGGTATCACACACAGTTTGGAGTTAGATATACTGTATTTCTCATCTACTTTTGGGAGCCATAATCAGAATGAAATTTTTCTCAGACTGGGATTTCTTTTACCTATCCAACTAGGCATCTCCTCTCTTGCCTGGAAGAATAGAGCTATTTTCCTAGAGAATAGTTTCTCCATCTAAGAATAGAACAATTTAGATGGCAGGTGGTCTGTTTGATCCTACAGAGTGTAAATATGAGATGCATCAATTACAGATCAACTTTTTACCTTATCAGGTATGCTGTCCTTGTCAAGGTTAATCAATTTTTTCAGGAAACCAGTTTCTGAAAGAAGTAACTTTGCCGTTGCCCAGTTAGGTTTCTTTTGCAGAAGTATACACACTGCATTCATGACAGTCAGTACGAGGAAGGGAGGCCGTGTGTATACTCTGTAATAGATGATGAAAATCTCATCAACTTCACAATTAAAAATGATATGCACCCTGTAAATATCTCAGAAGACAATACACACAGATTTTTTAACACACATTTGGACAAGGAAAACTATTTGTCAACATACAGCTATTTAATTATTTAGGTATTTTTTAAAGATTGGGTGTCTTAAATATAAGAAGATCATAGTTTTAGGAAGATGAAATGCATAAAACTTAAATAAGTACTACATCTGAGTTAGAGGCTAATTTTATTATAAAAAGTCTTGGGCTGGGCATGGTGGCTCATGCCTGTAATCCCTGCACTTTGGGGGGCCGAGGTGGGCAGATTACTTGAGGTCAGGAGTTTGAGACCAGCCTGGCCAACTTTGCGAAACCCTGTCTCTACAAAAATAAAAAAATTAGCTGGGTATGGTGGCGGGGGCCTATAGTCACAGCTACTTGGTGCCTGAAGCAGGAGAATCGCTGGAACCCAGGAAGCGGAGGCTGGAGTGAGCCAAGATCACGCCACTGTTCTCCAGCCTGGGTGACAAAGCTAGACACACTGTCTCAAAAAAAAAAAAAAAGAAAAAGAAAAAGAAAAGTCTTCAATGCAGAGTTATTTAAAAATAGAAACCCGTCTCTTATTTCAGTCCAGGGTTGATTTACTGATGACTACTTCACAGAGACACTGTACATGTGTATGCGCTCGGAGTCAGCCCTATTCTCGTGACTTAAGAAGTAGTGTAACAGCCAACTCCCCTTAAACACATGCTGTTGTTTCTTCTTCCTGATCTAAAATTCCCACCGTAAAAATCACAGATAAAACAGTCAGGGGAGGAAGGGTGGATGCGAATTTGTCCTTTAAGTCATTAATAATGTATTTATTATTGGAACATTGGAAGCTGCCTCTTCACTATGTCTTAATCAGTTGACAGGCCACTGGACTATTAGGTAAGAAGTTGATGCTTTGGAAAGTCAGGGTCAGAATAACATTTATAAGAAGCAAGTTTCAAAGAGAAATCACAAGGGGGTGATGGTTGCTGTGCACCAGCATTTGGAACTTGGAACAAGGCAGGGTAGGTCCACACAGGGTAATGAGCCTCCCCAAGTGAAAATCGCACAGACTTCCCAAAGAAGGAAGGAAACCAAGCCAACTTTACATGCATGATATTATCCAAAGGGCTTACCAAGAAGGTCCCCTGCCTTGAATTTCACAACTAGAATTTTTTTTCAACTTTTATTTCAGTTTCAGGAGTACATGTGCAGGTTTGTTATACAGGTAAACTTGTGTCATGGGAGTTTGTTGTACAGGTTATTTCATCACCCTGGTACTAAGCCCAGTACGTAATAGTTACATTTTCTGACTGTCTCCCTCCTTCCATCCTTCAGCCTTAGGTAGGTCCCAGTGTCTGTACAACTAGAAATTCTAACCTATGTGTTCATTTGATTTAATGTTTAGTCTCTTTAATAGTCTAATTTTAAAATGAAGATCATTTTCAAATGGATTGAATAACTCAGTCATTAGCACCTTATTCTGAAATAAATTTTCAGGTTGCTTTTCTGAGATTATCAGCTTGGCCTTTTTGAAATAATGAGAAAGATAACCAAGGAACTAGGAAAAGAGAAAAGGTCCACAAAGGAGAAGTGAGTGCTCCAATAAGGAACTTTCCTCAATTTTACCCAGGTTTGATGCTATTTAAAACAAATACGATGTGAATATAATACTAGGATAAAATGTGTTACCTAGGAAATTTAATTTAAATCAAAGGGGAAACAGGCTTAAATTGACTGTAGTTCAATCTTTGTGCCACTTTCCAGGAATAAATATTTGATTCAAAGTGAGACTTGTCTAGTGGAAATTTGCTTTGAAATTCTTTATTACTTCACAGAAGTAGTCTGTCTTGGATCTTTCCTGATTTTCTCCAATCTGCATTTTCTACTGTCTACTTCCTGCTTCTAGTGGTTCATGTTGCAAAGTGGCAAAGGATGAAACTATCATGGGGCAATCATTGGCATTTTGATGATAGAAACAGCAGCTTGGAAAGAGAATGGACTAAGCTGTGCATCTGCTAGATGCCTCTGCTGCATGTCCAAGAATAGCAATGGAGATCAGGTTATAAGGCATCCTCATTCGTGTGGCATTTTGGAGTGAGCAAAGTAAAATACGCATTAGCAATATAACAAAGGAGGATCTTTAAAAACAAACAACAAACAAACAAGACATACTCAAGGAGTTCAAAGACAAAGCTGGTTTTCTTAGCTTTTATAGTACTACTAGGGCAGGGAAAAGGGCCTACTTGATCAGAGGAAACCTCTTATCATGAAAGTAACCTTTATTGAGCAGTTGTCTTATTCCAGCCTCTGTTACAAGTACTTTACCTGTATTGACTCATTCAGTCCTTTCAACATCTGCAATCACTCTTGCACAAAAGGAAAGCTCAGGCACAGAGAGCTTATATAGCTAGAAAGTGGCAGTGCCAGGATTCCAAGCCAGGAAGCTTGGTATCAGAGCCCATGTGCTTAACCACTATGACACACTGGCCCTCAGAAATTAGGCTAAAGGGAATTTGAACTGATCACTCTCTATGGAATATCTGCTAGAAAAAAAAGCTAAAAGAATAGAACTTTCTGGAACAAAGTCATGAGGTACATGAGGGGCTGTGCTGGGGAAGAACTGGCCCCTGTTACTTCTCTGATGTCATCTCCTGATACTCCCTCTTGCTCACTGTATATTGTATTTTGTCAATTTTAAGATGCACATTTTTACATCAAAGAGATTGAGATTCAGTTTATAACAAAGAGCACGTCATAGTTTAACTGGCAGCATTTTTTCTTAAGGATACAAAAAATACTGATAAGCCTTACAATTGAAGGCATCATAAAATTGACAAGATACAGTATATACCATACAGAATGAACACTTAACCAAGATGGGTAAAAAATCTTAGACCAAGATTAAAAAATGGAATATAGGCTTAGCATATAAGCTAAAAATGGAATATAGGCTTAGTAAACATGAATTTATGTTTTTTTTTTTTTTTTTTTCTGAGCTTTTCCAATTCAAAAGAAACTTAGGAGAGTTACCTTAATTCAGCGACATCAGCTTTATCCAGGGCATTCAGAGCCACAATTGCCTTGTCTAAGGCTGGCAGCACACTTTTTAGTTCATTGGCAGTTTTCTGCAATAAAAATATAGGTCCTCAAATATATATGAATCAATATAGTTGCATATTTAAAATTTTTGTATGCTGAACTTGGAAAATATAATTTGAAATTTTTACAATGCCTATAAGTTATGCATCTTGTATGACTTAGATATACACACACATGTTTGTACTGTTGGAAAGGTGTATCATAGTCCTAAAATGTATATGATTCAGTCCTTGATGAGAAGGTATACATGGGAAGCAAAAATACAGTGATTTCTGCCTTACCTCTTAGACTCAGTGTAGAATTAACAATGCCCTTTTGAGGAATGGTCCGGTTAAGAGTAGAATTAGTGTGAAGCTACGAAGCTTAAACTTCAGCCTCTCACTTGCACACATTCCTTCCAAGGTTGTGCAAGCTGCCCTGCTATTATATTTGCAGGGTCATATGTTTTCATTTTGCAAAAGTAAGACATTTGAACTGCAATCAATTAGGAACGATTTCTCTTTGCATTTTGTCTCACTCTTTGTCAGGTTTCCTGTCACATCAGGTGCTGGAGTGGCTGTGGACATTTTGGGATCTGGCTAAAAAGTTGAGTTGGGAATTATATTTATATTGCGCACAGTTACTTCCCTATATAATAAAGCTATGTAAGCTGTCTGAAATAGAAATGACTTCCAGAAATACTTCTGTTTTCTGCTGGTCTAACTTTCCCAGTAGGGTGACATTAAGTCCAGAGGTCATATTGTAATAGAAACTTGTCCTATAGGGTCTGGCGCCAGAAGTAACCCACAGGTTAGTATAGGAGAGACGAGATTTACAATGTATGGGTCTAGAAGCTACTCTGTGGAAATATTTCCACTTATTAGATGTATAAAATTGTAAGTGGAGGGTTAGATTTTCATTGACACCTTTGCAAAATGAAGCTTCATTTTGAGTATACTTGATAAGCAGTATATACTATTCTAAATCTGCTGTACTATTTTTTCCCTTTTTTAGTGGGAATTGTATAATATCAAATTCATCAGAATTCCTGGGTTTTGAAGAAATACTGCATTTGGCAAGATGTTTTGGAGTGTTTCAATGAAGTAAGTAAGAAATTACAGATTTCTTATATAGATATGTGAGAGGTGCCTTATTTTAGAATTAAAAAATTTTATTTACATATATATAATTAAGATAAAAACGTGTGAAATATGAAATAAAGGTGAGTGGTAAAATCAGTAGAGGTTATTCTGATATTGAGGAGCAAATCATAATGAAAAATTTCAGGTCATACCAAAAGCAAAATTTATTAAAATGAAAAAATAAATTTAGAACATAAGTAATGAAGTGGCTCTTGTTTTGTCTAATTATCCAAGTAATGAAGAAGAATGAATCATATGATCACATTGGAAGAATTTAAAGTTCTTGCTGCGTTTTCAAGAAATATTGACATTAATGATACTTATTGACATAAATATCAGAAAACACTGCTCTAATGGGAGCATTGATGGAAAACTGGTTAATGAATGTCATTGATTCAAACAGTATTTGAAATTAATCACTGCACAAGAACTCTTGAAAAGCCATTGCTGCTTATACCAAATGCAATAGCAGTCCTATAAATATTCATGTCATCGTCAATAATAACTTATAGAGTTGGAAGAAACTTCTAAACTATCAAAAATGAAAAATACATTTGATCAATTATGCTAAAGATTTTTTAGGAAATGATATTACAAAATCACTATAATATGAAGAAATGATCACAGAGTATGTGGTGAGAAAATGTACAAAAAAGTATTATAGGAGTATGGCATGATTAGGCCAAGATGGCCAAATAGGAACAGCTCCGGTCTGCAGCTCCCAGTGAGACCAACGCAGAAGGTGGGTGATTTCTGCATTTCCAACTGAGGTACCCAGTTCATATCATTGGGACTGGTTAGAGTGTGGGTGCAGCCCACGGAGGGAGAACTGAAGCAGGGTGGGGCATCACCTCACCCGGGAAGCACAAGGGGTCAGGGAACTCCCTCCCATAGCCAAGGGAAGCCATGAGGGACTGTGCCATGAAGGACAGTGCATTCTGGCCCAGATACTATACTTTTCCCAGTCTTCACAACCCACAGACCAGGAGATTCCTTTGGGCACCTATACCACAAGGGCCCGGTTTCAAGCACAAAACTGGACGGCTGTTTGGGCAGACACCAAGCTAGCTGCAGGAGTTTTTTTTTCATACCCCAGTGGTGCCTGGAATGCCAGCAAGACAGAACCATTCACTCCCCTGGAAATGGAACTGAAGCCAGAAATCCAAGTGGTCTTGCTCAGTGGATCCCACCCCAATGGAGCCCAGCAAGCTAAGATCCACTCGCTTGAAATTCTCGCTGCCAGCACAGCAGTCTGAAGATGACCTGGGACTCAAGCTTGGTGGGGGGAGGGGCATCCACCATTACTGAGGCTTGAGTAGACAGTTTTCCCCTCACAGTGTAAACAAAGCTGCCCTGAATTTTGGATTGGGCAGAGCCAACCTCAGTGCTGCAAAGCCGCTGTGGCCAGACTCTCTCTCCAGATACTTCCTGTCTGGGCAGGACATCTCTGAAAGAAAGGCAGCAGCCCCATCAGGGGCTTGTAGATAAAACTCCCATCTCCCTGGGACAGGGCACTTGAAGGAAGGGGTGGCTGTGGCCATAGCTTCAGCAGACTTGAATGTTCCTGCCTACCAGCTCTGAAGAGAGCAGTGGATCTCCCAGCACAGCATTCGAGCTCTGCTAAGAGACAGGCTGCCTCAAGTGGGCCCCTGAGCTGCATGCCTCCTGATGGGGAGACACTTCCTAGCAGGGGTCGACAGACAGGAGAGCTCCAGCTGTCATCTGGTGGGTGCCCCTCTGGGATGAAGCTTCCAGAGGAAGGAGCATGCAGCAATCTTTGCTGTTCTGCAGCCTCCATTGGTGATACCCAGGCAAACAGGGTCTGGAGTGGACCCCCAGCAAATTCCAGCAGACCTGCAGAAGAGGGGCCTGACTGTTAAAAGAAAAACCAACAAACAGAAAGCAATAGCATCAACATCAACAAAAAGGACAACCACACAAAAACTCCATCTGAAGGTCATCAAGAACAAAGACCATAGGTAGATAAATCCATAAAGATGAGGAAAAACCAGCACAAAAATGCTGAAAATTCCAAAACCCAGAATGCCTCTTCTCCTCCAAAGGATCACAACTCCTTGCCAGCAAGGGAACAAAACTGGATGGAGAATGAGTTTGACAAATTGACAAAAGTAGGCTTCTGAAGGTGGGTAATAACAAACTCTTCTGAGCTAAAGGAGCATGTTCTAACCCAATGCAAGGAAGCTAAGAACCTTGATAAAAGATTAGAGTAATTGCTAACTAAAATAACTAGTTTAGAGAAGAACATAAATGACCTGATGGAGCTGAAAAACACAGCATGAGAACTTCGTGAAGCATACCCAAGTATCAATAGCTGCATCAATCAAGCGGAAGAAAGGCTATTAGATATTGAAAATCAGCTTAATGAAATAAAGCATGAAGGCAATTTAAGAGAAAAAAGAATGAAAAAGAATGAACAAAGCCTCCAAGAAATATGGGACTATGTGAAAAGACTAAACCAACATTTGATTGGCGTACTTGAAAGTGATGGAGAGAATGGAACCAAGCTGGAAAACGCACTTCAGGATATCATCCAGGAGAACTCACCCAACCTAGCAAGACAGGCCAACATTCAAATTCAGGAAATACAGAGCAAACCATAAAGATACTCCTCAAGAAGAGCAACCCCAAGACACATAATCCTCAGATTCACCAAGGTTGAAATGAAGGAAAAAATGTTAAAGGCAGCCAGAGAGAAAGGTCGGGTTACCCACAAAGGGAAGCCCATCAGACTAACAGTGGATCTCTCTGCAGAAACCCTACAAACTAGAAGAGAGTAGGGGCCAATATTCAACCTTCTTAAAGAAAAGAATTTTCAACCAAGAATTTCATATCCAGCCTAACTAATCTTCATAACTTAAGGAGAAATAAAATCCTTTACAGACAAGCAAATGCTGAGGGATTCTGTCACCATCAGGCCTACCTTATAAGAGCTCCTGAAGGAAGCACTAAATATGGAAAGGAAAAACTGGTACCAGCCACTGCAAAAACATACCAAAATGTAAAGATCATAAACACTATGAAAAAACTGCATCAACTAATGGGCAAAATAACCAGCTAGCATCATAATGACAGGATCAAATTCACACATAACTATATTAACCTTAAATGTAAATGGGCTAAATGCCCCAATTAAAAGACACAGACTGGCAAATTGGATAGAGTCAAGATCCATCAGTGTGCTGTATTCAAGAGACCCATCTCATGTGCAAAGACACACACAGGGTCAAGATAAAGGGCTGGAGGAAGATTTACCAAGCAAATGGAAAGCAAAAAAGCAGGGATTGCAATCCTAGTCTCTGATAAAACAGACTTTAAACCAACAAAGATCAAAAGAGATAAAGAAGGGCATTACATAATGGCAAAGGAATCAATGCAACAAGAAGAGTTAACTATCCTAAATACATATGCACCCAATACAGGAGCACCCAGATTCATAAAGCAAGTTCTTAGAGATCTACAAAGAGACTTAGACTCCCACACAATAATAGTGGAAGATTTTAACATCCCACTGTCAATATTAGACAGATCAATGGGACAGAAAATTAACAAGAATATTCAGGACTTGAACTCAGCTCAGGACCAAGCAGACCTAATAGACATCTACAGAACTCTCCACCTCAAATCAACAGAAAATACATTCTTCTCAGCAACACATAGCACTTATTCTAAAATTGATCACATAATTGGAAGTAAAACACTTGTCACCAAATGCAAAAGAATGGAAATCATAACAAACAGTCTCTCAGACCACAGTGCCATCAAATTAGAACTCAAGATTAAGGAACTCACTCAAAACCACACAACTACATGGAAACTGAACAACCTGCTCCTGAATGACTACTGGGTAAATAATGAAATTAAGGCAGAAATAAATAAGTTATTTGAAACCAATGAGAACAAAGACACAACGTACCAGAATCTCTGGGACACAGCTATAGCAGTGTTTAGAGGGAAATTTATGGCACCGAATGCCCACAGGAGAAAGTGAGAAAGATCTAAAATTGACACCCTGACATCACAATTAAAAGAACTAGAGAAGCAAGAGCAAACACATTCAAAAGCTAGCAGAAGGCAAGAAATAACAAAGATCAGAGCAGAACTGAAGGATACAGAGACAGGAAAAACCCTTCAAAACATCTATGAATCCATGAGCTGGGTTATTGAAAAGATTAACAAAATAGACCACTAGCCAGACTAATAAAGAAGAAAAGACAGAAGAATCAAAGAGACACAATAAAAAATGATAAAGGGGAGATCACCATTCATCCCACAGAAATACAAACTACCATCAGAGAATACTATAAACACCTCTACGCAAATAAACTAGAAAATGTAGAAGAAATGGATAAATTCCTGGACACGTACGTCTTCCCAAGACTAAACCAGGAAGAAGTTGAATCCCTGAATAGACCAATAGCAAGTTCTGAAATTGAGGGAGTAATTAATAGCTTACCAACCAAAAAAATAGCCCAGGACCAGACAGATTAACAGCCGAATTCTACAGAGGTACAAAGAGGAGCTGGTGCCATTCCTTCTGAAACTACTTCAAACAATAGAAAAAGAGGGATTCCTCCCTAACTCATTTTGTGAGGCCAGCATCATCCTGATACCAAAACCTGGCAAAGACACCACAAAAAAAGAAAATCTCAGGCCAATATCCCTGATGAACATTGATGTGAAAATCCTCAAAAAAATACTGGCAAACCAAATCCAGCAGCACATTAAAAAGCTTATCCACCATGATGAAGTTGGCTTCATCCCTGGATGCAAGGTTGGTTGAACACATGCAAATCAATAAACGTAATCCATCACATTAACAGAACCAATAACAAAAACCATATGATTATCTCATTATATGCAGAAAAGGCCTTTGATAAAATTCAACACCCCTTCATGTTAAAAACACTGAATAAACTAGGTATTGATGGAACATACCTCAAAATAATAAGAGATATTTATGACAAACCTACAGCCAATATCATACTGAATGGGCAAAAGCTGGAAGCATTCCCTTTGAAAACCAGCACAAGACAAGGATGCCCTCGCTCACCACTCCTATTCGATATAATATTGGAAGTTCTGCCCAGCGTAATCAGGCGAGAGAAATAAATAAAAAGTATTCAAATAGGAAGAGAGGAAGTCAAATTGTATCTGTTTGCAGATCACATTTAGAATACCCCATCGTCTCAGCCCCAAAACTCCTTAAGCTGATAAGCAATTTCAGCAAAGTCTCAGGATACAAAATTGATGGGTAAAAATCACAAGCATTCGTATATACCAATAATAGACAAACAGAGAGCCAAATCATGAGCAAATTCCCATTCACAATTGCTACAAAGAGAATAAAATACCTAGGAATACAACTTACAACGGATGTGAAGGACCTCTTTAAGGAGAACTACTAACCACAGCTCAAGGAAATAAGCGAGGACACAAACAAATGGAAAAACATTCCATGCTCATGGATAGGAAGAATCACTGTCATGAAAATGGCCATACTGCTCAAAGTAATTTATAGATTCAATGCTATTCCCATTAAGTTACCATTGACTTTTTTTTTCACAGAATTAGAAAAAACGACTTTAAATTTCATATGGAACCAAAAAGAGCCTGTACATACAAGACAATCCTAAGCAAAAAGAACAAAGCTAGAGGCATCATGCTACCTGACTTCAAAGTATACTACAAGGCTACAGTAACCAAAACAGCATGATACTGGTACCAAAACAGATATACAGACCAATGGAACAGAACAGAGGTCTCAGAAATAACCCTACACGTCTACAACTATCTGATCTTTGACAAACTGGACAAAACCAGCAATGGGGAAAGGTTTCCCTATTTAATAATGTTGGGAAAATTGGCTAGCTATATGCAGAAAACTGAAACTGGATCCCTTCCTTACACTTTATACAAAAATTAACTCAAGATGGATTGAAGATTTAAATATAAGACCCAAAACCATAAAAACCCTAGAAGAAAACCTAGGCAATACCATTCAGGACATAGGCATGGGCAAAGACTTCATGACTAAAACACCAAAAGCGATTGTAACAAAAGCCAAAATTGACAAATGGGATCTAATTAAAGAGCTTCTGCACAGCAAAAGAAACAATCATCAGAGTGAACAGGCAACCTACAGAATGGGGAAAATTTTTGCAATCTATCCATTTGACAAAGAGCTAATATCCAGAATCTGGAAGGAACTTAAAGAAATGTACAAGAAAAAGACAAATGACCTCATCAAAAAGTGGGCAAAGGATATGAACAGACACTTTTCAAAAGAAGACATTTATGTGGTCAACAAACATATGAAAAAAAAGCTCATCATCACCGGTCATTAGAGAAATGCAAATCAAAACCACAATGAGATACCATCTCATGCCAGTTAGAATGGTGATCATTAATAAGTCAGGAAATAATAGATGCTGGAGAGGATGTGGAGAAATAGGAACACTTTTACACTGTTGGTGGGAATGTAAATTAGTTCAACCATTGTGGAAGACAGTGTGGCGATTTCTCAAAGATCTAGAACCAGAAATACCATTTGACTCAGCAATCCCATTACTGGGTATATATGGAAAGGATTATAAATCATTCTACTATAAAGACACATGCACACGTATGTTTATTGCAGGAGTATTCACAATAGCAAAGACTTGGAACCAACCCAAATGCCCATCAGTGATAGACTGGATAAAGAAAATGTGGCACATATACACCATGGAATACTATGCAGCCATAAAAAGGATGAGTTCATGTCCTTTGCAGGGACATGGATAAAGCTGGAAACCATCACTCTCTGCAAACTAACACAAGAACAGAAAACCAAACACCACATATTCTTACTCATAAGTGGGAGCTGAACAATGAGAACATATGGGCACAGGGAGGAGACATCACACACTGGGGCCTGTTGTGGGGTGAGGGGTGAGGGGAGGGATAGCATTAGGAGAAATGCCTAATATGGATGACATGTTAATGGGTGCAGCAAACCATGGCACATATATACCTAGGTAACAAACTTGCACATTCTGCACATGTATCCCAGAACTTAAAGTATAATAAAAAATTTAAACAAAGTATTATAGGAGTGTGTGAGGTAATTTTCTAGATTTTGTGATGTTTGTGATAATTGTCAGCTTTAAAAATTTTATATCTTGTTGTGATTTCTTTACTTGTTCTAAGTGCATATTTACTTTCATACCTAATTGTGTACTAGTAATTTTGTATTCTTTTTAAAAATATGGCCCCAGGCCCTAATGTATCTGGCTTTGTGCCGAAGCCAGGGGGAAAAAAAGATTACCCTTTGTGGTATGGCAAAAAACAAAACAAAACAAAGCAAAACAAAAACCAACAACGAACCCCATGAATTTCTCTATACTAATTTTTATTTGGCATAAAATATTAAATACTGAAATTAAGCCATACTCTTATTTATTTATTTATTTATTTATTTAGACAGAGTCTTGCTCTCACCAGGCTGGAGTGCAGTGGTGTGATCTTGGCTTACTGCAATCTCTGCTTCCTAGGTTCAAGCAATTCTCCTGCCTCAGCCTTCCGAGTAGCTGGGATTACAGGCGTGCACCACCACACTCAGCTAATTTTTGTATTTTTAGTAGAGACGGGGTTTCACCATGTTGACCAGGATGGTCTTGATCTCCTGACCTCGTGATCTGCTTGCCTCGGCCTCCCAAAGTGCTGAGATTACAGGCATGAGCCACCCCGCTTGGCCCCGTACTCATATTTAATATATTGATCAACAGTGGCACCTTCAGGTGGTTGGCATCACAGAAGTTCTGGATCACTCAGTGAGACAGGTGGCATCTTAATGGAAGAGGGGAAGCTCCCCATCTGAGAAGGCTCAGGAGTGGGGCCTCCCCTATTTGCTTAATACTCAGGATGCTAGGAAGCCTTGCAGCTTACTTGTGTCCAAGTGAGGGATTTGTCTATTCTGTAATCTAGTTTGCCTATTCTGTAACCTAGCTCCTAAAACATGGGCAGGTAGCTTAAAAAGATATCTGAAAGAAACACTGGATTGAAGGCAATGCTAACGGTGGAAGCACAAGTGAACAACAAGCAAAAGGCAGGCTGAGACTTCTTTTATTCTTGATATAAATTTTTCTTCAACCACGTTACAAGGTAAAAAGCAATGATGAGCTAATCAGGTATGACAAGAGACCAACAAGAAAATTTTGAAATGACCGAAAGGACTATTTGCAATCTGTATGTATATTCACTGTTATTCATAATAAACCTTGCCCTAGATATTTGTTGAGCTTTGGGCTATTAGCTAATGGTGGTGGCCCATGGATATAATTTATCTATAAATAATTCACACACATACTAGAGTATAGGCTCACATATGTATTTTAATTGATGGAATTGCTTGATTAAAAACCTTTGTACACGGAAGACAAGCTCTACTCTCGACTTGCTCTGAGCAGGAACAGCTACTGATCAGACCAGAGTTGAGCATTCAGTGATTTGCTAAACCACACTGGCTCCTGCTGAGATCCTGACTGGAGTGTATGGAGGAGAATGATCAATTTAAAAAGAGAGAATTATTCAATCAGCAACAGAAGTGACACACACCAAATACCCAGTCTCTTGAGCTGCCTTGTTTCTTGCAGATGTTACACTTGAAGGCCAAATGGCCTGCATGAGTTTCTGTTCATTGTAATAAGAAAAGCATCCTGAGATTGTGGGTTCCTCAAGGACAGGGAACACGCATGTTTGGACTTCATATTTTCATTTAATGTTATCCTGTGTGTAGTAGGGACTCAATAAATAGTTGTTGGAATTACAGTGAAAAGTAACCACAGTTGAGGCACTATATATTTAAGACCAGTCAGTCTGACTTTTAAACTTGAAGGTTAGGGAATACTTTTTCAAATCTCCAAATTATTTGTATTGACTATATTTTAATTTTACCTGAGCATAATCTTCCACAATTCTTACTTCTTCTGCCACAATTTCTTCATCCTGTTTAACAAGCATCTGAACTTTCTCAACTACTTGTGAATCTTTCCGTAGTTTTTCCATTAGAGTTTCTGTTTCCTAATGAAGCACATAATTGTTCTTAGAATGAATTTTAAGAGACATGATCTCTTTTTTAAAAGAGTAATTCAAATATCTCATTTCACTATGGTAAAGTTTATTAAAATCAGCCTGAAATATATTTAATAGATGCATAAAATGAGAGAGAGAGCAAGAGACAAATAAAATGGAGAGAGCAAGAGCTCTCACCATTTGGCCAGCTCTCAGCTGCGCCCCCTCTTAGAAGCTCTGTCATCCACCATGCTTGATGGTAGCTCTCTGCCATTGGTGCTCTCTTCCATTGGTCTGCCATTGGGATATTGCCTAGGATGACTACAGTAAATATTTCATGCATTACACACAAAGAGTGATGATGAATGATGGTTTTTAGAATAGTTGATAGACTGCAAGTTATCACAGCATATTTCAGATGGGTTTAACTTACTGACTAGGGAATCTTTCTACATAAGCTTCTACAGTTAGCTATATACCTGTTACCCTTAATTATCAAAATGTAATAATGTTACTATTTTGCTGTTATTGCTTTTTTGTTCTCATTTTACAGATACACTGAGACAAAAAAACAAGTTATTTCTTTCATATGTATACAACTATAGGGTAACAAAGCTGGAGTTCTAGCCTATCTTTGTCAGGTATCAGAGCCTTTACTTTCAAACACTGTTCTATATTAGACTATAAAATCTTTAAAAGAGATTTCAAAGCAAACATACCTTTGTTTTTTGTTCTACTTGAGGGCCAAGAATCAAGAGCTCTTCTTGCATTTCTGTAACTAGTGTGGTTGCTTCCAGGATTGTGGATAGACCCATATGGAAGCGATCCCTGAAGAAGAAAAAGTATTAAGAAGGTGTAAGATATAACACAATTTGGCAAATACAATTTGATAATATAGAAAAAGAATTACTCAAATTATGGCCAAATGGAGTTTATTCTAGAGATGCAAGACTGGCTCACTATTTGAAAGTCAATCAATATAATCCACTATATTAACAAGCTATAAAGAAGAAAATTCACTGCTGCATCAGCATCCATTGATGCAGAGAAAATATTTGATAAAATTAATGATGACTAGGAAGAGAGGGGAAATTTCTCAACTTGATGAAGAACAGATGCTGTTAAAAATAAAATGGACTCAAAGGAAAAACTAATAATGAGAACTGGGCATCTGAGGCTCAGCTCCCACTGGAGCACACTTAAGACAGGCAAATTGGGCTTTAAATGTACTAATTCTCCATAAGGGTACCTTTCATTTAAACAGAATATTTAATTGTAAGTTTTGGGGTGGGAAAGAGGACAAGATAGGCTGTAAGAGACCCAAACCATATAATTAACTCTTCTCGCTTTTTCTCCCCCAACATCTACCCCTGGGAAACTGGACTACTGAAATTTCCAAGTAGCAAAGAAGAGTTGAGCAGTGGGAGACTATAACCTGTCTTTTGCCACCGAGATATGCTTGCTGGATATAACCAGTTATGGATGTTGATAATAATGATTATGCATATAAGGTGATAGCTCTTAAGACTGTCCTTGCATGGCCCACGCATTAGGGGGTGGAAGATGTCCTAGGATAGTACAAGGTACGTATGGAAGAAACTGCTGAGTGATCTAGAGTTGTGTTGTGGGTAAGACATGAGGAGGACTGGAAAAGGGGTGAATGACTGTGATAGGGACTGGTCATACTGATTACACAGCTGTGAATGGAGAGCTACAACCCTGGGTGATGGGGAGGGGACACCTTAGATCCCAGGAGGTTAGGAGTGAGAGGAAGGTTCATTAAACTCTCTTGACTCTCGCCTGTAAGGCATCTGGCCAATTTTCTCAGACCGTTGACATTATCCTTAATTTAACTGCTGACCAACAAAAATCTTAATCTAAGGACTCTCAGAACCTCTTAGGATCTGCTGATCCCAGGAGTGAACAACTTTTCCTTGAAACGGAACAAGATGAGCTTTCTGAGCACTGATGTGATTCTCTTTAGCCTCATTATTATATTCACAGACTACCTCAACTGCTCTAAAATGAACTGTTATTGGCATGCCCTACCTGACCTTGTTAACAATAACTTAATAAAATTAGACCCCGACCCCACATTAGCAAAAAGCTGCTATTGAGGTTGCTACTTCTTATGTAAATGTCAGGCCTATACTTACCTGCGGCACACAAATTAGTTCACACTCTCCAGCACGAGCGCTGATGAAAAATCACATTGCACTGGACTTCCTGCTGGCTAGTTGAGACAGAGAATGTGCAATGGCCAATACCTCTTGATGCACTTGGATTAATAACATTTTTAACTGGCTTAGCTCCAGACAGGGAGCTTGGCTGTGGTCTATCCTCCAAGTGGGAGTCACAGTCATGATCACTCTCATACAGTGTTCCCTATGGCAAATGGAATGAATCTGGCCCAGGCCCCAATCAGAGTAATTAGTTAGGGTATCTGACGGAGTGGGCTATTTAAAAAAAGAATTATTAGCTAGATACATGAAAGGTTTAGGAGATGGACTTGGAGGGGAATAGTTCCACCATGGTGCCTCGGCAGCCTTTCATGTCTCCATATAGGTTATATAGACAAGGCTTGGCCGCAGTTGATCTAAGTGTTGGCAGGACACCCCTGATCTTTCTGGAACACGAAAATGTGGGGCGCTTGTGAGTAGATGCTACAAGGCCATTTCCTACTAATTTCCCCATCTTCCCGGAAGATTGTCATAAGACAGTTTTCCAATGTCTCCTGTATTCTGATTAGCAGTGAGGTCTGCTGCTTCATGTTTCTTCCCATGCCTCCTCAGGTACCAATGCTGGCTATAAAACTGCTTAGCAAGTGTTCCACTATCGGTGTTGTAGTCATCTGAAGCCTTTTATTTTGCTGTCATCCCATGAGACAAAGGACATGGGGACTGGTACTGTTAGTTACTCTTGCTTTCATTGCCCATGTAAGAAATAAACTGTCGGAATGCAACAGGGACTAATTGTTTATTTACTGGCCAAGTCTGTCAGCCTTGCCTTGACAGGGGCAGCCTTTGAAGGCACACAGGGTGAATATCAACCTTATCTCCTTTAAGATCTTCTGCAGCTTCTGGCTTTTTGTCCCACCAAAAAGGCAGATTTGGCTCACCATTTTGCATTTGTGTCTCTTTTCGCAAACAAAAACACCAATATAAAATATATTTCTGATTTGTTCTCAAAGTCTTACCTCTTTGTTTGCATCTCTTCCTCTCGTGCCCTCAAAATGTGTGCAAATGTTTCCATAAATTGCAAGTAGCTACTGGGAGTGGTATAATAAAATCTTCCAGTTTCTTCAAAGTATTTTCTGTTCAAGTCTTTCATGCTTTTGTGGATTTGGACACAGGTTGGGGCAAGTTTTTCTTTCAAGTTCTGAAGAATAATAATTTTTAAGAATTAAGAGAAAGCAATCCAAATATACATAAAAAGAGAAAGTTGAACACTTGGAATTAATTAAAATAGCTTATTATTTCTGAGATCTGGAGATGTAGAGAGAGCTCCTGGATGAGCAGGACAAAGAAAATATGAGTTTTTTGTTGTTGTTGTTGAGACAGAGTCTCGCTTTGTCACCCAGGCTGGAGTGCAGTGGCCGGATCTCAGCTCACTGCAAGCTCCGCCTCCCGGGTTTACACCATTCTCCTGCCTGAGCCTCCCGAGTAGCTGGGACTACAGGCGCCCGCCACCTCCCCCGGCTAGGTTTTTGTATTTTTTTTTTAGTAGAGACAGGGTTTCACTGTGTTAGCCAGGATGGTCTCGATCTCCTGACCTCATGATCCTCCCATCTTGGCCTCCCAAAGTGCTGGGATTACAGGCTTGAGCCACCGTGCCCGGCCGAAAATATGAGTTTTAATGGTTGGGATGGTGGTGGGGCAACAGTAGAGCTAACTATGAATGGCATGCCACACTCATCCTTCTAGGCTTTACCCGTACGTTATTCTCACTTTTACTATAGTCATCCAAAGATTTAGGGCATTGGTATCAACGGCCAAGGGTTATAATGTTTTCTTTGTCTTAACATTTTTTATTTATTTTTTATTTTGAGACTAGGTCTTGCTTTTTTGCCCAGGCCAAAGTACAGTGTTGTAATAATAGTTCACTATAGCCTCAAACTCTTGGGCTCAAGAGATCCTCCTGCCTCATCCTCCCATGTAACTGGGACTACAGATGTGTGCCACCACAACTGGCTAATTTTCTAAATTTTTTGTAGAAACAGAGTTTCACCATGTTGCCCAGGCTGGTCTTGAACTCCTGACCTCAACCAATCCTCCTGCCTTGCCTCCCAAAATACTGGGATTATAGGTGTGAGTCACCATGCCCAGCCTTCTTTATCTTTTATATTTCTTTCTTAAAGTGGTTATCAATAGCAGGATACTCAAGGAAATTTCCTTGAGTAAAATAAAGCTACAAAAATGCAAGGACCCAAAGGATGTGCAGATGAGCAAAACCAGACTGCGAAGAATATTGTCTTTGCCTGGATTGGGAGATAATTCTGATTTAGACATACGCTAGTCCTGATGACTCATCTCCAGTCCAAGTCTAACCAGTCACTGGTCACTTTTAACTCAGCTGCATTTTTTTTTCTTCTGGTTCTACCCCGTCTCTGTCCTCCTTGGCCTTTGCTTTCCTTGATCACTTAGACAAGTAAGGATGCAATCCCATTGGTCCCATAGGACCTAGAAATGTCCTACGTTGAATTTCAGTTCTCTATGCATTTACAGCTCCTTTGGTCAACACTTCTTACCTCCTTTGCTGTCAGCTAGGTCTTATGGGATCTTCAGTTTAGTCACTCCAGAATAGGTTCTTTCTTACTGTTGGCTCATAAATTCTGAGTTAATTTTGTGTTGTGGCTTGTGCTGTCACTGCTTTGCTGACTTGCTGTTGTAGCCAAGCCAGAACAATTTACAAGGAATACACAGAAGGTTGCAGCATCCTTACCATAGAATCTGGTATGCAGAATGGAGACTGTTTTCCTTCATAGAAATCTGCTGTTCCACCATGTGGACAGCATAGTGAAGAGACCCAGGCATTGCAGAATCTGAATCTGGGCATCTTTGAAATAGGGTGAATTCAGGGGTACAAGAGATGGGGAATTAATAGGGAATCAATGTAAACACTTGATCCATTTTATTATAAACTGGCTTAGAACTGCCTGTTTTTGTCCATCTAGGGTTCCTTGCTCTTCAGAGGCATAATACCATCAGATGCTGTCAATAAACTGAAACCTTCACTTGTATTAAATATTTACCTCTCTGTTCTCAAAATTGACTTTTTCTTTTAAGAATGAGTTAGCTACAATAAGGAGAGCTTCTTCTGGCCACCTCTCGTACCAATCGATCGTGCAGGAGCTAATCATAGAAGGATATACTCTACAATTTTGGCGGAAGCTAGGTCCTTCAGGACTCATGATCACAAAAATATGAAGATTTTTATATATTCTCTGAAAATTAATGAAAATATAAATTGTTAAAATGTAATACACTGTTTTGAAAAAATATTACATTAAAAATTTCATGGAAAACATGTTTCAGATCTTTCCTTCGTGGGTAGACCAGATACTGATCATTTGTGCATGGAGTGCCTGCCATAAACAGAGCCCTTCCCAGGGAAACTAACAGTAGGGGAGGCACTGGACCCAGAACACCCCTTGCATAAACCAACTCTTATGACGGGGGCTGGTGCTAGAGTTCTGTTCAGTAGGGGACTTTATATCAGATGGTGCTGGGTCTGGCTATTTAACTCTTTCCTCTGGGGTGGTGTGCATTTAAGACCCACAGAAACTCAAAGTGAGAAAATGGTCAGATGAATTAGAGCTGAAAGAAACAACCTGACAATAAGAGTAGAGCACCAGAGGTAGTAATAAAACTCCTATAGCTAAAGAATTACAGCTAAGCAATATGAGACCTACACAGTTTTACAGGCCCTAGGCTAAGTGCTTGTTTCTTTGCAATTTGCCTTCAGCCCTTTTCCTTATAAGACCTGGCTGTGCTGCTGCTGTTGCTGGATTCTTGGCAAGACTGGCAACAGGGCACAGATTCCTTCTTCCTTATTTCCAGATATCACTTTGCAATAAGTCTGCATTACTGAAAACAGCCTCAGAGAGTTAGTGTTCCTTTTAACTCAGAGTCTAACTGTACAAAATATTAAGTATCAAGCAACTTATTTTGTCAAATAAATATGGTAAAGCTGAAAGAAGACTAAAAGGTAAGTTTTTTTTCCTCTTTTTTGTCTTTAACAAATTTATAAAGGCAAATAAAACTGCTCAGTGCAAAATTCATGCAATGTGGAAATGTTTAAAGTAAAAATGAAAATACCTCTCTTTGTTTTACACATTCCCAAAACTTCTACCTAGAGATATCAAATGTTAGCAGTTTAAAGTGTGCCTTTATTATTTGTTATTATTGTAGGACATGTCAAATTAGTTTTGGAAGCATAGTATTATATATATTATACATATATCATGTATATAATTAAAATTGATTTCTAACTGAGATTCTTGGTTTATTTATTCATTTTCTGGAGTACTTCTCTGCACTCCAAACTGAAATTTCTTTTTTCTTCCTTATTATTTAAATCTAAGGAATAAACCAAATATAGTAACAAGGCACAAGAGTGCCACAATTGTCAGGATAAATGCTATCCTTCTTTCTACGATGTTATTAAAAAATCTAACTAAATCTAAGGATATCCACTCGTATTACCTTGTTCTCTATCAACTGTGGAGTCATTTTTGGAATTTTTAAAACATCTTCTTGTGACAGGTTACTAACTATCTGTTTGATACTTAGCAATGTTGTTACTAAGGTGAGAAATGGTGGATGGCCAGATTCAATTTTTAAATTGCCCTATGATAGACAAAAACTAGCACCAGAAATAAATCCACCTGTGGTCCTTCCCCAGTGAGTATTCTAGTTTGAGTAATCATGTCCATATATTCACTAAGCCACTGGTCAGTCATCATGTCTCAAAGACACAGAAAGTTGAGTTCATTTTGACTAATCTATATCTCTCATCAAACCAATTTGTTCACAGCTCCTCTGCTGCTGAGTTCATTCTGAATAGCACCTGCTGTATCCAGTCAGTTTCTTTTTGTATCCATCACCTCCTGGTCAATTCCAGGACTATTCTAAAGGATGAAATGTTTCTTGTTTCTTGCCTTTCCAGACTTGTTATGAAAAAGATGAAATAAGAACATCATTATCTGAGAAAGAATCTTTGTGTAAGAAATACTCTTGGGATTTTATTTTTCATTTTATTGCCTCCTGCTGGTATTATTTTTTAAAATCGTTGATAGCCAGACAGGCTCAGATTCATGTAAGTTTTTGACCTACCTAAGGATATGGTTTGTCTGTGGGTAGGGTACTCATTATTTTACCTTAAAAACTCATATAAAGATCTAAAGAAATTATATCCAACTTAAAAATCACGTACAGAATTATAAACATGGTCTACTTTTAACATGACAATTTGATAAAGCCAAGTCACAAAAAAGTACCTTTTGAAAGAGTGAAAGTAAAGATTGCCTATTATCCATATGACCAGACTGTTCAGTAAGAGATCTGATTTTCATTGCAATAGAATCCAGCTCAACATTTTCAAACAGGTCAGGTATTCTTCCTGAATTGATGATGTAGTTCAAATCTTCTAAAAATAAATCCTTAGGCAAAACACATATTTAATCAGGAATGAGTAAATTATTCATATATTCTACCCTAACCACATCAATTTGAGAAAGCAAGAAAGCAATAGCGATTAAGGAGAACTGAGGCTAAGTGTTTTTTTTTTTTTTAAAGCTAATATCCCCCACCTGCCACCTTTTTTTTTTTTTTTTTTTTTTTTGAGACAAAAATCTCACCCTGTTGCTCAGTCTGGAGTACAGTGGCATAGTCATGGCTCACTGCAGCCTTGAACTACTGGGCTTAAGCCATCCTCCCACCTCAGCCTCCCAAATAGGTAGGATGAAAGGTGCATGCCACCATGCTTGGCTAATTTTTAAAATATTCTTGTAGTGACTCGGTCTCTCTATGATGTCCAGGCTGGTCCATCTTCCCACCTTGGCCTCCCAAAGTGCTGGGATTATAGGCATGAGCCACTGTGCCTGTCCTAAGACTAACGTTTTCATTCAAACCCATCAGAATATTTTTTTCTGAGTCAAAATAAGCTTCATTCATCCATTCATTCATTCAAACATTAGAGAAACATATACTTGGTATGGAGAGTATGCCAAATAGCTGCGACAGGCACTGAGAAAAGAGGTATGGAGGAGTGGGTACAATAATGAATTAGGCAGGAACCCGGTTCAGGCAGTTCACAGAAGCCCTCAATACATCTACATTTGTGATTGAATAGTAGTAGACAAACTAGAAATAACATTGCTGAAGGATTATTTTAATTTAACTGAATTCATATCTATATAGGACCTCAAATTCAATGGAAAAGGTAACAGATGAGAAAAAGTAGGAAAACAAACTCTGCCAGAAGAGTTATTATAAACATAAGGACATTTTGCTTTTGAGAATAAATCCAAGATTTCTTTAAAAAAAAAAGCATTTAAAAAAGTAGGTAGCATTAGTGACTCTCTTCAGGAGACTGAGACACTCATAGGTTCATGGTATTTCAGTTCAGGTGGGGAAGGGCAGAGAGCTTGTGGGGAGCTCTCCAGTAGAGGCCAACAGAGGTAACACAGGGCTAACTTATTTCCTGTCTCACCTCATATGTGATGGAGAACTGCCAAAGCTTGTTACACACTGATAGTTACGCACTCTTTTTGGGTCACATGAAAAGCAATGATATGGCCAGAAGAAGCCTAGAAAGTGTGGGAAACAGATCCAATGATCTCGAAGTCCTGAGTAACATGAGAGTAGAGGAGCCATGTTCATTTCAGCTTTAGCCTGAAATGATTTTCTGAAACTGATTTATTAAATCAGAACAATGGGCTCCTGGCATGGGAGAAACTACATCTAAAATCCAGAAAGAAATTGCGTGGCAGAAACCTCAACTGGATCAACAGAGCTGGATATTTAAGTTTGGTGAAGGGAGAATATATAGATATAGCAGAAATCCTGGAGGAGTATAGTAGATATGATATGGCATTTGGATTTGCTCTCAAAAATATGACATGAAAAAAATAACTCAATGGAGAAAGGCCCAGCACTAAGAGAAAAAACAGGATGAGGGGTTGAAACAATACACAATAACTACATATGTCTGGATCAAAAACAATAAACAATGTTCCCTTGAAATTTTGTCACAAGAGTAAATACAATCTGAGGTGGCATTCCTAATTTTGTCTTGGACATGGAAGAGTATAGTTTGTGAAAAAAAACAGAACTGAAAAAAAGTGAGTGATTAGCAATTTTTGCTTGTACATTAATATAGTATATTCTGGGCCTGGTGACTGGCCAGATGGCTGGCTAGAAGTACTTGGAAGTAGTCTTCCCCATAAGAAAGGACCAGTGTAACAAATAAACAGTTAAGATTTGACTAGAATGTCAATGGGAGAGTGCATGAGTACAGTGAGAGGATGGAGAGGTACCTGTGGTGACTGGAAGCCCAGGAGGACAATGTGGAGGCATCCTGCCTCTGCAGCCCTGTCTCCCCTGTCCAGATCAGCTGGGAGTCAAGAGGGACTTCTCCTGGTGAAGACAAGGTAAGCAGAAGAACCCCACCAGCCCCATTGCCATTGAAACACCTACAGTCATTATACAGGACAATCTCAGAGTACTTTCTAGTCCTGGGCCCATTTTAGGGAGCTGCTGGAAATTCTTGCAGCTGCATTGCTCTGGATCGGGAGCACAAGGTGTGTACTTCCCACCCACCCTCTCTCCTCCTGTGAGCCAAGCTACAGCAGCATCGCACCATCTTGAGACCAGAGCTACCTCTGGAGTGGGCCCTGCTCTAGGGACCAGTAGCCATGCAACTCTCCAGCACTGGGACTTCATCTTCATTCTTCCACCAAGTCCCCATGGATGGCTGTATGCCACAACCCGAGCTGTGCAGAGCCTGGGCCCAGGATTGGCTTTGATTGTGGTCCTGCCAGCAGAGAAACCAATCCCCAATGCCTGCACTTTTAGCCAGAGGAACAATCTGGCAGTCCCATTTAGGGTGACCCTACCCTTGAGCTGGCCAAACTGCTGTGTACTCTTCTTGAAGTAGGAGGGGTCCCAGAGCCACTGAACAGCTGACACATTCTTGGGCTGGCAGAGTGCTACATGCCCATGCCCAGGACCTGAGAAATAGCCCCACAAGTGCCTCCACTAAGGACATGCCCCTGGCCTGCCCAACAGCTCTGTGCCCACAATCAGGTCCTGAGAAACAGCCTTACAGGTTACCCCTGAAACACACACCCCCAGGCTAGTCAAGCAAACCTTTGCCTGCATCCTAAGCCTGAAAAATAGCTCCGTGGGTTGCCCCTGGCAGACACAACCCCTTCAGGCCAGCTGAACAGCCATGCACCCATATCTCAGGCTTGAGAAACAGCCTTATGGGTCACCGTTGGTGGGCACACTCCCAGGCTGGCCAAGAAGCATTGTGCTTACCTCATGGACCTAAGAAACTGCCCTGTGGTGCATCCCCCATGCTGCAGACATGCCCCAGGCCTGCCTAATGACTCTGTGCCTGTGCTAAGGGCCTAAGAAACAATCCCATGGGCAACCCTGGCAGACACACAACCAGGCCAGCCAAGTAACTGTATGCCTATGCCCCCAGCTAGAGTAGTAGCCCTATGGCTCCAAATCAAGTGAGCCAGATCCCGAGTTGGCTGATTCACTGCATGCATGCACATGCCCCTGACATGAGAAACAGCCTGGTGAGCCCACCTCCAGCAAAGTTGCACCATTGCCTTCACAAACTCTCACAGCCTAGGCTGCTGAGACATTTGCAAATGTCACCAGCACGGATTACAACTGAAGAAACTACATGGAGACACACTACTGTATCCATCTAGAATCAAGTCCATGCACCCAATGACTGACACTGTAAAACCCATACCTATGAATAGGTCTTTCCTTATGAAAGCTACTCCATAAAGTTGGAAAGGTGATTGTTTTTCGAGATGCATAGAAATCAATGAAGGGACACATCAAACATGAAAAAGCAAGCAAACATGAAACCTCCAAAGGAACATAGTAACTCACCAGTAACAGGTCGCAATCATAAGAAAATATACAAAATGCCAGAAAAAGAATGTAAAATAATAATCTTAAAGAAATGCAATAAGATACAAGATAAAGATTGACAATTCAACAAAATCAGGAAGACAGTTCATGGTTTGAATGAGAAATTCAATAGGGAGATATATATCATAAAAAAGGATCAAAAACACATCCCAGAGCTACAGATTTCAATGAAAAATATTATAATTGAGAGCTTCTATGACAGATAAGACCAAGCAGAAGAAAGAATTTCTGAACTTAAGGGCATTCCAGAAGAAGAAGAGAAGGGGAAAGGTGTAGAAAGCATTTAATTAAATAATAACTGAAAACAATCCCAAGTCTTCAGAGAGAGTTAGTCATACAGATCCAGAAAGCTCCAATATCCCCAAATAGATTCAACCCCAAAAAAGTCTATCTGAGGAACATTACAGTCAAACTGTCAAAATTCAAAGACTAAGAGAAATTTCCAAAAATGGCAAGAGAAAAATGTCATCATATAAATGGGAAACCCCAGCAGAAGAACAGCAGAATTCTCAGCAGAAACCTTACAGGACAGGAGAGAACAGGATGAGATATTCAAAGAACTGAAGGAAAGAAACTGCCAGCCAAGAAAATTATATCCAAATGCTATCCTTCAGAAATGAATGAGAAATAAAATCTTCCCAAGACAAGCAAAAACCTGAGGGAATTCATCATGCCTAGCATAGCCTTACAAGAAATGCTCAAGGGAGTCTTACAAGTGGAAGTGAAAAGATGATAACCACCATTATGAAAACATGCAAAACTATAACACTCACTGGTAGAGCCAATACACAAAGGGGAAAAAAGAAAGGAATCGAACCCTATCACTCCAAAAAAAAAAAAAAACAAAAAAAACCCAAAAACCAAAAAACAACAACAACAACAAAAAACCACCCACCACAAAAATCAATGATAAGAAAGGAAGGATATACAAAACAACCAGAAAACAATCAACAAAATGAGATAAATAGGTCCTCATCAATCTATTATAACCTTGAATTTAAATGGATTAAATTCCCCATACTATTAGAACCTCCATACTATTTGCCATAATGGCTGTACTAGATTACATTCCCATGTACTAGACATACATGTAGCCAACAATTATATTTTAAAATGCTCAACATCACTGATAGTTAGAGAAATGCAAATCAAAACCACAATGAGATACCATCTAACACCAGTCAGAATGGCTACTATTAAAAAGTCAAAAAATAGCAAATGCTGATGAGGTTGTGGAGAAAAAGGAATGCTTATACACGGTTGGTGGGTGTGTAAATTGGTTCAGCCATTGTGGAAGACAGTGTGTCAGTTCCTGAAAGACCTAAAGACAGAAATACCATTCAACCCAGCAATCCCATTAGTGGGTATATACCAAGAGGAATATAAATCATTCTATTATAAAGACACATGCATGTGTATGTCACTGCAGCACTATTCACAATAGCAAATACATGAAATCAACCTAAATGTTCATCAGTGATAGGCTGGATAAAGAATATGTGGACATATACACCATAGAATACTATGCAGCTATAAAAAGAAAAAAAAAGAAAACAAGACCATATCTTTTGCTGGGACATGGATGGAGCCAAAGTCATTATCCTTAGCAAACTAGCACAGGAACAGAAAACCACATACTGCATGTTTTCACTTATAAGTGGGAGTTAAATGATGAGAACATATGGACACAGAGGAGAACTATACACACTGGGGCCTTTCAGAGTGTGAAGGGTGGGAGGAGGGAGAGAATCAGGAAAAAAACTAATGAGTACTAGGCTTTATACCTGGCTGATGAAGTAATCTGTACAACAAACCCCCATGACACGTTTACCTATGTAAAAAATTTGCACTTGTACTTCTGAACTTAAAATAAAAGTTTTTTTAAAAAAGAGGTTTTGGTAGAATCTTTACATATTTATAAGACCATGTCATCTGGAAATGGGCAATTTTACTTCCCCCTTTTTAACTTGGATGCCCTTAATTTTCTTTCCTTTATCTAATTGCTCTGGCTAGAATTTCCAGTGCTATGTTGAATAAGAGTGGTGAGAATGGGCACTCTTTTCTTGTTTTAGCTCACAGAGGAAAAGCTTTGAGCTTTTCCCTATTCACTATGATGTTAGCTGTGGGTTTGTGACATATGGCCTTTATTGTGTTGAGGTACTTTCCTTCTATAGCTAATTTATTGAGAGTTTTTTTTTTTTTTTTTATCATGAAGGGATTTTTGATTTTATTTAATGCCTTTTCAGCATCTATTGAGATGATCGTGGTTTTTTCTCTATATTCTGTTTATGCAGTGTTTCATGTTTATTGATTTGCATATGTTGAACCATCCTTGCATTCCTGACATAAATCCCAGTTGATAATGGTGTATTATCTTTTTGATGTGTTGTTTGATTCAGTTTGCTAGTATTTTGTTGAGGATTTTTGTATCTAGATTCATCAGGAATATTGGCCGGTAGTTTTCCTTTTTCATCATGTCCTTGTCTGGTTTTGGTAACAGTGTTAAGCTGACCTCATAGAATGAGTAAGGAATAATTTCCTCCTTAATATTCTGGAATAGCTTGAGAATAATTAATATTAATTTGTCTTTAATAGTTTGGTAGAGACTGGGAGCAGTGGCTCATGCCTGTAATCCCAGCACTTTGGGAGGCCGAGGCAGGCAGATTACCTGAGGTCAAAAGTTCAAGACCAGCCTGGCCAACATAGTGAAACCCAATCTCTACTAAAAGTACAAAAAAAATTAGCCAGGTGTGGTAGCAGGTGCCTGTAATCCCAGCTACTTAGGATACTGAGGCAGGAGAATTGCTTGAACTCAGGAGTCAGAGGTTGCCATGAGCTGAGATGGCACCACTGCACTCCCGCCTGACTCCATCTTAAAAAAAAATAGTTGGTAGAATTTAGCAGTGAGGCCATCCAGTAGTGGAATTTTTGTTGTTGTTTGTTTGTTTGTTTTTGGGAGAGCTTTTATTACTGATCAATCTTGTTACTTATAAGTCTGCTCAGGTTTTCTATTTCTTCTTGGCTCAATCTTGATAGATTATATATGAATTTATTCATTCCCTCTAGGTTTTTTAATTTATTGATGTGTAGCTATTCATAATAGTCTCTAATAATCCTGTGTATTTCTATGGTATCCATTGTAATGTATTCTTTCTCACTTCTGTTTTTATTTATTTGGATCTTTTCTGTTGTTAGTTTGTCTAACTAATAGTTGTTTGGTTTTGTTTTTCTTTACAAAAAAATCTTTTGGTTGTGTTGATCTTTGGTATTGTTTTTTATTATCAATTTCATTTATTTTTGCTGTGATTTTTATTATTTATTTCCCTCTACTAATTTTGGGTTCATTTGTTCTTGCTTTTTCTAGTTCCCTGAGATGCATTGTTGGGTTATTTATTTGAAATCTTTCTTTTTTTATGTAGGCATTTATTATTATAAACTTGCCTCTTAATACTGCTTTTCCTGGACCCCTAGGTTTTGTTATGTTGTGTTTCCATTATCATTTGTTTTGAGGAATTCTTAAATTTCATTCTTAATTTCTTCCTTCATCCATTTGTTATTCAGGAGCATACTGTCTAATGTCCATGAATGTTACAGTTTTGAATGTTGCTCTTGTTATTGATTTCTAGTCATATTCTATTGTATTCAGATAAGATACTTGATATGATTTTGATTTTTAAAAATTTGTTGAGACTTGTTTGTGTTCTAACATATAATCAGTTGTGTAGAATGTTCCATGTGCTAATGAAAAGAATGTGTATTCTGTGGCTGTTGAGTGAAATGTTCGTTAAGTGTCTGTTAGGTCCACTTGGTCTATGGTGCAGTTTAAATCTGATGCTTGCTGATTTTCTGTCTAGATGAACTATTTAATGCTGAGAGTGGGGTGTTGAAATCCCCAACTATTATTGTATTGGGGTCCATCTCTTCCTTTAGATATAATATTTGATTTATATATCTGGGTGCTCCAGTGTTGGGTACATATATATTTACAATAGTTATATTCTCTTGCTGAATTGATTACTTTATTATTATATAATGTCCTTTGCCTCTTTTTACAGTTTGACTAGAAATCTGTTTTATCTGATAGAAATATAGCTACTCCTGCTTGTGTTTGGTTTCTGTTTGCATGGAATATCTTTTTCTATCCCTTCACTGTCACTCTATGTCTGTCTTTACAAGTGTGTTGAATTTCTTGTAGGCAGCATATAGTTGGGTCTTGTTTTTCATCCATTCAGCCAGTCTATATCTTTTCTTAAAAATAGAGACAAGGTCTCACTATGTTGCCCAGGCTGGTCTGGAACTCCCGGGCTCAAGAGATCCTCCTGCCTTGGCTTCCCAAAGTGCTGGGATTATAGGGGTTAAACACTGCACCTGGCCAAATGTCTTCTTTTGAAAAGTGTCTGTTCATGTCCTTTGGCCACTTTTTTATGGGGTTGACAAAAATCTCTTAGAACTGATAAATGAATTCAGCAAAGTTGCAGGATACAAAAATCAGTAATGTTTCTATATACAAACAGCAAACTAGGTGAAAAAGAAATTAAAAAGGCAATCCCATTTAGAATAGTTACAATAAATAAAATCAAATACCTGGAAATAAATTTGAACCAAGGAGATGAAAGAACTCTACAAGGAAAGCTGCAAAACACTGATAGAAGAAACTGAAAAGGGTACAAACAAATGGAAAGACACCCCATGTTCATGAATCAAAAAAACTAATATTGTTAAGATGACCATACTACCCAAAGCAATCTACAGATTTGTTGCAATCTCTGAAAAAATACCAATGATATTCTTCACAGAAATAGGAAAAATTCCTAAAATTCAAATGGAACCACAAAATATCTCAGAAATCCAAAGCTATTCTTTCTGAGCAAAAAGAACCAAAGGATCCAAAGTTCTTTCTGAGCAAAAAGAACAAAGTTGGAGGCATCACACTACCAGACTTCAAAACACATTATAAAGCTATAGTAACCAAAACAGCATGGTATGGGAACAAAAACAGACACATAGACCAATGGAATAGAATAGAGAACCCAGAAATTAATTCATGTATCAATGGCCAACTCATTTTTGACAAATGCACTGAGAACATACAATGGAAAAAAGTCAGTCTTCAATAAATGGTGCTGGGAAAGTTGAATATCCATATACAGAAGAATGAAAGTAGACCACCACCTCTCACCCTATACAAGAATCAACTCAAAATTAATTAAAGAGCTAAATGTAAGACCTGAAACTAAAACTACTGGAAGAAAACAAGGGAAATGCTTCAGGACATTGGTCTTGGAAAAGAATTTATAAATAAGACCTCAAAAGCACAGGCAACAAAAGCAAAAATAAACAAATGGAATTATATCATACTCAAAAGGATGGTAAATTTCCTTCTGTATAGCAAAGGAAACAATAGAATGAAAAGACAAACTACAGAATAGGAGAAAATATTTGCAAATGATTCATCCAATAGAGGATTCATATCCAGAACTCAAACTTAACAGCAAAAACAAAAAATAAAGAACAAAAAACAAACAAAACATGATTAAAAAATGGGCAAATGATATGAACAGATATTTCTCAAAAGAAGACATACAAATGGCCAAAAAAATGAATAAATGCTCAATACTAATTGTTAGGGAAATGCAAATCAGAACCACAATGAGTTATCATCTCTCCCCAGTCAGGATGGCTATCATCAAATAGACAAAAAATAGCAAATGATGGTAAAGATGTGGAGAAAGGGAACTCTTATACACTGTTGGTGGGAATGTAATCTAGTACAGCCATTATCGCAAATAGTATGGAGGGTCCTCAAAAAACTACACATGAGTCTGGGCAACACAGTGAGACACCACCTCAATAAAAAAAAATAGCTGGGTGTGGTGGTGCAGTCTTGTAGTCTCAGCTACTTGGGAGGCTAAGGTGGGAGGATCACTTGAGCCTTGGAGGTTGGGGCTTCAGTGAACCATGATCGCACCACTGCACTCCAGCCTGGGTGACAGAGGAAGACCCTGTCTCAAAACAAAACAAAACAAAACAAAAATGATGATGATGATGATGATGATGATGATACAAATAAAATGATCATAAGATCCAGCAATCCCACTTCTGGGCATTTATCCAAAGAAAAGGAAATCAGTATATCGAGGAAACATCTGTACCTTCATGTTTATAACAGCTCTTTTCACAATAGCCAAGATACAGAATCTACCTAAGTGTCCACCAATTAATGAATGACTAAAGAAAAGATGGTACATAAAATTCATAGAATATGATTCAGCCATAAAAGAGAATGAAATCCTGTCACTTTGGCAACATGATTATGTTAAGTGTAGTAAGCCAGGAACAGAAAGTTAAACACCGCATCCTCTCACTCATATATAAAAGTTAAAAACAAGTGGATCTCACGGGAGTAAAAAGTGGAACAGAAGATACTAGAGGCTGAGAAAGGCAGGGGAAAGGGAGAGAAGGATAGTGAGGGATTTTTTTAAGGGATACAAAATTACAGCTAGAGAGGAGGAATAAGTTCTACTATCCTACAGCATTGTAGGATGACTATACATAATGATAATATATTATATAGTGTCAAAGGGCTAGGAGGAGGATATTGAATGCTCCTAACACAAAAATGATAAACGTTTGAGACGAATATGCTAATTATGGTAATCTGCTCTTACATGTATTGAAACATCACTATACCCCATAAACACATGTACAATTATCATGCCAATTTAAAACATTTAATTGAATTTAATTTGAAAAGAAAATAAACAGACGAGCCACAGACTTGGAGGAAATATATATATACATGCCAAAAATAACATATTCTGTAAGGAAAGTCCTACATCTGACAGTGAAATTAGAGCAGAAAAAGAGTAATGGAGAGAAACAGAAGCTTGGATGCTGTAAGAGCAGATTGTAGATTACATACCTAACCGTAGATTACAGATACTGGATATAGATGAAAGGGTTTTTAAAATACAGATCATAAAGCTAGTTCTGATATAAGACAGATGACTTCAGCTACATAGATAAATTACTTCCAATCTGTCAATTAAAATGAACAAGATAATGACATAGAAAATACCTTTATTGAAATGTTAATTCATAACTACCTGTGGCATCATTACAAATATATAAACTCTGTGGGTTAATTCATAACTACCTGTGGCATCATTACAAATAAATAATAACTGGATAAGAACAGAGAATACTGCAAGCAAACTGATATTGTAGGCTAATAGAACCATTGATAAATATTTTCTTGTTTTCTTTTCAAATATTAAATTTCTGGGGAGGGGGTAGCCACGAAGATATCAAACTTCAGCAAATAACAAAGACAAAAAGTACTTACTTGCTCTATGTTTAAATTGGGAACCATCAGAACAGTGGGTTTCCCTTTTAATCCTGCGTGAATAAACACCTTTTTAAAAACTTCTTTGAATTCGATGTAGGCACATTTGTGAGATATAGGCACTCGGTATAGTTTGTTATCTGTCAGATAACAGGCCAAGGTTGCACATGTTTTTTTCCCACATCCATCTATTCCAATCTTTGGGAGAAAAGAAATCCAACATATGACATATATTTTCTGGGAACCTTTCAATGTATAGTTTTCTGTTTATTATTTGTGCTAGAAATTTTGACCGTAAAAATACCCCAGAATATTTTTATTTATAACCTTTTGGAAGGCATATTAAATGTAATTTAAATATTTTATCAAAATTTTTATAATGCACTCATCCACATTCAATATTTTCATCTTTCCATAGCCTCTTGAATATATGAGAAAATTTCACTGGAAAGAGAACGTGATCTTGAAAAATAGCACAGACAGGCTTATAAACCATTTTTATATCACTGTCAATATTTGATTCTTCATTTATAAGTAACTAGATAGATCTTTTCCTTTTTATTTTGAGCAATAGGTACTTAATAAATGCTTTTGGGGAATAATGGCAAAGTATTGTTTTTAAAACAGCTTTATTTAGGTGTAATTTACAGATTATACCAGTTTTAAGTGTATAATTCAATGTTTTGTAGTACATTTACAGACTTATGCAACCCTTGTCACAATTCAGTTTTGGAACAATTTCCTTCAACCCAAAAAGATCTTTCAAGCCCACTGGCAGTCAATCCCCATCCAACTCTCAGGCCCAATCACTAATATGTTTTCATCTCTATTGATTTGCCTATTTTTGGCAATTCATATAAGTGAAATTATATACCATGAAGTCTAATGTATTCGATTTATTTTACTTAGCAGAATAAGTTCCTTCGTGTTGTATGTGTATCAGTAGTTTGTTCCTTTTTATTGCTGAATGGTATTCTATTGTATGGACATATCACATTTTATTTATCCATTGATGAACATTTGGATTGTTTCTGCTTCTTGATTATGAATAATGCTGCTATGAACATTTCCATGCAAGTCTTTGAGTGGACACTGGTTTTATTTTCCCTTGTGTAGAGATAGAGAAATGGAATTGCTCCATTATATGGTAAATCTATGTTAAACTTTATAAGAAATAGCCAAACCATTTTCCAAAGTAGTTGTAGTATTTTACATTCCCACAAGCCATGTATGAAAGTTCAGTTTATACACAGTCTTGTCAATGCTTGTTATTAGCTATCTTTTTGATTATAGACAGTCAAGTGGGTGTTTAGTGTTATTGTGGTTTTAATTTGTATTTCCCTAATGACTAATGAAGCTGAACATCTTTTCATGGGCTGATTAACCATTCATGTATCGTCTTTGGTGAAACACCTATTCAAATCTTGTGTCTATTTTAAAAAATAAACTTATTTTAGAAGAGTTTTAGACTTACAGAAAAATTGCCAAGATAGTATGGGGAACTGTCATATATCCCACATCCAATTTCCCCTATTAGCATCTAACATTAGTATATTACATTTGTTACCATTAATGAACCAATATTGATATGTTATTATTAACTGAAGTCCATACTTTTTTCAGATCTCCTTAGTTTTTAACCTAATGTTTTTTTTTTTTTTTTCCTCCTTTGGAATTTCCTCCAGGATACTATATTGCATTTAGTAGCCAAATCTCCTTAAGCTACTCTTGGCTGTGACAGTTTTTCACACTTTCCTTATTTTTGATGGCCATAAAGAAATTCAAGGAGTTCTGATCAGGTATTTTATGGAATGTCACTCAACTGGGATTTTCCTGCGTTTTTCTCATGATTATACTCACCGTGATTTATCTTGATGGTGAACTTGATCACCTAGATAAGGCGATGTTTGTCAGGTTTCTCCACTGTGAAGTTACTCTTTTCTCCCCCTTTCCGTACTGTACTCTTTGGGAGAAAGTCAATATGTGCAGTCCTTAGTGAATGAGTGAGGAGTTATGCTCCAGTTTCTTGAGGGTAGACTACCTACGTACATTACGTGGATTTCTTCTGAATGGCAGATTTGTCTATGCTCCCTTATTTACTTATTTATTTAGTCATTTATTTATATAAGTATGGGCCCATGGATATGTATTATACAATTTGGATTTTAATTTAATACCACTTTATTTCTTTGTTTTCTTGCTCCAGCTTTGGGTACTGTGAACTCTTTTAGTCGGCTCTCGTGTCCCGCTGACATAACCCCATGATTATTGTAGTACTTCACTTGTAGCACTGCAGGATTCTCCAGGCTCATATTGTTTATTTCCTGTCCCAGTCCTATAATCAACAATTTTCCCAAGGAGTCCTGGTTCCCTTTATTGGAGAATGGTATTAGAAACCAAGATCTGGGAGCTAGGTGTACTCATTGCTACTGGAGATCACTGCCCGTAAGCCCTCCCAGCTGACACAGCAAATAAACAAATATTTGTATATTAACCCTTATAGATACACATTCCTATAAAATTTCTATATCCAATCACCTATATTAAGCTAAACATAAGTTCAACTTATGTCTCCAACTCTGTTACTACATGTTCATTCTAGCCTCTTTCCCTCGTTTAGCTCTGCCCTCCAATAGTGAGAAAACTGGTTTCCAACATCTGCCATCCATTTACTTCATTATTCAATTCCAGTATATGTGTATTGTGGTATTAGAATGGTTAACTTTACCCCCAAACCACTTTTTATATTGGCTCCTTTTCCCCTAATTCTCTTCAGTGAGTTTGTGTCACACACTTGCAACAGGGTTTGATTGTTCTTTCACATTCTGAATGCCATCCTGGGATTACCAGAATTCCAAAGTGATTTTTTTCTAAATTTGTGTATGTTAAGGCTCATTCTTTGTGTTGTCAAGTTCTATGGGCTTTGACAAATATATAGTGTCATGTGTTCACCATTATAGTATACAGAACTTTTACCATCCTAAAAAATCTTGTGTTTCACTTTCCTTTCTTTCCACTAAACCCTTAGGCAACAAATATTTTTACCATTTCCATAGTTTCGCCTTTTCCAGAATGTCATATAATTGGAATCTATAATATGTTGCCTTTCCAGACTGACTTCTTTCACTTAGCAATATACCTTTGAAATTCACTCATGTCTTTTTGTGGCTTGAGAGCTCATTTCTTTTTATCTCTGAATAGTATTCCATTGTATCAATGTACTACTACAGTGTGTTTATTCATTTGCTTTATTGAAGGAATCTTGGTTGCTTCCAGTTTTTGGTGATTATGAATAAGGTTGCTATAATCATTCCTGTGCAGGTTTTTATGTGGGCGTAAGTTTTCAAATCAGTTAGGTAGGAGCATGGTTACTGGCTCAAATGGGAAGACTATGTTTAGCTTTGTAGGAAACTGCTAAACTGTCTTCCAAAGTAGCTGTGCTATTTTCATTTCCCATCAGCAATGAATGAGAGTTCCTATTGCTCTGTATTCTTGTCAGTAATTGCTATTATCAGTTCTTTGGATTTTGGTCATTTTAATAGGGATGTTGTGGTATCTCATTATTGTTTCCCCTAATGACAATTGATATTGAGCACCTTTTCATATGCTTTTGTAAGGTATTTATTTTTTCCTTTTATTTTTTAGTTGACATGTGATAATTGTACATATTTATGGGATACAGAGTGATAGTTCCGTATGAACATATAATGTATAATGATCAAACTGGAGAAAATACATTCATCACCTCAAACATTGTCCTTTGTGTTGTGAATATTCAAAATCCTCTCCTCTAGCATTTTGAAAACATTCAATAAATTATAGTAAACCATATTCAGCCTACACTGCTGCAAAACACCGGAACTCATTCCTCCTATGTAGTAATAATTTTGTATTAATTAACTAAACTCTCCCATTCTCCCCTCTTGTCCCCTTCCTGGCCTCTAATACCCATAATTCTACTCTCTACTTCTACGAGTTTGAAATTTTTTTTCTCAGTTTTCACACGAGTGAGAACATGCAGTAGTTCTCTTTCTTTGCCTAACTTATTTTGCTTAACATGAGGCCTTCCAGGCTCTCCCATGTTGCCACTTTTTGCAGCACTATTCACAAGAGCTAATAAGCCAAATGTCCATCAACAGAAGAACGGATAGACAAAATGTGGTATACATGTACAATAAAATGCCATTCAGCCATAACAAGGTATCTGTTTCTTCATTTATTTACTTAATTTATTTTTTTGAGATAGGGTCTCACTTTGTCACCCAGGCTAGAGTGCAGTGGTGCGATCACAGCTTACAGAAGCCTTGAACTCCTGGGCTTAAGTATCCCCCTGCCCCAGCCTCCTGAGTAGCTGGGACTACAGGTACATGCCACCATATCTGGCTAACTTTTATTTTTATTTATTTTTTTTGTAAGAAGGGGTCTCATTATTTGGCCCAGGCTGGTCTTGAACTCCTAACCTCAAGCAATACTCCTGTGTTGCCCTTCCAAAGTGCTGGGATTATAAGCATGAGCCACAACATTGGGCCAGCATCTGTTTATTTTTATTTTTTGAGACAGAGTCTCGCTCTATCACCCAGGCTGGAGTGCAGTGGCACGATCTTGGCTCACTGTAACCTCTGCCTCCTGGGTTCAAGCGATTCTCCTGTGTCACCCTCCTGAGTAGCTGAGATAACAGGTGCACCACCATGCCCAGCTAATTTTTGTATTTTTGTAGAGATGGAGTCTTACCCTGTTGGCCAGGCTGGTCTCAAACTCCTGGCCTCAAGTGATCCACCCACCTAGGGCTCCAAAACTTCTGGGATTACAGGTGTGAGCCACTGCACCTGGCCTGTTTATTTTTAATTGGGTTGTATGTCCTTAGGATTTTCCACAAACAGGATCATGTGGAATGTGAATAAGGATGGGTTTGCTCCCTTTGTTTTTTCCAATCTGGATGCCCCTTCCCCACTTTTTCTTATTTAATTGCACTAGCTAGACCTATAGTATAGTGTTGAATAGAAATTGTAAGGCAAAACATTTTTTTTTCTTTTTTTAACAGTGAGGTTTTTTTTGTTTTTTCTTTTTTTATACTTTAAGTTCTAGGGTACATGTGCACAATGTGCAGGTTTGTTACATATGTATACATGTGCTGTGTTGGTGTGCTGCACCCATTAACTCGTCATTTACATTAGGTATATCTCCTAATGCTATCCCTCCCCCCACCCCCCTCCTCACAATAGGACCCGGTGTGTGATGTTCCCCTTCCTGTGTCCAAGTGATCTCATTGTTCAGTTCCCACCTATGAGTGAGAATATGCGGTGTTTGGTTTTCTGTTCTTGCGACAGTTTGCTGAGAATGATGGTTTCCAGCTGCATCCATGTCCCTACAAAGGACACGAACTCATCCTTTTTTATGGCTGCATAGTATTCCATGGTGTGTATGTGCCACATTTTCTTAATCCAGTCTGTCACTGATGGTCATTTGGGTTGATTCCAAGTCTTTGCTATTGTGAATAGTGCTGCAATAAACATATGTGCACATGTGTCTTCATAGCAGCATGATTTATAATCCTTTGGGTATATCCCCAGTAATGGGATGGCTGGGTCAAATGGTATTTCTAGTTCTAGATCCTTGAGGAATCACCACACTGTTTTCCACAATGGTTGAACTAGTTTACAGTCCCACCAACAGTGTAAAAGTGTTCCTATTTCTCCACATCCTCTCCAGCACCTGTTGTTTCCTGACTTTTTAATGATTGCCATTCTAACTGGTGTGATATGGTATCTCATTGTGGTTTTGATTTGCATTTCTCTGATGGTGAGTGATGATGAGCATTTTTTTCATGTGCCTGTTGGCTGCATAAATGTCTTCTTTTCAGAAATGACTGTTCATATTCTTTGCCCACTTTTTGATGGGGTTGTTTGTTTTTTTCTTGTAAATTCGTTTGAGTTCTTTGTAGGTTCTGGATATTAGCTCTTTGTCAGATGAGTAGATTGCAAAAATTTTCTCCCATTCTGTAGGTTGCCTGCTCACTCTGATGGTAGTTTCATTTCTGTGCAGAAGCTCGTTAGTTTAATTAGATCCCATTTGTCAATTTTGGCTTTTGTGGCCATTGCTTTTGGTGTTTTAGACATGAAGTCCTTGCCCATGCCTATGTCCTGAATGGTATTACCTAGGTTTTCTTCTAGGATTTTTATGGTTTTAGGTCTAACATTTAAGTCTCTAATCCATCTTGAATTAATTTTCATATAAAGAGTAAGGAAAGGATCTAGTTTCAGCTTTCTACTTATGGCTAGTCAATTTTCCCAGCACCATTTATTAAATAGGGAATCCTTTCCCCATTTCTTGTTTTTGTCAGGTTTGTCAAAGATCAGATGGCTGTAGATGTGTGGTATTATTTCTGAGGGCTCTGTTCTGTTCCATTGGTCTATATCTCTGTTTTGGTACCAGTATCATGCTGTTTTGGTTACTATAGGCTTGTAGTATAGTTTGAAGTCAGGTAGCATGATGCCTCCAGCTTTGTTCTTTTGGCTTAGGATTGCCTTGGCAATGCGGGCTCTTTTTTGGTTCCATATGAACTTTAAAGCAGTTTTTTCCAATTCTGTGAAGAAAGTCATTTAGTAGCTTAATGGGGATGGCATTTAATCTATAAATTACTTTGGGTAGTATGGCCATTTTCACAATATTGATTCTTCCTATCCACGAGCATGGAATGTTCTTCCATTTGTTTGTGTCCTCTTTTATTTCACTGCACAGTGGTTTGTAGTTCTCCTTGAAGAGGTCCTTCACATCCCTTGTAAGTTGGATTCCTAGGTATTTTATTCTCTTTGAAGCAATTGTGAATGGGAGTTCAGTCATGACTTGGCTCTCTGTTTGTCTGTTATTGGTGTATAGGAATGCTTGTGATTTTTGCACATTGATTTTGTATCCTGAGACTTTGTTGAAGTTGCTTATCAGCTTAAGGAGATTTTGGGCTGAGACGATGGGGTTTTCTAAATATACAATCATGTCATCTGCAAACAGGGACAAATTGACTTCTTCTTTTCCTAACTGAATACCCTTTATTTCTTTCTCTTGCCTGATTGCCCTAGCCGGAACTTCCAACACTATGTTGAATATGAGTGGTGAGAGAGGGCATCACCGTCTTGTGTCAGTTTTCAAAGGGAAAGCTTCCAGTTTTTAAGGCAAAACATTCTTTCTTTGCTCTCGATCTTAAGGGAAAAGCATTTCGTCTTTCACTGTTAAGCATAAGGCTAGCTGTAAGTTTTTCATAGAAGCTGTTTATTGGGTTGATGAAGCGTCCTTCTTTTCCTTTTGGCTGAAAGTAAAAAAATGGTGTTGGATTTTGTTGTGCTTTTCTGCATCTCCTAAGATTATTGTGTGGTTTTTACTTTTAATTCCATTAATAGGTATATTGCATTAATGATTTTTAGAAAATATGAAACCAAATATGCATTCCTGCAATAAATCTCACTTGCTTATGGTGCATAGTACTTGTTATATGTTGCTGGTTTTTGTTTGTTAAGATTTTGTTCAGATTTTTTTCCACTATATTCATAGGGGATATTAGTCTGTACTTTTCTCATGATGACTTTGTCTAGTTTTGGTATTAGGATGTTACTGACCTTATAGATGAATTGGGAAGTATTCCCTCTTCTATTTTCTGGAAGAGTTTGGGAAGGAATGGTGTTAATTCTTCCTCAGATGTTTGGTAGAAATCTCTGGTGAATCCATTTGGCTCTGGGCTTTTCTGGTGGGAAGTTTTAAAATTCCTAATTAAATCTCCTTATTTGCTATTGGTCCATTGGATTTTCTAATTCTTCAGTTTCAGTAATTTATGTATTTCTAGGAAAGATATTTTATCCAAGTGATCTAATATATTGGCATACAATTGTTCATAGTATTCTCTGATAATCTTTTTTTATTTCTGTAATACTGATATTCCCTCTTTAATTCCTGATTTTAATATATTTAATATTCCCTCTTTAATTCCTGATTTTAATAATTTGAGTTTTTTTCTTCCTTTTTTCTTGGTCAGTTTAGCAAAAATCTTGTCAATTTTGTTGATCTTTTCAAAGAACCAACTTTTGGTTTTATTGATATTTCCTACTGGTTTTATATTCTCTACTTTCTTCTCTAATCTTTATTATTTTCTTCCATCTGCTTGCTTTGGGTTTGGTTTTCTTTCTTTTTGGTATTTTCCTAAGGTGGAAGGTTAGGCTATTGATTTGAGGTTGTTCTTTTTAAATATATGTATTTATAGCTATAGATTTCTCTTAAAGAACAGCTTTATATTATGTTTTTGTTTGTTTTCATGTATCTCAAAGTATTTTCTAATTTCTCTGCAATTTCTTCTTTCACCCATTTAGGAGTATGTTGTAAAAGTTCCACATAGTTGTTAATATCCCAACTTTCCTTTTGTTGGAAACTTTCTAATTTAGTTCTACTGTGGTCAAAGAACATACTTCGTATGATTTCAATCCTCTGAAATTTACTGAGGCTTGTTTATGGCTTGGCATTTGGTCTCTCCTCAAGAATGTTATATGTTTGCTTCAAAAGAATATGTATTTTGCTGTTGTTGGATGAAGTCTTCTATCATGTCGATTAGTTCAAGTTGTTTTACAATACTGTTGAAGTCTTTGTATCCTTGCTGATTTTATGCCTAGTTTCTCTATCAATTATTAAGAGTGAAGGTATTGAAGTATCCAACTATTATTGTTAAATCGATTATTTCTTCCCTAAATTCTGTCAGGTTTGGTTCCAGGTATTTGGCACTAAGTTTTTAGGTGTGTATATGTTTATAACTCTTATGATCCTTTCATCATTAGAGCATGTCTTTTTTTTTTTTTGGTCTCAGAACACTTAATTTTTTCCTGAAAGTCTACTTTGTCAGATATTAGTATACCCACTCCAACTTTCTTGTGGTAATTGTTTGCATGGATTATTTTTCTCCATCCTTTCATTTTCAGCCATTTTGGATCTTTGAATCTAAAGTGTGACTTTTGTTGATAGCATATAGTTGGATTTTGTTCTTTAAAAAAATCTAGTTTTATAATCTCTGTATTTTTATTGGAGTTTTTAATGCATTTATATTTATGTTATGATCAGTGTGGGGCTTGTTTGCCACACTGTTATTTTCCACATGTCTCATGTACTTTTTCCCTTTGTTTCTCCATTTTTTGTGTTAAATATTTTCCAGAGGTCTATCTTCGTTTTCTTGGCTTTTTTATTGTATATATTTTTAGTTCTCTTCTTTTTTTACATTAAAAATAACTATTTATTGAATGATACCATAAGGTAAAAAGATGAATCATAATCTGGAAAATTATATTTGCCACACATATAATGAAGAAAATATTAGTATCTGAATATATTACTCCTACAAATCAATAAGAAAAAGATAACCTAATAGAAAAATCGGCAAAGCACACGAATGGACGATTCACTGAAGACCCGAATGACCAATAAACAAATGAAAAGTTGATCAACCAGTATCTGCATCTCTATGTTTGCCCCTGCAGTAACTATCACTGTCCCTTAGCAACCCTCAATAATGACTGACTGAAATTGCTGCATAGATATGCCAAATACTTCAGCCCTCTCACCTTTCTGAGGCACATTTCCTACAGCATTTCCTAGAGATTCCCTTATGTAATTAACTTCCAGTTGCTAACAATAACTGGTCTGATAATGTATACTGTATTGATTACCGTCTCTTTTGTGTCTCACTTTCTCACTCCTCTACCTGATTTCTGGGACCATGTCTCAAGTTAACATTGAATACTTGCTTCAGGGTCTTCTTCTGGGGGAACTTAAACTAAGATAAAATTGTTCAAGCTTCCTTGCCAGCACTGGACAGGTTCTAAGCTCTGACAACTCTATGGGAACTTTACACAGAAAAGAAGCTAAAGATTCCCTTAAAATGCATATAGGAGAAGGGGCCCGATGGCTTTGAATCAGGCCTGATGGCTGGGGGCCCAGACCACAGCCTGGCACAAAACTTCATAGCTGTCCCAAGCCTGGAACTCTGGCTGATGGACCTCCTGCAGGTCTGCTTTCCTTCTGTTCTTTTTGAAACTTGTCTGCCATCGGTGTGTTTGGCCCTGACTTGCTTGGGTTCACAGTTAAACTATCCCTTTTCCTTGAGCATTTTTAGCAATTTTATTGAGATGATAGTGACATAAAAACTATACATATATTTAGGGTGTACAACTTGATATTTTGATATATGTGTACATTGTTAAATGATCATCACAATCACACTATTTAAAATATCCACTACCTCTACATAGTTACCATTGTGTGTGTATGAATATTAAGACCTACCCTCTTAACAAATTTCAAGTATATAATACAGTGTTGTTAACTATCATTACCATACCGTACATTAGTTCTCCAGAACTTGTTCATCTTGCATAACTGAATTACATTATGTATCTTATCATAATCTATTTTATTTTTATTTTTAATCATAATCTATTTTAGATTAATACTAATAATTCCAGTAAAATATAGACAGTTTTCTTCAACATAACCCCATTTCCCCCTCCTCTTCTGTGCTATTCATTGTTACATATATTACATCTTTATATATTATAAACCTGACAATAGTTTTAGAATTATCATTCCATCTGATTATCTTTTAAAGTAGTTAAGAGTAAAGAAGAAAAATATATTTACATAGTCTGTGGTAGGAAGAATAATGCATTTGCCACCCCTATTTTCCACAAATATGTCCCCATCATGATCTCTGGAACCTATGAATATGTTATATTACATGGCAAGAGACTTTGCAGACATGATTAAGATTAAAGACCTTAAAATGGTGAGATCATCCTAGATTATCTGGCTGGGCCCAGTCTAAATCACATGAGTCCTTGAAAGCAGAGAACCCTTCCTGGCTTTGATCAGAGAGAGAGAGAGATGTTATGACTGATGAAGGGTCAAAGAGATGTAATGTTGCTGGTTTTACAGATGGATAAAGGCAGTTATGAGCCAAGGGATCCAGAAAGCCTCTGGAAGCTAGTGAAAGAAAAGGAACAGATTCTCCCTTAGAGCTTCTGGAAAGTAATGCAGTCATACCTATATCTTAATTTTGGCCCAGTGGGTTCCATGTCATACTTCTGACCCGCAAAACTGTAAGATAATAAATTTGTTTAAGCTGCCAAATTTGCTGTAATGTGTTTCATAGTCAGTAAAAAACTAACACACGGCCCTATATTTACCTATGTAATTGCTCTTACTGGTGCTCATTATTCTTCACATGGATTTAAGTTACCCTTTGGTGTCTTTCACCATCACCCTAAAAATTTACTTTAGTATTTTCTGTAACAAATTATCAGAGTTGTTTATCTGGAAATGTCTTTATTTCATTTTTAAAATAGTTTTATTAACATAAAATTTTTGAGGTTTTTCCTCCTTTTATCTTTGAATATGCTGCTCCAATGCCTTCTGGTCTCCATTGTGTCTGATAAGAAGTCAGCTGTAAATCTTATTGAGAATTCCTAGTACACAAGAAGTTGTTTTTCTCTTGCTGCCTTCATGATTTTCTCTTTGTCTTTGAATGGTAGACTATGATGTGTCTAGGTGTTAATCTATTTTAATCTACTTGTGCTTACTCTTCTTAGACTTTCCTGAGCTGTGATTGAACTTTTTTTTTTTTTTTTTTTTTTGCGATGGAGTCTCACTCTGTCACCCAGGCTGGAGTGCTGTGGTGCGATCTTGGTTCACTGCAAGCTCCGCCTCCCAGGTTCACGCCATTCTCCTGACTCAGCCTCCTGAGTAACTGGGACTACAGGCACCCGCCACCACGCCCGGCTAATTTTTTATATTTTTAGTAGAGATGGGGTTTCACCATGTTAGCCAGGATGGTCTTGATTTCCTGACCTCATGATCCACCTGCCTCAGCCTCCCAAAGTGCTGAGATTACAGGGGTAAGCCACCACGCCTGGCCGTGATTGAACTTAGATGTGAAGATTAATGTATTGGGGCATTATTTCTATGAAATCTTTTCTGCCCCTTCTATTTCTTCTCATTCTGGGAGTCCCGTTAAGCATATTTTGATACACTTGATAGTGTCTCTTAGGTCTTTGATGTTCTGTTTTTTTCTTCATTTATTTTCTTTCTCTTCTTCAGTGTGGATACATTTTATAGATCTATTTTTAAGTTTATAGATTCTCTTTTCTGTCATGTTAAATCTGCTGTTGAGTCTCTCTAGTGCATTTTTCATGTCACTTATTTTAATTTTCAACCCCAGACATTCCAATTTGTAAAATAATTTATATCCCTTTATCGGTATTCTCTATTTGAAGAGTCATTTTTGTATGCTTTCCTTTAATTTAAAAAAATATATATTTTCCTTTAGGCTTTTTGAGTATATTTACAAGAGCTGTATTTCAGATATCTGTCAAGTCCAACATCTGGATCCTCTTCAAGACAGTTCCTATTACCTATTTTTTCTCTCCATGCATAGCTCACACTTTCCTATCTGTTTCATGTCTTTTAATTTTTGTTGAAAACTGAACATTTATGTGATAGATTGTATGCAATAATCTTTTAAACCAATGCCTTAAATTGAAATACTAATTAATATTAGTTTTCTTGTTTTCCTTTGGTAGTTCTGGTAGTTCAACAATGTAATCCAGTTAAACTATGTAATATTTACTTTTAAAATTCATGTATGATTTCTTCTTTTACTTGTTTACCAAATTAAACTGATCTCATTTGAACTGTCCAATCTAGGTAACCATTATTTTATTATTTATTCTCTGTCTTAAATATTCTTAACTAAGTCGTTACACTCCCTCCAGTTGCTTCTCCCTGCAGAAGCTCCACATGCTACACTAGCATTCAGTTAAATTACTGTTTTGCAAAATTGAACCCTAGTGTCAGCTTGACCCATGAAGAAGATCTATTTATAATGTTTAATTGGGCAAACATAGTAATAGGGGGCCGGGTGTGGTGGCTCATGCCTGTAATTGCAGCACTTTGGGAGGCCAACATGGGAGGATCACCTGAGGTCAGGAATTCAAGACCAGCCTGCCCAACATGGTGAAACCCCGTCTCTACTAAAAATACAAATTATTAGTTGTGTGTGGTGGCAGGCACCTGTAATCCTTACTCAGGAGGCTACTCAGGAGGCTGAGGTAGGAGAATTGCTTGAACCCGGGAGGTGGAGGTTGCAGTGAGCTGAGGTGGTGCCATTGTACTCTAGCCTGAGTAACAAGAGTGAAACTTCATCTCAAAAAACAAACAAACAAACAAACAAACAACAACAACAAAAAACACCAAAAAACCAACAGTAATAGGATCAGAGGAATCAGGAATTTGCCATGTTTTACCTTGTATTTTTAATAGGGGCTCTGAAAGGGAAGATAGGTTCATGAGAACACATCTATAGAGAAACTATTAAGGCCAGGTTCCAATTGAGTGTGGGCTTTTGAAAACTGCTCTGAATACATTCTCAGGCATTTTAGAATTGAGAACTTGTAAATGTACCTATTGCTAGAAAAAACATGCTAAAGAAAAGAGTCACTTTGTGATAAAATAATTAAACTGAGAGCATATACACTTTAGGAATATAAAAATAATCTGTTAATAATTGAAATAAGACAAAAATTATAGCCCTTGTACAGCTTATGTTCTAAATGTGGAGACAGATGATTATAAATGAAAAATTAATGTGTAATATGATATAAGATAATGCTAAGGACCAGGAAGAAAAGTAAAGCAGAATAAGGAGACAGAGTAATAGGGACTGAGGGGAAGAAAAGAGGTGCATTAGGGAACACAGAAAAGCACAGTGGTCCAGGTGAAGATAACAGTGGCTTAAATAGGGTGGTGGCTGTGTAGATGCAGAGAAGTATGCAGGTTTGAAATACATTTTGCAAGTTGTATCACTGGGACTTCTTGATGAATTGAATGTGACAAGTGATGAAAAAGTGACAAAACTGAGTGACTCGGAGGTTCTGGCTAGACCAGTGGATATATGGTGATACCGTTTATGAGTTAGACAGGTTAGTAAAAGAATAGTTTTGGTGGTAGAAAGATTTGCTTCATAATTTTTTCTTAATTCTATTTTCCAATTTTTAATTCCTTTTAATTAATCTTGTTGCAGATGTCTGTTTAAATAAAAGAGTGTTTAAATAAAGCTCTAGCTGTTCTGGATATAAAAAAGTTATTTTTGAGAAAAGGGCACAAATTAAATAACCAAACAGTTATAAAGTATAAAATAAACAACTAGTCATAAATAATAAATTAAATAAAAGTAATTAATATGCTTTATGTAATTGGCTAAGTATGTTAAATTTTAGTTAGTTTTCCAAAAGATTTTCTCTATTCAAAGGATATTTGGGAATTTTTCAAGATTTTAACTCCCACTTGTTCTCATGAGAAGCAAAACATTGTGCAAAAACTCACATTTCTAAATCAACAATCAAGTAAGTGCACTATTTTTGAAGTTAGGATCCACCTGCACAGCTACTGTATTAATGCTGCAAACACTAGAAATGGTGCAGTTTTATTCACATCAAATGCCTTCCAAAAACAAATACCATTTTTATTTGCTGACAAATTTCATATACAAACGGTAGAGAGGACAAGAGTCCTGTCCTATGACTCAGTTATTGTGATTTTTCACAAAGTGTGACTACATAAAACTTCTGTAAGTAGAGTAGATTTTATTGGGATTTATTTTATTTTGCAAACTTAAAACCACTTGAAAACTTTAAATTCCTACCAGTAACATGTGGCTCCCTGGTTGTCGAAGAACCCTTGTTGCTCTTGTGATGTGTTCTATGGCTTCCCTGAAGAACACCATGGAATGAGAAAGCTAGCAGAGGAAATGTGACAAATAAACGGATTATAGGTACAGAAAAATCAAATGTGCACTGTGGTTTTACATACAATTTATTTACAGAAAGGAGAATAACTAGTAATTCAGAGATCTAGATCAGTAAGCTGGTTTTCATTAACATTTAGGGAAGGTAAATTTGTGCAATAAGGATTGTCCCTATGCGAATATTCTTGTGAGTGGATTAGAAGGGTGGTGGTAGAGTTGAGAGAAGAGAATGAAGAGGTGAACAATAGTACTTAGACTTCCTACCCCCATTCCCTACCCCTTCCCATTCCCCCGCCCCCTTCTCCCTTCCCCCTACTTCCTTTCCCTTCCCCCTTCGCTTCCTTCTTTCCTTCCTTTCCTTCCTCCGTACCCTTCCCTTCCCTTTCCTTCCCCTTCCTTCCTTCCTTCCTTCCTTCCTTCCTTCCTTCCTTCCTTCCTTCCTTCCTTCCTTCCTTCCTTCCTTCCTTCCTTCGTTCCTTCCTCTCTCCTCTCCTCTCCTTTCCCTTCCTTTTTCTTTTCTTTCTTTCTTTTTTTTTTTTAGACAGGGTCTTGCTCTGTCATCCAGGTGCAGTGCAGTGGCACAATCATGGCTTACTGCAGCCTCGACCTCCTGGGCTCAAGCGATCCTCTTGCATCAGCCCTGTGTAGCTGGGACTTACAAGCAGGCACTGGCACCACAATGCCAGATTAATTAAATTTGTGTGTGTGTGTGTGTGTGTGTGTGTGTGTGTGTGTGTGGAGACAGGGTTTCATTATGTTGACCAGGCTGGTCTCAAACTCCGGGGTTCAATTGATCCTCCTGCCTCAGCCTCCCAAAGTGCTAGGATTACAGGCACAAGCCACCACACCTGGCCTAGGCTGCTTTTCTATTGTTCTGTCTTGGCAAGTAGGATAAGTGGTAGGAGGAAGAGATGCAGAAAGTTGGTTTACAGTGTGTGTGATTTTGTTGGTATCTCTGTTCCAACACATCATTGCCCACAACAATGGGAAAGATGTAAAGAGCCACAACCACTTTGCTGTCCTTTGTTGCTACTTTAGACCCTGTTGCCACACTCTGGTTTGCATTTATCTTCATGAACTCTATTCATTCAACTTCCTATAGCCTCAGTTGTGTACCTTGTCTTTAAAATTATACCCTATCAAATGAGACAAAATAAGATGAAATAACATAAAACTGTACTTCTAATGGTCTGCTTTAAAATACAAAGGTAAACATTTTTCTCTGATCTCTTCCCCTCTCTCTCTCTTTTTCTCTCTCGCTCTCTCTCTCACACATACACCCCTCTTAAAAATACTGATTTGATATACGTATCTGTTTGTATATAAAAATAAATAAATATATACATATATAGCACTCCTCAGATTTTTATATAGTATATGTGTTTACCTCCAAAGAAATTGAACCCAACTTCATTTGGAATTCATTAAGTACACTGGCAAGTTTATTATAGTCATTGGTATTCTGATAGATCTTTCTTCTATGAGTCTTGTTTATATCCAAGAAGTCCAAAAATACAGTTGAGTGATTCATCAGGTTTTCTTGGGTCCACTGAATCTATTGCAAGATAAGAATTTAACACTATCATTAATAGCACAATTCTATTTGTTATCAACACTAATAGTATATATCTGTGTTGGAGAAGCTCCTGGCACAGTGGATCTAGGACTAACCTGTTCTTAACTTTTTTGTGTGCTATAAACTCCTTTTGGCAGTGAAGCCTGCGGATCCTTTCTCAGAATAATATTTTAAAATGTATATAGCAAAATATAAGGGTTATAAAAATCCCCAAATATATTGGAATATATATATATATATATATATATATATATTTTTTTTTTTTTTTTGAGACGGAGTCTCGCTCTGTCGCCCGGGCTGGAGTGCAGAGTGGCCGGATCTCAGCTCACTGCAAGCTCCGCCTCCCGGGTTTACGCCATTCTCCTGCCTCAGCCTCCCGACTAGCTGGGACTACAGGCGCCCGCCACCTCGCCCGGCTAGTTTTTTTTTTATTGTATTTTTTTTTAGTAGAGACGGGGTTTCACCGTGTTAGCCAGGATGGTCTCGATCTCCTGACCTCGTGATCCACCCGTCTCGGCCTCCCAAAGTGCTGGGATTACAGGCTTGAGCCACCGCGCCCGGCCAGGAATATAGTTTTATTTAAGAACCCTTTGAAGGTCTGTGGATCCCAGGTTAAGAACTCCTGTTGCTAGAAATATCTTGTAGTTCCAGCAACAATCTGAGAAAAAGAATCTTCCCTTAGTTTACCAGTACCGTTCTGCAAGTTTCTACATATCCTTTCCTTGTTTACTTGGCAAATTCTTGCTTATCTTTCACACCAAGGTCATGGGTTACTTCTTATTTGAAGTCTGACCATCTCCCTCTCTCCTAAAATCAGGTGGAATAAATTACTGTTTCCTCCTTTGTTCCACCACTATATTGTGTGCATAGGTCTGTCATAGCACTTACAGAAATGTATTGCACTTTTTAGGTTGTAATGTGCGTGGAGGCAGGGTCCGTGCTAGTCCTAGGTAGTCCTCAGCACTTATCCCACTTGCTATCTGGCACTGAGAATTCTTGATAGGCATTCAGAAGATGTTTGTTTGGCAAATGGCTAACTGAAGATTGAGGGGTGGTATGGTATGATAATTTGAAAATATATGTCATTAGATATCCTAGGTTTGAATAATGACTGCGCCACTTAACTAGCAGGGTAACCTTAGGTGAGATCTTAATCTTACTCTGCTCAGTTTCTTGATCTGTAAAACGAGGATAATAACAGGACCTATATCATAGGGTGTTATGAATTAAGATTAAAGTGAGTAATGATATGTAAAGCTCTTAACACTATGCTTGGCACATTGTATTAATTATTAGAGTTTTATTTTTTTTTAAGTCAACCAACTGACCAATTAAGTGATACTGTATAAATTGAAATTCTCACAGGAATAATTTACATCCTTACATCCTTAAGAAAGATTTGGTCAATATAGTCTTGAATTTGGGGTACTGTAGTTGCTTTTGCTGTCCACAGGACTGATCCCTGCTAAGGCAGGATCCAATTCCCTAACTATTTGCTTGCTCATTTTCTACTGCCTCTGTATCTATTCCTTAGTCTGGTAAAGTCTCAAAACCGAATTATGGTTGGCATTTATAGGGAGTTTAGGAACTTCTCCCAAGATAGTAATAAGCTGTCTTTAAGAAATGCAAATCAAAACCACAATTAGATACCATCGAACACCAGTCAGAATGGCTAATTCTAAACAGTCAAAAAATAACAGATGCTGGTGAGGATGCAGAGAAAAAGGAACACTTATACACTGTTGGTGGGAACTGAAATTAGTTTAACCGTTGTGGAAGACAGTGTGGTGATTCCTAGAAGTTCTAGAAACAGAACTACCATTTGACCCAGCAATCCCATTAGTGGGTATATCTCCAAAGGAATATAAATCGTTTTATCATAAAGACACACACACACATATGTTCATATTTCCTGGGCTTTGTTAATGAGAAGAATGAAGCTGGCACCACCAGAGAAGACAGAAAAAGAAAAGAGTCCACCTTTGGGAAGGAAATGTTCTCCTTAATTCTCTTGAAAGGAGATGGCAAAAAATTCTAGTAATGGAGCCTAGATCACTGCTCCATTTAGTCACATTCTTTTAGTGTGATCAGTTTATTGAAACACATTCCTTTGTGACCTAGATTAAAAGACAGGCAGTAAGAAAACTAAAGTTCAAAGGGATGGAGGAGGATGAGGAATCTTGCTGAGGTATCAAGAGAGTGGAGAGTTCTGCGAGTCCTGGAGAAAATTGAACAGTTTTGAGGTTGCTAAGGGGCCAAAAGCATGCGCAAAGGCATCAATTATTTTATCCTCTCCAGCATATCTATAGTTTTAGTCATTTTCAAGTGGAAATGGAATTGTTAATACAATTACATTTCTTTCAGTATTATATAAATTTTTGAGGACTTTCATGAAGCAACATATTTTGCCCAATAATCCACTTAAAACAATTTTTGTTGTTGTTGTTGTTGTTTTGAGACGGAGTCTCGCTTTGTTGCCTAGGATGGAGTGCAGTGCCCCATGTTGGCTCACTGCAAGCTCCTCCTCCCGGATTCACGCCATTCTGCCTCAGCCTCTCGAGTAGCTGGGACTACAGATGCCCGCCACCATGCCTGGCTAATTTTTTGTGTTTTTAGTAGAGAGGGGGTTTCACGTGTTAGCCAGGATGGTCTCGATCTCCTGACTTCATGATCTGCCCGCCTCGGCCTCCCAAAGTGCTGGGATTACAGGCATGAGCCACTTCGCCCGACCAATAATTTTTAAAATGTAAATTTACCTGAAAATAGTTCTCAAGTTCCTTTGAAAGCAACCGATAGAAAAGGCTTTTATCAGTGAAATTAATTAAGCGATCATGAAATACTCGGGTGACTTCATGAACAAAGAGCAGAGCAGCCATCTCTTTGGAGTTAATAACAGTCCTGTCAGCTTGCAGCAATCCCAGGAGAAGCTGTTAGGGATTTAAAAATAACATTAAAAAAAAATTAGCAGGGTAGTATGTGAAGCGAAGGCTCAATTTTTGCAGGTTTATGATCCATAAAAATAGAAGCAATTATCCAAGGTAAGAATTGTGAATTTCTACAAGTGATAATCTGAAGTTTTGATGAGATGGGAAAGTGATAAGATAGGGAAAATTGGTTTGGAATCACTCTTAGAGGGAGGGGGACTCGGGGACTCCTCAGCCACATCTAATGGAGGCCTTGCTAGGATGGGAGTCTCGACTACAGTGCTGACATGGAGGCAGGGTGTTGCAGGTGATATCGAGGTACTTCCTAATGTTAATATGTTTTAGCATTCTAAATGTGGATTAAAAATGTTACAGCCCATTTGACAGATTACGTGTGCTATCTAGGGCTAAAGTCCCACAGTCAGGGGAGAAAGATATCGAATTCAAGAATTGATTTTCTTAACATTTCAATTTTGAAAATTCTTTGGCCGTGGCTGATAACTAAGTCAGCACTGTTGGCAAAATCTGTGAAAATTCAAGCATGTTTATGAAATGCATACATGCTTTCATTTTCTGAGAGCCACAAAAAAATCTCAGAAATAAAGCAAACCCCAAATCTGTGTTATAACCTTGTCACTTCTTTCTCTGCTGAGGATCTTAGCCAATATTCTAACACTCTTAGGGATTTCATCATTGAATTATTTGCTCGGAATTGTTTTAACAATTTTCTTCAACAAACTCATGGGATAAGCTGCTAATAAATAGCAAAACTAACCAACATTCATTTCCCCTTTTTCCCCTTCTAACAATCTAATGTTGACAGTATGAGAGAGAGCAACTTATATTTAAAAAATAAACTAGAGAATGAACATTAAAACAAACCTTAAACATATCTCGAAGATTAAACATGTAGTGACATTTTGTTGGAGTTGGTAACATATTCTGACGTACTTGATGGTATATAGCTAGGGAACAAGATATTATCTGATCCTTACTTTTCTGAACTTCAGGTATGAAGTTATTGATGGAGAAATAAATTCCCAAATGAGCCTTTAAAAAGAAATGTTATAATTTAGTTTGCCAAAAATTTTAGGTATTGACTACTTCCACTAAAAAGCAGACTTGTGTACTATAATGGAGGATTAATTTCATTAAATGTTAAAATTAAAATCCATTTAACATAGGATGGTAGATTAGTGAAAACAAAACTCTAGGGGTTGCTAACTGGAGAAAATTCCAATTGGTTCTAGTATGTTGAATGGTCTGAAGGGATGTGATACGTTTTCTCTGGGGACAGTTTATGCTTCCCCTCCATATACACCAGGTGTGCTGGGAATTCTTCCATCTCCTTGCTCTCCATGAGATGTTACGGGAAGTGTAAACTGACAAAACTATTACCTCAGTCTGGATTGATTATACAGGTATATATTCTTTGAAAAATTCTGAAATATCTTACTGGAAAGATGACTCAACTTGAAATCTAGTATAACTAGAAAAATAAATTTTAAGCAAGATTATGAAATTCTTCAACACGAATCTTTCTTCTTTAATATAAAATTTAAAGATTCATTTTTAAATTCAAGTTTTCAAAAAGCACTTGGTAATTCTGATACAGTTGGTAAATAGTTCACACCTGAAAAAAATCCTGTTTTAGAAGAAAGTCTACCTGTATGCCAATTCAGACCGAGGTAATAGTTTGTGTAGCATTTTTTTAATTCCATAAGGAAATGAAAAGAGCAAATCAATTCTGGCGAAAACCAGGGTATGTGTGTTAAAAATGCAGATTTCTGCATGCCATGCCAGATATACTGGATCAGAATCTCTGAGGATAAAGTCCTAAAATCTACATTTTAACGTGCATTGCACATACACCACAAGTGTTTATTTTACACATAATAATTTATGCTTTTGATATGTAGAACCAAATTATAATAGTCCAGAAAACATAGGGGGAAATAAAATCTATCCCCTTAAAGTAATTTTCTTTCAATATTAGTGGATTTAAGTTCTCGTACTTTTCCTTATTCTGGGAAATTAATTTTTTTCAGTAGAAAATGAACTAGATGTGTTACCTGGAAAATAGTACATAAGATGTCTTGTGAAGGATGAGGTAATACCAGCATGGAAAAGTGTTTGAGAAGACGTGGGCTGATATCATTCACAACTGGAACACAAGCTGCAACTATAGACAGATCTTGAATATTCTGTGATAAGGATAACAAGGAAGAGTAACTGAATGCATCTGTAGGAAGTGAAGTATGTACCTATGTCACTGTTCCAAATTAAACAAAACATTTAAAAACATTTAGACAAAAATATTTAATTACTATTTATTGCAAAAACAAAGATTACAGTGGTAATAGAAATCTATCTTAGAAATAACACAACCTAAAATATAATTTCAAGATATGTTATTTCTTGAAGGCTTTCTAAATGTCACCAGGAAATGGTCCTTTCTAAAAAAATGATTATACTTTAAGTTCTAGGGTACATGTGCACAAGGTGCAGGTTTGTTACCTATGTATACATGTGCCATGTTGGTGTGCTGCACCCACGGTTACTGTAGCCTTGTAGTATACTTTGAAGTCAGGTAGCGTGATGCCTCCAGCTTTGTTCTTTTGGCTTAGGATTCTCTTGGCAATGCGGGCTCTTTTTTGGCTCCGTATAAACTTTAAAGTAGTTTTTTGCAATTCTATGAAGAAAGTCATTGGTAGCTTGATGGGGATGGCATTGAATCTATAAATTACCTTGGGCAGTATGGCGATTTTCATGACGTTGATTCTTTCTAACCATGAGCATGGGATGTCCTTCCATTTGTTTATGTCCTGTTTTATTTTACAGAGCAGTGGTTTGTATTTTACAGAGAAGTGGTGTGAAGGACCTCTTCAAGAAGGACCTCCTTGAAGAGGTCCTTCACATCCCTTGTAAGCTGGATTTCTAGGTATTTTATTCTCTTTGAAGCAATTGTGAATGGGATTTCACTCATGATTTGGCTCTCTGTTTGTTATTGGTGTATAGGAATGCTTGTGATTTTTGCACATTGATTTTGTGTCCTGAGACTTTGCTGAAGTTACTTATCAGTTTAAGGAGATTTTGGCCTGAGACAATGGGGTTTTCTTTTTTTTTTCCTCTTGTAAATTATACTTTTTATTATTGTTTAAAATTATACTTTATGTTCTAGGGAACATGTGCACAACGTGCAGGTTTGTTACATATGTATACATGTGCCATGTTGGTGTGCTGCACCCATTAACTCGTGATTTGCATTAGGTATATCTCCTAATGCTATCCCTTCCCCCTATGCCTACTCAACAACAGGCCCCAGTGTGTGATGATCCCCTTCCTGTGTCCAAGTGATCTCATTGTTCAATTCCCACCTATGAGTGAGAACATGCAGTGTTTGGTTTTCTGTTCTTGCGATAAGTTTGCTCAGAATGATGGTTTCCAGCTGCATCCATGTCCCTACAAAGGACATTAACTCATCCTTCTTTATGGCTGCATAGTATTCCATGGTGTATATGTGCCACATTTTCTTAATCCAGTCTTTGATGGACATTTGGGTTGGTTCCAAGTCTTTGCTATTGTGAATAGTGCCGCAATAAACATACATGTGCCTGTGTCTTTATGGCAGCATGATTTATAATCCTTTGGGTATATACCCAGTAATGGGATGACTGGGTCAAATGGTATTTCTAGTTCTAGATCCTTGAAGAATTGCCACACTGTCTTCCACAATGGTTGAACAAGTTTACAATCCCACCAACAGTGTAAAAGTGTTCCTATTTCTCCACATTAAATGATCGCCGTTCTAACTGGTGTGAGATGGTATCTCATTGTGGTTTTGATTTGCATTTCTCTGATGGCTAGTGATGATAAGCATTTCTTCATGTGTCTATTGGCTGCATAAATGTCTTCTTTTGAGAAGCGTCTGTTCATATCCTTTGCCCGCTTTTTGATGGGGTTGTTTTTTTCTCATAAATTTGTTTAAGTTATTTGTAGGTTCTGGATATTAGCCCTTTGTCAGATGAGTAGATTGCAAAAATTTTCTCCCATTCTGTAGGTTGCCTGTTCACTCTGATGGTAGTTTCTTTGCTGTGTAGAAGCTCTTTAGTTTAATTAGATCCTATTTGTCAATTTTGGCTTTTGTTGCCATGGCTTTTGGTGTTTTAGACATGAAGTCCCTGTCCATGCCTATGTCCTGAATGGTATTGCCTAGGTTTTCTTCTGGGTTTTTATGGCTTTAGGTCTAACATTTAAGTCTCTAATCCATCTTGAATTAATTTTTGTATAAGGTGTAAGGAAGGGATCCAGTTTCAACTTTCTACTTATGGCTACCCAGTTTTCCCAGCACCATTTATTAAATAGGGACTCCTTTCCCCATTTCTTGTTTTTGTCAGGTTTGTCAAAGGTCAGATGGCTGTAGATGTGTGGTATTATTTCTGAGGGCTCTGTTCTGTTTCATTGGTCTATATCTCTGTTTTGGTACCAGTGCCATGCTGTTTTGGTTACTGTAGCCTTGTAGTATAGTTTGAAGTCAGGTAGCATGATGCCTCCAGCTTTGTTCTTTTGGCTTAGTATTGTCTTGGCAATGTGGGTCCTTTTTTGGTTCTATATGAACTTTAAAGTAGTTTTTTCCAATTCTGTGAAGACAGTCATTGGTAGCTTAATGGGGATGGCATTGAATCTATAAATTACCTTGGGCAGTGTGGCCATTTTCACGATATTGATTCTTCCTATCCATGAGCATGGAATGTTCTTCCATTTGTTTGTGTCCTCTTTTATTTCATTGAGCAGTGGTTTGTAGTTCTCCTTGAAGAGGTCCTTCACATCCCTTGTAAGTTGGATTCCTAGGTATTTTATTCTCTTTGAAGCAATTGTGAATGGGAGTTCAGTCATGACTTGGCTCTCTGTTTGTCTGTTATTGGTGTATAAGAATGCTTGTGATTTTTGCACACTGATTTTGTATCCTGAGACTTTGCTGAAGTTGCTTATCAGCTTAAGGAGATTTTGGGCTGAGACGATGGGGTTTTCTAAATATACAATCATGTCATCTGCAAACAGGGACAATTTGACTTGCTCTTTTCCTAATTGAATACCCTTTATTTCTTTCTCTTGCCTGATTGCCCTGGCCAGAACTTCCAACACTATGTTGAATAGGAGTGGTGAGAGAGGGCATCCCTGTCTTGTGCCAGTTTTCAAGGGAAATGCTTCCAGTTTTTGCCCATTTAGTATGATATTGGCTGTGGGTCTGTCATAAATAACTCTTATTATTTTGAGATATGTCCCATCGATACCTAATTTATTGAGAGTTTTTAGCATGAAGGGCTGTTGAATTTTGTCAAAGGCCTTTTCTGCATATATTGAGATAATCATGTGGTTTTTGTCTTTGGTTCTGTTTATATCATGGATTTCGTTTATTGATTTAAAACAAAACAAAACAAAACACAAAAATAGCAATATGTTATTGAGGTTAGCAAAGAGGCTTCTGGTGATAAGTGAGAAATCAGAAGAGCCAATTGAGTGTGCCTCTAGAATGGCCAGGCTTTTTCCTGCTTGTATCCAGGCTCAAGGCCACAGCAATCCCATAAAAGGCCAGCTGTGACTATTTTCTGGTCAGTTCAGGGAACTTGTTCTGGCTGGGCATTCCAGACCCTATTTCTTGCCTTCTCTTTTTTCTAGTCTCCTGGATTCTCCCTGGTGGGCTGCACCTGGATTCTTCCCCTCTGCCTTGGCTTGTGGGTTGTTTCAGTCTGACTGACATCTGACCTGATAGCCCTCACATGCCAGTTTGCCTTATTCAGGATCCTGGGCCCAAGTTTGTCTGAAACATGAAACCATTTGTAATGCAACCGCTGTATTTTATAGATGAGGAATCTGAGGCCTAGAAAGTTTAAGTAAAGTTAAAGAGGTCTGAAATATAGGGCTTATGATTTCCAGATGAAGACTCAGAGAGAAAAGTGCATTTGAATTTCTATATTTTTTTAAAAAGTAAGCCACTCTAGCCAGGCACGGTGGCTCACGCCTATAATCCCAGCATTTTGGGAGGCCAAGGCAGGTGGATCACGAGGTCAGGAGATCGAGACCATGCTGGCTAACACGGTGAAACCCCCTCTCCACTAAAAATACAAAAAATTAGCTGGGCGTGGTGGCGGGCGCCTGTAGTCCCAGCTACTTGGGAGGCTGAGGCAGGAGAATGGCATGAACCTGGGAGGTGGAGTTTGCAGTGAGCGGAGATAGCGCCACTGCACTCCAACCTGGTGACAGAGCAAGACATCATCTCGGGGGGGGGAAAAAAAAAAAGAGCCATTCTGATTTAGGTTGAATGTAACAAAAATAATTGCACAGAAATATCTCGTTGGGAATTTTTTTTTGACTGTGATATTTCTGAAAATGCTGTATCTGTGGTCTTAAGATAAAGATATAGACTAGTCTTATACAGACATTACGGATGTATATGGTGGGCCACATTTTTACTGGCTTTTCTCACAACTAACTAAAATTTGATGCCTTGAAAAATTTGATTAACTACTGATACAGTTAAGAATAATGAACGTTATTTGACTCAGAAACCAAATCTCGAGGACATACATGCAATTTTTACTAAGATTTAAACCTATTAAAATTAAGATTTCTATAAACCCATGGACCTAATTGCAAATATATGATTAATATAGTTAGTTTGGGGTCTCAACTTTGCTTAACATGTCCATATGGCCAGAATTTCTAACTTTCTCAAGTAATTCACTCAACATTGTTATAAACATTTAATTTAGTGTAAGAAACAATATTTAATGTGAACAAAATCTTAGTATATACTATACCTTCCATGTATTTTTTGCAGTATCATAAACCCCTCCCAAATCTAACAATTGTCTTATCAATTCCAGGGGTGGTTGTGCTCCATACGTATCCGATACTGGCATATTCATATCATCAATAAATACTATAATCTTAAGAAAGACAAAAAGTTTTAAAATATACATTGTATACCTTTCTTTAAATTATGAATTTGGAATATTATGGTTGGGGTAAGCACAAATTAGGAATATTATGCTATAGAGTAAGCACAAAATCAGGTGTAATAACATGTCTAATTTTCTATTTAGAAACAGCAGACCGAATTCTATTTGGAAGATATGATTTTTAAAAACAATAAGTTTTCAAAATAGCAAACATTTTATTCACCTTCTATAGATCTATAAAAATTATATCTGACAATAGTTATAAATATATTTGATGCTGCATAAAGCAATATAATTATGGCTATTACACAGGAACATGACTATTATTCATTCAAGATTTACTTACTGAGTGCCTACTATTGGCCAGGCACTATTGTAGTATTTAGCTATTTATTCCATATGCACCCTGGTTTAGGAGGAATAAGGCTATCATCTGGAACCAGACTTAAAAAATTCCGCTGTAAGTGCTGTTGTCATGAACAATAAGCAGAAAATTCAGATACATTTCCAAATTTTAAACCTGTGTTAATGTCCACCTTTGAAAATATTGTGCACTGAGGTGTACTGATTGTAATCTCTGTGTGCACTAGTTCCTTTAGACTGTATTTATTTTTGCAAAACAAGCAAGGTAAAAAACCCACAAATAGACATATGATTGCAATTATCTAATTACCTAATTTGTAACTGTAAAATATAATTTTATATATAAGAAATATATTTTTTAGTAAGACACTCAGTTTTTCCCCTTTTGTATCACAAACTGACTAAATTTCTTTTGCTTGCATTTTCTATTGGTGAGATTAGTTTGCTCAGTTATTCACCTTTTCAAAATCCCTAAAGTTTACCCATGCAGGCAAAGACCAAGTTTATCTGTATCTTCATTTAAAATCAAGGAAATCTGAAGCAAATCCTTAAGCTCCTGAAATTGAATTGAAACTCTTAGAGTCCCAACCCATGGTCACAGGAAGAAAGTGTGGTAGAATATATAGTAACAAAGCAGTTGGCAACTAACACATTTTCCAGTCTACTTATCTTTAGCAAGATTTCAGTAGCTTCTTTTGGCCTTAATAATTCTAAATCAGTGTAATTCAACATACTGGAAATCAAATAATATTGATTTGAAAATCAAAGTTTCTGTTATACATTGCATCTTCTAGGATGTTCAAAAGTGTGTGTTATACAAATATTTTCCTTCTGATTAGTATTAATTAAAATAAACTATCACTTGAATAGCCTAAGCAGATTATTGAACAGGTATGAGACATATTTTACCCTGTTGTTTTTTGGTGCTCCAAGAGTATCTTTAGTTCTTCTTATTAACTTCTTAAGAATCATCTCTTTGGTTTTGGCAGCTGTCATATTGGTGCTAAAATTTATTGTAGAGACTACAACTCCTTTATGACCATGATTTTTAAGTAACTTTTTATCAGTTCTAACTTCTGGCTTTTTAGTGGGATTATCTGTGATGCCAACTATGGAAAGAAAACAAATTCAGGACACTTTAAGAATATTTTTGCTTTATTTTAATGTGTCATGAAATTTGAAAATTACATAATTTTACTATTTTGTTGTCATTTTCAAGAAATTACTCCAATAGAACTTTGGAATATTTCTTTGCTGTTTTATGGTAAATAGCGTCTCTTTGCAACCAAATGCAACAGTACAAAAGCTCAAAGAGTCCTCCATACTTTTATGCATGATAGACACATATAACTTTATAAGATCTAAAAGCAGCATGCAGTTGTCTGCACCAATGGCATTAAAATTAGGGTATATTCCCTGAGTGAGGATCATCCAGAGGGTAGGCTATAGCTATAGCAACTTAAAAGTGAAAACAAAACCAAAACCTCTTCTGGCAAGATTTGGTGGTCTGGTATCCTTCCCCTTTCTACAGTTATCTCTAGGCCATCCCATCTTTTCCACTTGAGAAGTGGAGTTGCTGTTCCCAAAACTACTGAGTCAGAATTTTCAAGGATGAGGCTCCTGAAACTCCACATGCATTTATTGCATGGCCTGACTTGAGAAGTCCTACAGAATCATACCTTTTCTATTGCAGTGTATGTAAAAGCATCAAAGAGTAGAATAGACAGATATTGCCTTTAATTACTTCTAGACTTAGTCTACTGTTCCACTGATATATCCACCAGGTATCAGGTAATATATCTATTATATCAGCAGATGTAATACTCCTCTACCAGAACCATTCTAACTTTTGAGTAGGACAGAACAGTTTGAGAGGGTGTGGGATTTTTTTTGAGACTTTTTATTTTAAATTACCAATTGAAACTATTATTCCAAGATTCATGAATGTAAGAAATAATATACACATGGCTGTGAAGTTTTGAAACATAGAATAGCTTTGAAACTGTACTACAATACATACTTGAACTTCCAGTTGCTGTCTTATGAGCTTCAGGAATCAAGATGCTGATATTCCGTTTCAGGCTACTGGAATGAAATATTTTAAGGATTCAAAATTAGTTTGTTTACCATAATAGGTGTATTAAACAACAACAAAAAAGTAACAGCATATTGTGAATTTTACTTCTCTCACAAGAAATTTCTGTTTCCACTTTTACAGATGAAATTAGTGTCACCATTAGAACTTATACCAAACTGAATAAAAAATAAGCTAACTTTATAAAACAAACTGGGCAAATTCCTAGGATGCCAGATGGTTGGATATGTTCTCTGAATAGTAAGCCATTACATCACGTGTCCCTTTATAAATGTGTTTTGACTTATGGATCACTCAGCAAAGACCCATTCATCTTATTTTGGTCTTGTTTCTATGTGTTTGTTTTTCTTATGTTTGATAGAAAATAGTTGTCTTTCTTTATTGTTAAAACTCACTTCAGCTTAAATATTGAGTATACAGTAAAACTTACTTTTTTCCAGTCTCCATTATTTATGATACTTAAAGAATGATTGTTATGGTATTAAATGTTTCAAAATTATTTCTCAGATGTTTAAGGCCTTATTTAAGTGTAGTAGGATTCTATTCCAAAATCATTAGTGTAAGACATAGATGATGGTGGCTTGGACTAAAAGAGGCATTGGAAAAAAATAGAGGAAATCAAGATATATGTGAAGATAGAACAGACATTACTAGTAGAATATTAGATGTAGTGCAGGGCAAAAATGGGGACCTAGGGATAATCAGATGGGCTATAAGAGATAGGTTGGTGAGAGGAAAGGGGGAAATTAAAAGATGATTCCCAGGTCTCAGGCTTGAATAACTGGGTCCCATTTATTGAGATAAGAAGTACTAGAGGAAGGATAGGTTTGGAAGAGAAATCAATAGTTATGTTTTGGTTATGTTAACGTTGACATGTTTATATATACATATATCTTGCATAGTAGGATATATGCATGTAATGATTAGAGGAAAAGTCTGATATGTGCATCTCCACAATTCCATCTTCTTATGTAATTCAAACAAGACTAGGCTTCTCTAATATTTTAACAGACTTAGGAACTCAAAAATTTTTTAGTTTTATTTGCATAAGGTAGATTTATTTTTTGTTCTTTTTTTTCTTCAGGAAGAAACAAATAGAATGACAGAGACAAAGTTATTTGTCAAGAGCATTTTAACATTTGATGACCATACTGCCCAAAGCAATCTACAGATTTAATGCAATTCTTACAAAAAGATCAATGTCATTTTTCACAGGATTAAAAAAATACTAAGATTTATATGGAATCAAAGACACACTGAATAGCAAAAGCAATCCTAAGCAAAAAGAACAAACTTAGAGGCATCACATTACCCAACTTCAGATTATACTACAAGGCTATAGTAATCAAAACAGGATGTACTGGTATAAAAGTAGACACATAGATTGATGGAACAAAACAGAGAACCCAGAAATAAAGCCAAATACTTACAACCAACTGATCTTTGACAAATCAGACAAAAACATACACTGGGGAAATACACTCTATTCAAAAATGGTGCTGGGAAAATTGGATAGCCACATATAGAAGAATGAAACTGGATTCCTGTCTCTTACTGTGTGCAAAAATTATCTCAAGATGGATTAAAGACTTGAATGTAAGACCTGAAATCATAGAATTCTAGAAAAAAACCTAGCAAAAACTCTTCTGGACATTGGTCTACACAAAGAATTTATGACTAAGACACTAAAGGCAAATGCAACAAAAACTAAAATAAATAAATGGAACCTAATTAAACTAAGAAGCTTCTGCACCACAAAAGAAATAATAAACAGAGTACACAGACAACCTGTGAAAACAGAACGGGAGAAAACATTTGCAAACTATGCATCTGACAAAGGACTAATATCCATAATCTACAAGGAACTCAAATAAATTAGCAAGAAAAAACCAAAACCAAAACATTAAAAGGTGGGCAAATGACATCAACAGTCACTTCACAAAAGAAGAATAGAGTACTTTTACATTTGATAAGGACATATATTTCTAAGGCAACAAAAACCAATATTATGCAAAGTTTATTTGTATGTTTTAGGTGCATTTTTCAAGAAGGAAAATAGTTTATAGCTGCCCTTTATATCAAGAAAAGACTTAAAATTTGGTTATTTTAAAAATAAATATAATAATTTCTCATTTAGACGAGATTGGGCACTTTCAGGTGGTATGGCCATGGGCAGAATTTATCATTTAAAAAAATGAATCTAGTTGTCAATACTTTTGAAAAATAAATATTTTCTTCTAAATAGAAAATAGGAATGGCTGATCATAGTAGAGAGATTGAATCAGTAATAAAGTGTCCCATTAAAGAAAAGCCCAAAATTGGAAGGTTTATGCTGAATTCTACCAATCATTTAAAAGAGAACTAACACCACTCCTTCTCAAACTCTTCCAAAACATTGAAATGGAGGGAATACTGCCAAACTCATTTCACAAGGCCAGCATTATCCTAATACCAAAGCCAGAAAAGAACATTACAAGAACAGACAATTACAGACCAATATCCATGATGAACATAGATGCAAAAATCCTCAAAAGACTAATAAAACCAAATTCAATAGTACATTAAAAGGATTATTCATGTCGGGAGCAAGATGGCTGAATAGGAACAGCTCCAGCCTCCAGCTCCCAGAGCAAGCGACACAGAAGACGGGTGATTTCTGCATTTTCAACTAAGGTACCAGGTTCATCTCACTGGGGAGTGCCAGACAATCGGTGCTGGTCAGCTGGTGCAGCCTGACCAGCGAGAGCTGAAGCAGGGTGAGGCACTGCTTCACCTGGGAAGTGCAAGGGGGAAAGGAATCCCTTTTCCTAGCCAAGGGAAACTGACACACACAACACCTGGAAAATCGGGGAACTCCCACCCTACTACTGTGCTTTACCAAGGGTCTTAGCAAACAGCACACCAAGAGATTACATCCCACACCTGGCCCAGAGGGTCCCATACCCACGGAGCCTCCCTCATTGCTAGCACAGCAGTCTGAGATCTAACTGCAAGGTGGCAGTGAGGCTGGGGGAGGGGCACCCGCCATTGCTGAGGCTTAAATAGGTAAACAAAACCTCATGGAAGCTCGAACTTGGTGGAGACCACCACAGCTCAAGGAGGCCTGCCTGACTCTGTAGACTCCACCTCCAGGTGGAGTCTGACAGCTGTCTGACAGCTTTGAAGAGAGCAGTGGATCTCCCAGCACCGAGGTTGAGATCTGAGAACGGACAGACTGCCTGCTCAAGTGGGTCCCTGACCCCTGAGTAGCCTAACTGTGAGACATCCCCCACTAGGTGCAGACCGACACCACACACCTCACATGGCAGGGTACACCCCTGAGAGGAAGCTTCCGGAGCAAGTATCAGACAGCAGCACTCGCTGTTCAGCAATATTTATCTTCTGCAGCCTCTGCTGCTGATACCCAGGCAAACAGGGTCTGGAGTGGACCTCAAGCAATCTCCAACAGACCTACAGCTGAGGGTCCTGACTGTTAGAAGGAAAACTAATAAACAGAAAGGACACCCACACCAAAACCCCATCAGCACATCACCAGCATCAAAGACTAAAGGCAGATAAAACCACAAAGATGGGGAAAAAGCAGTGCAGAAAAGCTGGAAATTCAAAAAATCAGAGTGCATCTCCCCCTCCAAAGGAATGCAGCTCATCGCCAGCAACGGATCAAAGCTGGACAGAGAATGACTTTGACAAGTTGACAGGAGAAGGCTTCAGTCGATCAAACTTCTCAGAGCTAAAGAAGGAACTACGTAACCAGTGCAAAGAAACTAAAAATCTTGAAAAAAGAATGGAAGAATGGATAACTAGAATAATCAATGCAGAGAAGGCCATAAACGACCTGACAGAGATAAAAATCATGACACGAGAAATACATGACAAATGCACAAGCTTCAGTAACCGACTCAATCAACTGGAAGAGTATCAGTGATTGAAGATCAAATGAATGAAATGAGGTGAGAAGAGAAGTCTAGAGAAAAAAAAAAGGAAAAAGAAATGAGCAAAGCCTCTAAGAAATATGAGATTATGTGAAAAGACCAAATCTAAGTCTGATTGGTGTGCCTGAAAGTGAGGGGGAAAATGGAACCAAGTTGGAAAACACTCTGCAGGATATCATCCAGGAGAACTTCCCCAACCTAGTAAGGCAGGCCAACATTCAAATTCAGGAAATACATACACCACAAAGATACTACTCGGGAAGAGCAACTCTAAGACACATAATTGTCAGATTCACCAAAGTTGAAATGAAGGAAAAAATGTTAAGGGCAGCCAGAGAGAAAGGTCGGGTTACCCACAAAGTGAAGCCCATCAGACTAACAGCAGATCTCTTGGCAGAAACTCTACAAGCCAGAAGACAGTGGGGGCCAATATTCAACATTCTTAAAGAAAAGAATTTTCAACCCAGAATTTCATATCCAGCTAAACTAAGTTTCATCAGTGAAGGAGAAATAAAACCCTTTACAGACAAGCATATGCTTAGAGATTTTGTCACCACCAGGCCTGCCCTACAAGAGACCCTGAAGGAAGCACTAAACATGGAAAGGAACAATCGGTACCAGCCATTGCAAAAACATGCCAAAATGTAAAGACTATCGATGCTAGGAAGAAATGGCATCAACTAATGAGCAAAATAACCAGCTAATATCACAATGACAGGATCAAGTTCACACATAACAATATTAACCTTAAATGTAAATGGACTAAATGGTCCAATTAAAAGACACAGACTGGCAAATTGGATAAAGAGTCAAGACCCATCAGTTTGCTGTATTCAGAAGACCCATCTCACATGCAGAGACACACATAGGCTCAAAATAAAGGGATGGAGGAAGATCTACCAAGTAAACGGAAAACAAACAAACAAAAAAAGCAGAGGTTACAATCCTAGTATCTGATAAAACAGACTTTAAACCATCAAAGATCGAAAGAGACAAGGCCATTACATAATGGTAAAGGGATCAATATATCAGGAAGAGCTAACTATCCTAAATATATATGCACCCAATACAGGAGCACCCAGATTCATAAAGCATGTCCTTAGAGACTTACAAAGAGACTTAGACTCCCACACAATAATAATGGGAGACTTTAACACCCCACTGTCAACATTAGACAGATCAACGAGACAGAAAGTTAACAATGATATCCAGGAATTGAACTCAACTCTGTACCAAGTGAACCTAATAGACATCTACAGAACTCTCCACCCCAAATCAACAGAATATACATTCTTCTCAGCACCACATCACACGTATTCCAAAATTGACCACATAGTTGGAAGTAAAGCACTCCTCAGCAAATGTAAAAGAACAGAAATTATAACAAACTGTCTCTCAGACCACAGTGCAATCAAACCATAACTCAGGACTAAGAAAATCAATCAAAACCGCTCAACTACATGGAAACTGAACAACCTGCTCCTTAATGACTACTGGGTACATAACAAAATGAAGGCGGAAATAAAGATGTTCTTTGAAACCAATGAGAACAAAGATACAACATATCAGAATCTCTGGGACACATTTAAAGCAGTGTGTAGACGGAAATTTATAGCACTAAATGCCCAGAAGAGAAAGCTGGAAAGATCTAAAACTGACACTCTAACATCACAATTAAAAGAACTAGAGAAGCAAGAGCAAACATATTCAAAAGCTAGCAGAAGGCAAGAAATAACTAAGATCAGAGCAGACCTGAAGGAGTTAAGAGACACAAAAAACCCTCCAAAAAATCAATGAATCCAGGAGCTGGTTTTTTGAAAAGATCAACAAAATTGATAGACCACTAGCAAGACTAATAAAGAAGAAAAGAGAGAAGAATCAAATAGACATAATAAACAATGATAAAGGGGATATCACCACCGACCCCACAGAAATACAAACTACCATCAGAGAATACTATAAATGGCTCTATGCAAATAAACTAGAAAACGTAGAAGAAATGGATAATTTCCTGGACACATACACCCTTCAAGACTAAACCAGGAAGAAGTTGAATCCCTGAATAGACCAATAGCAGGCTCTGAAATTGAGGCAATAATTAATAGCCTACCAACCAAAAAAAGTCCAGGACCAGATGGATTCACAGCCGAATTCTACCAGAGGTACAAGGAGGAGCTGGTACCATTCCTTCTGAAACTATTCCAATCAATAGAAAAAGAGGGAATCCTCCCTAACTCATTTACGAGGCCAACATCATACTGATACCAAAGCCTGGCAGAGACACAACAAAAAAAGAGAATTTTAGACCAATATCCCTGATGAACATCGATGCAAAAATCCTCAATAAAATACAGGCAAACTGATTCCAGCAGCACATCAATAAGCTTATCCACCATGATCAAGTGGGCTTCATCCCTGGGATGCAAGGCTGGTTCAACATATGCAAATCAATAAACTTAATCCAGCATATAAACAGAACCAAAGACAAAAACCACATGATTATCTCAATCGATGCAGAAAAGGCCTTTGACAAAATTCAACAGCCCTTCATGCTAAAAACTCTCAATAAATTCGGTATTGATGGAACATATCTCAAAATAATAAGACCTATTTATGACAAACCCACAGCCAATATCATACTGAATGGGCAAAAACTGGAAAAATTCCCTTTGAAAACTGGCACAGGACACGGATGCCCTCTCTCACCACTCCTATTCAACATAGTGTTGGAAGTTCTGGCTAGGGCAATCAGGCAAGAGAAAGAAATCAAGGGTATTCAGTTAGGAAAAGAAGAAGTCAAATTGTCCCTGTTTGCAGATGACATGATTGTATATTTAGAAAACCCCATCATCTCAGCCCCAAATCTCCTTAAGCTGATAAGCAACTTCAGCAAAGTCTCAGGATACAAAATTAATGTGCAAAAATCACAAGCATTCTTATACACCAGTAACAGACAAACAGAGAGCCAAATCATGAATGAACTTCCATTCATAATTGCTTCAAAGAGAATAAAATACCTAGGAATCCAACTTACAAGGGATGTAAAGGACCTCTTCAAGGAGAACTACAAACCGCTGCACAGTGAAATAAAAGAGGACACAACCAAATGGAAGAACATACCATGCTCATGGATAGGAAGAATCAATATCGTGAAAATGGTCATACTGCCCAAAGTAATTTATAGATTCAATGCCATTCCCATTAAGCTACCAATGACTTTCTTCACAGAATTGGAAAAAACTGCTTTAAAGTTCATATGGAACCAAAAAAGAGCCTGCATTGCCAAGAGAATCCTAAGCCAAAAGAACAAAGCTGGTGGCATCATGCTACCTGACTTCAAACTATACTACAAGGCTACAGTAACCAAAACAGCATGGTATTGTTACCAAAACAGATATATAGGCCAATGGAACAGAACAGAGTCCTCAGAAATAATATGACACATCTACAACCATCTGATCTTTGACAAACCTGACAAAAACAAGAAATGGGGAAAGGATTCCCTATTTAATAAATGGTGCTGGGAAAATTGGCTAGCCATAAGTAGAAAGCTGAAACCGGATCCTTTCCTTACTCCTTATATGAAAATTAAATCAAGATGGATTAGAAACTTAAATGTTAGACCTAAAACCATAAAAACCCTAGAAGAAAACCTAGGTAATACCATGCAGGACATAGGCATGGGCAAGGACTTCATGTCTAAAACACCAAAAGCAAAGGCCACAAAAGCCAAAATTGACAAATGGGATCTAATTAAACTAACGAGCTTCTGCACAGCAAAAGAAACTACCATCAGAGTGAACAGGCAACCTACAGAATGGGAGAAAATTTTTGTAATCTACTCATCTGACAAAGGGCTAATATCCAGAACCTACAAAGTACTCAAACAAATTTATGAGAAAAATACAAACTACCCCATCAAAAAGTGGGCAAAGGATATGAACAGACATTTCTCAAAAGAAGACATGCATACAACCAACAGATACATGAAAAAATGCTCGTCATCACTGGCCATCAGAGAAATGCAAATCAAAACCACAATGAGATACCATCTCACACCAGTTAGAATGGCAATCATTAAAAAGTCAGGAAACAACAGGTGCAGGAGAGGATGTGGAGAAATAGGAACACTTTTACACTGTTGGTGGGATGGTAAAATGGTTCAACCATTGTGGAAAACAGTGTGGCAATTCCTCAAGGATCTAGAAGTAGAAATACCATTTGACTCAGCCATCCCATTACTGGGTATATACCCAAATGATTATAAATCATGCTGCTATAAAGACACATGCAGCACACGTATGTTTGTTGCGGCACTATTCACAATAGCAAAGACTTGGAATCAACCCAAATGTCCATCAGTGACAGACTGGATTAAGAAAATGTGGCACATATACACCATAGAATACTATGCAGCCATAAAAAAAGGATGAGTTCGTGTCCTTTGTAGGGACATGGATGCAGCTGGAAACCATCATTCTCAGGAAACTATTGCAAGAACAGAAAACCAAATACCACATGTTCTCACTCATAGGTGGGAATTGAACAATGAGATTAGTTGGACTCTGGAAGGGTAACATCACACACTATTATGGGGAGGGGGGAGGGGGGAGGGATGGCATTGGGAGTTATACCTGATGTAAATGACGAGTTGATGGGTGCTGATGAGTTGATGGGTGCAGCACACCAACATGGCACAAGTATACATATGTAACAAACCTGCACATTGTGCACATGTACCCTAGAAGTTAAAGTATAATTAAAAAAAAGGGATTATTCATCATGATCAAGCGGGGATTTATCCCTAAGATAATTTCATGTATGATTCAACATGCACAAATCAATAAATGTTGTATTCCATATTAACAGAATGAAAGACAAAAACTATAAGGTCATCTTAATAAATACAGATGAAGCATTTGACAAAATTGAATACCTTTTCATAAAAAATTCTCAACAGCTTAGGTAGGTATAGAAGGAATGTACTTCAACACAATAAAGGGCCAAGTATGATACATCACAGCTAACATCATACTCAGTGGTCCAAAGCTGAAAGCTATTCCTCTATGATCAGGAACCAGACAAGGATACCCACTCTCACTACTTCTTTTCAACATAGGACTGGAAGTCCTAGCCAAAGCAATTAGGCAAGGAAAGAAATAAAAGACATCAGAATAGGAAAAGAAGAAGTGAAATTGTCTATTTGCTGATGACATGATCTTATTAATAGAGACCCTAAAGATGTCACCAAAAGACTGTTAGAACTGATCAATGAATGCAATAAAGTTGTAAGATACAAACTCAATATACAAAAATTAGTCACATTTCTATAAGCCAACAATGAACTACCTGAAAAAGAAAGAAAGAAAACAATTCCATTTACAATACTGCTAAAAAAGATAATTAAAAGAGTACTTAAGAGTAAATATAACCAAAAGGTGAAAATTCTGTATATTGAAAACTATAAAACATTGAGGAAATAAATTTAACAAAACACAAATAAGTGGAAAGATATCCTGTGTTCATGGATTGAAAGAATTAGTGTTGTTAAAATGTCCATACTACCCAAAGTGAGCTACAGATTCAATGCAATCTCTACCAAAATTCCAACATATTTTTCATTTTGCCAGTGGAACCACAAAGATCCTGAATAGCTAAAGCAATCTTGAGGGGAAAAAATAAAAAATAAAAGAAGCTTGTGGCATCACACTACCTGATTTCAAAATATACTACAAAGCTATAGTAATCAAAACAACATGGCATTGGCATAATAACCAACACACTGACCAATGAAACAGGATAGAGGTCCCAGAAATAAACCCATACACTTACAATCAATTGCTTTGGCTATTCTGCAGTCCTGTGTTCATTGCAGGATTATTCACAACAGACAAGATATGGGCTCACCCTGTGTTCAGTGACTGAATGAATTTTTTTTTTTTTTGAGATGGAGTCTTGCTCTGTTGTCCAGGCTGGAGTGCAATGGTGCAATCTTGGCTCACTGCAACCTCCACCTCCTGGGTTCAAGTGATTCTCCTGCCTCAGCCTCCCTAGTAGCTGGGATTACAGGTGCCCGCCACCACGCCCAGTTAATCTTTTGTATTTTTAGTGGAGATGCGGTTTCGCCATGTTGGCCAGGCTGGTCTCAAACTCCTGACCTCAGGTGATCCACCTGCCTCTGCCTCCTAAAGTTCTGGGATTACAGGCGTGAAACACTGTGCCCAGCCTGAATGGATTTTTAAAATGTGGTGTGTATGTGTGTGTGTGTATATATATATATAGAATGGAATACTATTCAGTCTTTTCAAAGAAGGAAATCCTGTCATTTAAATGGATTTTTAAAAATGTGGTGCATATATATACATATTCCATTATATATACAATGAAATACTATTCAGTGTCTAAAAAGAAGGAAATTCTGTCATTTGTAACAACATGGATGAACCTGAAGGACATTATGCTAGTGAAATAAGCCAGGCACAGAAAGACAAATACTACCTTATATGTGGATTCTAAACAAGTCTAACTCATAGAAGCAGAGGGTAGACTAGTGGTTGCCAGGGGCTACAGGTGAGGTGGGAAGGAATGGGGAGATGTTGGTCAAAGGGTACAAAATTTCAGTTAGACAGGCGGAATAAGAATTTGACATTTATTGCACAGCATGGTGACCGTAGTTAATAATGTGCTGGATATTTCAAAATTCCTAAAAAAATAGATTTTAATTGTTCTCACTAAAAAACCTTAAGTATGTGAGGTAATGGTATGCTAATTACATGATATAATCATTCCTCAATATGTATACACATCAAAACATCACATTGTACTCCATAAATACATAGAATTATCATTAGTCAATTAAAAATAATAGTTTAAACTGAAAAAATAAAAGATAAATCAGGAAAAAAAGGATTTTCTTCTTATCTCCTCTTTTGAATTATTCCACATTGTTACATAACAGATTTGCTTTTTTTTGTAAAAATAGGCACATTTATATATTAAAGCACACTTTTAAAAATCAGACAAATCAAATTTAGAAGTTAATATATACAACCTTGATTTTTTAGTTTCACTATACAATAGGGTATCTCCTAAAATTGAACCATGTTTTATGTCAAATGCTCCTGGACCCTCTAACTTTTCAAGCATTTGATTAATGGCAGCAGTTTTCCCAACACCAGATTCTCCTAAGGGAAAAAATACATAAGGTTAGATGTATATGCAAGAAAATGATACATGTTAACACATTAAAATGAACCAATAACATTCTCCCTCAATTGAAAATTACATAAAGTGTGTTTTTGTTCTTGCTTTTTAAAAAAATGTGGTTGAGTGGTTAAATGAGGAAGCTAATATAAAACCTTCTCAAATTGTTTGAATTATTTACATTTCTTGCAAAAGAATAGACTGAGTTAATTATTATTTTTATCTAATGTTCACACTAATCCTTTTGCACAGAACTACAACATGAAACATAATTCGTTAAAAATTTCTGCCAACACAATTTGAGGAAGAAATTTGATGATAAACTTTTTGTTGAATCAGAGTAGGGACTGTAATGATTTTACAATTCATTAAGTATTAAAGTAAAGATAAGTATTTTCTTAGACAAAATTAGAGGCAAGGTATGTGTTATCTGAGAGTTACATTGCCTGAATTCTTTGAATACGGAACTGGGAAAATGATACTATTGCCTCTGGTGCTATGCAACACAAGTTAGAGAATTACAGAATTGGAAAAGGTAATTGATGGGTTGGCATATGCATTAAAAGAGAGTAGGAGCTGTATTGAATTACTCTTTTGATAATGGTAAAAGATAGAAAAATCTTCATATTGGATTGGGGAATCCCATTGAGTGTGTACATGTCAGTATACCAATCAATGTTACCAATAAGAACCTCAGCCCACAGGCTACAGAGGCCAAACATATATTATTAATACAATAGCTCTACTTCTAGCATTTCTCCTGCAGGTAATGAAAAGATGAAAAAGATTTATAATGTCCTATTTTGGAAAATATGTGGAAAAATGGGTGCTCATACACTGCTGGTAAGAATATAAATTAATATAGTAACCAGAACTTTTCAGGGTATATATTTTTCCCACTTACAAAATAAGATAGTTAGACCAAATATCTGTAAACCTTTTTCTAACTCTGAAATTCTCCTTCTATTAAATATTTGTAATACCTGTGAGAAGTACAGGGCAGGAATTCTTTAAAAGAAGGCTCATGAGAAAAGAAAGGCATGTGGTGTCTCTGGTAGCAGTATAATTAATGCATTCTCCACATTCTGTTATCTTCAAGAAGTTTTCGCCAGATCTTTGAAGATTAGTTAGTAATGAAGTTCCTAAGTTAAAATTTTAAAAAAAGTTTCAAATGACCTAGAAAGCACTATTCACCTAATCTTTTTTTTTTTTTTTATCGTTAGAATTATTTTATTTTCATTAATTGTACATATGAAAAGTACATGGCTGGCTGGATGCGGTGGCTCACGCCTGTAATCCCAACACTTTGGGAGGCCAAGGCGGGCGGATCACGAGGTCAGGAGAAATCCCGGGGGTCAGGTGAAACCCCGTCTCTACTAAAAATACAAAAAATTAGACGGGCGAGGTGGCGGGTGCCTGTAGTCCCAGCTACTCGGGAGGCTGAGGCAGGTGAATGGCCTGAGCCCAGGAGGCGGAGCTTGCAGTGAGCCGAGATTGTGCCATTGCACTCCAGCCTGGGCGACAGAGTGAGACTCTGTCACAAAAAAAAAAAAAAAAAAAAAAAAGAAAGAAAGAAAGAAAGGAAGAAAGAAAAGTACATGGCTATGCAGAAATAAAATATGTTAAGATTTGTTTCAGGAAAATGTAATCATGTCACAATATAGTCAATCATAAAAATTCATTAGTTCATTACTCTTAAAAGTCTTCTTATTCTGAGAAAACTCCATTGATTATGTCCAGGAGTTCCAAAATATCATATGTATTGAAGAAACAGTCATTTCCACTAAGTTAAAGTCATTCTGCAAGTCACTTTCATCACCACTTTCATCACCACAGAGGACACTAGAGGCAATTTTAGCTGCTCGACAGAAATTAATGGATTTCCACATTATGGCAGTTTTCCAGTGGTGGATGCCCTAACCCTGGAGAGGTCAAAGCAGTAACACAGTCTATGGTGGACTGGATGTATTCACCTAATCTTTCAGGTCCTCAAAACAATAATTTCTGGAAAAGTCTGCACATTACAAAACAATTTAAACATACACAAATAAGCCAAAATTTTACAAGTGCCTGGGGATCTCTGCTGATCTCATAAATTATCCCTCACTCATACTCTTTCTGACTTTTTGATGTGGACAGTTATTGCTATCAACTTTCCTCTGAAAATGCGTTAGTTGTGTCCCAGAGATTCTGTCTCTACCTATTTTTTTTTTTTAAATAGCAAATGGGCTCCTTTACTTTGATTTGTAAAGGCCCTTTATATATTAAGGAAATTAGCTCTTGTAATTTGCTTGGTGTTTTATGTAAGTACTCTATTATATTTGACTGAGCTATTCTGTCCTCATTATTTCCTGGCTACTGTTACTCTCTTACTTAACATTTCTGTATGGAATTTGGAATCAGCTTCTTTAGTCCTCACCACACCTATAGTGTGGTATGTTTATTGGAATTATCTTTACTTCATGGATTAATTTAGGAAGAATTAACCCGTTTAGGATGATAACTTTTGTCCAAGAACATGGCATGCTTTTTTATTTCTATATCTCAGGAATGTTTCCAAGTTTACTTCATATCGATTTTGCATTTTTCTCATTAAACTTAGTTTTCTGTATTTCATCTTCTAAAAAATTTTGCTTTTGCCATTTTATTTTTTTTTTATGCTTTTAAAATTTTCTTATTTTATTTATTTATTTTCTTACCCAATCCTGCTGCAGTTGAGCCCAAATCCATCCCACAGAAGCAATGCCAATCTTGTAATGTTCACTTCAGGCTGTCTACCTTACTCCAGCAGCCACTGTGGTAACTTCTGGATGACCAACACATGCGCACTAATTCTCTCTGTTTTTGACACTTTAAATAAGATCTTTTCTTTAATTGTTTACCTTGTAACTGGTTGTTGTTTGTATATATGTGGAATCATTATTTTTATATATTGTTTTGTAATTAGACTAAAACTAAATTCTCTTATTGCTTATAGTAGTTTTAAGTTGATCCTTTGGTTTTCCAGATATTTTATTATAACTTCTGCAAATAATTAAAGTTTAACCACTTATTTTCCAAATTTCTATCTCTAATTCCTCTTTTTAATTGCATTGGCTCGTATATACAAAACAGCATTGAGTTAAAAATTGGATTTTAATGGTAATGCTTCAAGTATTTCCCCTTAAGTAGACTCTGCTGTTGTTATCAAACTTTTAACTTCTGTTGTATTTTTCATTTCTGGAAGGTCTCCTTGGTTCTTTTTCAAATTGTGTTATTTTTTTAATAGTTTCTCATGCATTTCTGGTATTTTCTATCTTTCTTTTTAATTCTTTAAAAATGGTAAGCGTGGCTGTCTGAGAATATATACCTTTATTCTAGTCATCCAAGTCTCATTAATTTGTGGCTGCAATCTTGTTTCTGCTAATTATCCTTAAAGGGGCATTACATTTGAAAACATTATTTGTAGGAATAATATAAATTGTAGTATAATAGTTCCACTCTATAGAAAGTATGTTCATTGGCTTCTAACTGGATGCTGGGAGACTACTCAGGGATTCCCTTAATCCCAATTCAAGACTGGAGGTTCCTTAGATGTAGGATAACATATCTGGCCTCCGATTATGGGTACCTGGATATGTAAGGGCCGGTTTAATCCAGTTCACCTTCACATAGAGAGTCTAGCTCTTCATTAACCCAGATTAAATTATATGTGTATGTGTATGTGAGAAAGAGTGGAAGGAAGGAAGCTTTGATTTCTGTCATCCTTAATCCTTGAATAGCAAACCTAATGGCACAATGACTTGATTGATTCAATCAAAATCTCATGTAATTCTTTAAATGGATATTGTATCCTCAATAATTTCTATAAATGACAATTTTCAGCACTCCTAGTTGTGGATTGAACATTACTACAAAATTCACATTTAAACTCCTCAAACATTAGTAGAAATCAAAATAAAACACACAAATCTTAATCTTTTTTTAAATTATTATTATTATACTTTAAGTTCTAGGGTACATGTGCATAACGTGCAGGTTTGTTACATATGTATACTTGTACCATGTTGCTGTGCTGCACCCATCAACTTGTCAGCACCCAACTACTCGTCATTTACATCAGGTATAACTCCCAATGCAATCCCTCCCCCCTCCCCCCTCCCCATAATAGGCCCCGAAAACACACAAATCTTAATCTGCAAGCAAATGTTTCCTTCCAATAACTACCACCCCATGATAGCAAGAAAGAGAATTCTGTGTCATGGTCTGTCACGTCAGTACTCAATACTGGTATTTATATATCAACATCTTATAAACCCTTAGAGTACAGATTCCAGAAGAGAGAGTCTGAATTTTTTCCCCTTTCAGTTAGTTCCCAGTGCAAACAACTACACCAAAAGATCTTGTCTAAACATAGTTCTGACCACTTTATTCTTTGTTTTCTATACTCAGTAGTCGTTACCACGAGGCCATTTGAAATGATAGGTTTGGGTGGGTAGGCAATACCTCAATTTGCCCTTTGTTGTTAAGTTGGCTACCTAGTAGACAGCATCCAATGTGAGGCTCTGGAGAAAAACTTAGGTCCACAGTCTTCCTTTTGATGTTTGGGGGATAGAAACAGTTAACATTTTTGAAACTATGAGAGCCCAGTATGCCGGACTCTCAGTTTTAGATTGTAGGCTTCAGGTAGAGAGAGTCTCCCTTGCCTGAGCTCTATTATCTCTCACTTTTGCTTAAAAACGAGTTAGCTTTTATCTAAATTCATCCCTCTCTTATTGAAATTCAGTAAAAGTGACAAAAAGTAGCCAATTCACACCAACGTTTTGATCTTCCAGCCATTTTCCCTAGAGTTAACAGCACATGGTCTGTCTCCCAGATATCACAGCTGACAATGTTGCCAATTTTTTGGCCATGGCAGATAAAGGATTACCTGTATTCATCTGCAACGCTGTGTCTTCATTGCCCAGCATCTGACTTTTAAGTCAATGTCAGGTATTTCAGGATTTTTTTATGTGATTGTGTCATTTCTAGCTACTGAAATGTGTGTATATATATATATTTTATTATACTTTAAGTTCTAGGGTACAAGTGCACAACATTCAGGTTTGTTACATATGTATACATGTGCCATGTTGGTGGGCTGCACCCATTAACTCATCATTTACATTAGTTATATCTCCTAATGCTATCCCTCCCCCCTACCCCCTCCCCACAATAGGACCCAGTGTGTGATGCTCCTCTTCCTGTATCTAAGTGATCTCATTGTTCAATTTGCACCTATGAGTGAGAACATGCAGTATTTGGTTTTCTGTTCTTGCGATAGTTTCCTGAGAAGGATAGTTTCCAGCTGCATCTATGTCTCTACAACGAACATGAACTCATCCTTTTTTATGGCTGCATAGTATTCCATGGTGTATATGTGCCACATTTTCTTAATCCAGTCTCTCACTGATGGACATTTGGGTTGATTCCAAGTCTTTGCTATTGTGACTAGTGCCGCAATGAACATACGTGTGCATGTGTCTTTATAGCAGCATGACTTATAATCCTTTGGGTGTATCCACAGTAATGGGATGGCTGAGTCAAATGGTATTTCTAGTTCTAGATCCTTGAGGAATCGCCACACTGTTTTCCACAATGGTTGACCTAGTTTACAGTTCCACCAACAGTGTAAAAGTGTTCCTATTTCTCCACATCCTCTCCAGCACCTGTTGTTTCCTGATTTTTTAATGATTGCCATTCTAACTGGTGTGAGATGGTATCTCATTGTGGTTTTGATTTGCATTTCTCTGATGGCTAGTGATGATGAGCATTTTTTCATGTATCTGTTGGCTGTATGAATGTCTTCTTTTGAGAAATGTCTGTTCATATCTTTTGCCCACTTTTTGATGGGGTTGTTTGTTTTTTTCTTGTAAATTTGTTTGAGTACTTTGTAGGTTCTGGATATTAGCCCTTTGTCAGATGAGTAGATTACAAAAATTTTCTCCCATTCTGTAGGTTGCCTGTTCACTCTGATGGTAGTTTCTTTTGCTGTGCAGAAGCTCGTTAGTTTAATTAGATCCCATTTGTCAATTTTGGCTTTTGTGGCCGTTGCTTTTGGTGTTTTAGACATGAAGTCCTTGCCCATGCCTATGTCCTGCATGGTATTACCTAGGTTTTCTTCTAGGGTTTTTATGGTTTTAGGTCTAACATTTAAGTTTCTAATCCATCTTGATTTAATTTTCATATAAGGAGTAAGGAAAGGATCCGGTTTCAGCTTTCTACTTATGGCTAGCCATTTTCCCAGCACCATTTATTAAATAGGGAATCCTTTCCCCATTTCTTGTTTTTGTCAGGTTTGTCAAAGATCAGATGGCTGTAGATGTGTCGTATTATTTCTGAGGGCTCTGTTCTGTTCCATTGGTCTGTATCTCAGTTTTGGTACCAGTACCATGCTGTTTTGGTTACTGTAGCCTTGTAGTGTAGTTTGAAGTCAGGTAGCATGATGCCTCCAGCTTTGTTCTTTTGGCTTAGGATTGTCTTGGCAATGTGGGGTCTTTTTGGTTCCATATGAACTTTAAAGCAGTTTTTTCCAATTCTGTGAAGAAAGTCATTGGTAGCTTAATGGGGATGGCATTGAATCTATAAATTACCCTGGGCAGTATAGCCATTTTCACAATATTGATTCTTCCTATCCATGAGCATGCTATGTTCTTCCATTTGATCGTGTCCTCTTTTATTTCACTGAGCAGTGCTTTGTAGTTCCCCTTGAAGAGGTCCTTTACATCCCTTGTAAGTTGGATTCCTAGGTATTTTATTCTCTTTGGAGCTATTGTGAATGGCAGTTCATTCATGATTGGCTCTCTGTTTGTCTGTTACTGGTGTATAAGAATGCTTGTGATATTCGCACATTGATTTTTGTATCCTGAGACTTTGCTGAAGTTGCTTATCAGCTTAAGGAGATTCGGGGCTGAGATGATGGGGTTTTCTAAATATACAATCATGTCATCTGTAAACAGGGACAATTTGACTTCTTCTTTTCCTAACTGAATACCCTTGATTTCTTTCTCTTGCCTGATTGCCCTACCCAGAACTTCTAACAGTATATTGAACAGGAGTGGTGAGAGAGGGCACCCCGGCTTGTGCCAGTTTTCAAAGGGAATGCTTCCAGTTTTTGCCCATTCAGTATGATATTGGCTGTGGGTTTGTCATAAAAAGCTCTTATTATTTTGAGATATGTTCCATCAATACCGAATTTATTGAGAGTTTTTAGCATGAAGGGCTGTTGAATTTTGTCAAAGGCCTTTTCTGCATCAATTGAGATAATCATGTGGTTTTTGTCTTTGGTTCTGTTTATATGCTGAGTTATGTTTATTGATTTGCAAATGTTGAACCAGCCTTGCATCCCAGGGATGAAGCCCACTTGATCATGGTGGATAAGCTTTTTGATGTGCTGCTGGAATCAGTTTGCCCGTATTTTATTGAGGATTTTTGCATCGATGTTCATCAGGGATATTGGTCTAAAATTCTCTTTTATGGTTGTATCCTTGTCAGGCTTTGGTATCAGGATGATGTTGGCCTCATAAAATGAGTTAGTGAGGATTCCCTCTTTTTCTATTGATTGGAATAGTTTCAGAAGGAATGGTACCAACTCCTACTTGTACCTCCGGTAGAGTTCGGCTGTGAATCCATCTGGTCCTGGACTTTTTTTGGTTGGTAGGCTATTAATTATTGCCTCAATTTCAGAGTCTGCTATTGATCTATTCAGGGATTCAGCTTCTTCCTGGTTTAGTCTTGAGAGAGTGTAAGTGTCCAGGAAATTATTCATTTCTTCTAGGTTTTCTAGTTTATTTGGGTAGAGGTGTTTATAGTATTCTCTGATGGTAGTTTCTATTTCTGTGGGGTTGGTGATGATATCCCCTTTATCATTTTTCATTGCATCTATTTGATTCTTCTCTCTTTTCTTCTTTATTAGTCTTGCTAGCAGTCTGTGAATTTTGTTGATCTTTTAAAAAAACCAGCTCCTGGATTCATTGATTTTTTGGAGGGTTTTTTTGTGTCTCTATCTCCTTCAGTTTTGCTCTGATCTTAGTTATTTCTTGCCTTCTGCTAGCTTTTGAATGTGTTTGCTCTTGCTTCTCTAGTTCTTTTAATTCTGATGTTAGGGTGTCAATTTTAGATCTTTCCAGCTTTCTCTTCTGGGCATTTAGTGCTATAAATTTCCCTCTACACACTGCTTTAAATGTGTCCCAGAGATTCTGGTATGTTGTATCTTTGTTCTCATTGGTTTCAACGAACATCTTTATTTCTGCCTTCATTTCATTATGTACCCAGTACTCATTAAGGAGCAGGTTGTTCAGTTTCCATGTAGTTGAGCGGTTTTGATTGAGTTTCTTAGTCCTGAGTTATGGTTTGATTGCACTGTGGTCTGAGAGACAGTTTGTTATAATTTCTGTTCTTTTACATTTGCTGAGGAGTGCTTTACTTCCAACTATGTGGTCAATTTTGGAATACGTGTGATGTGGTGCTGAGAAGAATGTATATTCTGTTGATTTGGGGTGGAGAGTTCTAATAGTTCTCTATTTGAACCTAATAGAGACGTCTATTAGGTTCACTTGGGGCAGAGTTGAGTTCAATTCCTGGATATCCTTGTTAACTTTCTGTCTCGTTGATCTGTCTAATGTTGACAGTGGGGTGTTAAAGTCTCCCATTATTATTGTATGGGAGTCTAAGTCTCTTTGTAAGCCTCTAAGGACTTGCTTTATGAATCTGGGTGCTCCTGTATTGGGTGCATATATATTTAGGATAGTTAACTCTTGCTGATGAATTGATCCCTTTACCATTGTGTAATGGCCTTCTTTGTCTCTTTTGATCTTTGATGGTTTAAAGTCTGTTTTATCAGATACTAGGATTGCAACCCCTGCTTTTTTTTTGTTTTCGATTTGCTTGGTAGATCTTCCTCCATCCCTTTATTTTGAGCCTATGTGTGTCTCTGCATGTGAGATGAGTCTCCTGAATACAGCAGACTGATGGGTCTTGACTCTTTATCCAATTTTCCAGTCTGTGTCTTTTAATTGGACCATTTAGTCCATTTACATTTAAGGTTAAGATTGTTATGTGTGAACTTGATCCTGTCATTGTGATATTAGCTGGTTATTTTGCTCATTAGTTGATGCAATTTCTTGCTAGCAACAGTGGACTTTACATTTGACATGTTTTTGCAATGGCTGGTACTCGTTGTTCCTTTCCATGTTTAGTGCTTCCTTCAGGATCTCTTGTAGGGCAGGCCTGGTGGTGACAAAATCTCTAAGCATTTGCTTGTATGTAAAGGATTTTATTTCTCCTTCACTGATGAAACTTAGTTTGGCTCGATATGAAATTCTGGGTTGAAAATTCTTTTCTTTAAGAATGTTGAATATTGGGCCCCACTCTCTTCTTGCTTGTAGAGTTTCTGCCGAGAGATCTGCTGTTAGTCTGATGGGCTTCCCTTTGTGGGTAACCTGACCTTTCTCTCTGGCTGCCCTTAACATTTTTTCCTTCATTTCAACTTTGGTGAATCTGACAATTATGTGTTTTGGAGTTGCTCTTCTCGAGGAGTATCTTTGTGGTGTTCTCTGTATTTCCTGAATTTGAATGTTGGCCTGCCTTATTAGGTTGGAGAAGTTCTCCTCGATGATATCCTGCAGAGTGTTTTCCAACTTGGTTCCATTTTCCCCCTCACTTTCAGGCACACCAATCAGACCTAGATTTGGATTTTTTCACATAATCCCATACTTCTTGGAGGCTTTGTTCATTTCTTTTTACTCTCTTTTCTCTACACTTCTCTTCTCGCTTCATTTCATTCATTTGATCTTCAATCATTGACACTCTTTCTTCCAGTTGATTGAGTTGGTTACTGAAGCTTGTGCATTTGTCACATATTTCTCGTGTTATGGTTTTTATCTCTGTCAGTTCTTTTGAGGTCTTCTCTGCATTGATTATTCTAGTTATCCATCCATCCATTCTTTTTTCAAGGTTTTTAGTTTCTTTGTGCTGGTTACATAGTTCCTCTTTAGCTCTGAGAAGTTTGATCGATTGAAGCCTTCTCCTCTCAACTCGTCAAAGTCATTCTCCGTCCAGTTTTGTTCCGTTGCTGGTGATGAGCTGCATTCCTTTGGAGGGGGAGATGCACTCTGATTTTTTGAATTTCCAGCTTTTCTGCACTGCTTTTTCCCCATCTTTTTGGTTTTAGCTGCCTTTGGTTTTTGATGATGGTGATGTACTGATGGGGTTTTGGTGTGGGTGTCCTTTCTATTTGTTAGTTTTCCTTCTAACAGTCAGGACCCTCAGCTGTAGGTCTGTTGGAGTTTGCTAGAGGTCCACTCCAGACCCTGTTTGCCTGGGTATCAGCAGTGGAGGCTGCAGAATATAGAATATTGCTGCATGGCGAGTGTTGCTGTCTGATTCTTGCTCTGGAAGCTTCGTCTCAGGGGTGTACCCCACCATGTGAGGTGTGAGGTGTCGGTCTGCACCTAGTGGGGGAAGTCTCCCAGTTAGGCTACTCAGGGGTCAGGGACCCACTTGAGCAGGCAGTCTGTCTGTTCTCAGATCTCAACCTCGGTGCTGGGAGATCCACTGCTCTCTTCAAAGCTGTCAGACAGGAGCATTTACCTCTACCGAGGTTTCTGCTGCTTTTTGTTTAGGTATGCCCTGTCCCCAGAGCTGAAATGTATATTAATTATGATACAAGTTCTGTCTGCTTTAACAAATATCCAAATATAACCATAGCTTTTAAAGGTGGAATTTGATTCCTCTCTTATGTAACAGCCCATGGTCTATATGTCAGCTCCACAGTGTTAGGAATCCAGGATTCTTTTATCTTTTTTTCCTGCCATCCTTAGCCTGCACTTTCCATATCTAGGTTCTTGGTGGTTGCTTTAGGTCTCACCACCACATCTCAGGAGCAAGAAGGGGGAGAAAAAATTGGATAATATGTGTACGTTCCTTTCTTTTGATTGTACAATCTGGAATTTGCATGATTCACCTCTAGTCACATCCTGCTGTCTACAACCTGGTCACATAACCACACCTCTCTACAAGGGAGGTTTAGCCGAATGATGAAGTGGCTAGATGAATCTTCCAATGATAGAGAAACAGGAAAGAATAGAGATGGGAGGGACAAGCAGCAGTGAATGCCACACAGGGTATTGATGCAAGAGGTAACATTAATATTTAACTTTTTCATTATTTTCCTTTATATTTTCCTACCTTGCTATTAAAGAAAGAACCACTTACATCTTTCTCTATAATCCCACACAACAAACAGTTAGGTAAGCACATTAGAAAATAGATTGATTAATATGTCTGGAATGAATAAAGAAATTAATGAATGTTGGGCGACCTTCAAAACACATCTTCTGGGAGCAAGATGGCCAAATAGGAGCAGCTCCAGTCTCCAACTCCCAGCGCCAGCGACACAGAAGACCGGTGATTTCGGCATTTTCAACTGAGGTACTGGGTTCATCTCACTGGGGAGTGCCGGACGATCGGTACTGGTCAGCTGCTGCAGCCCGACCAGCGAGAGCTGAAGCAGGGCGAGGCATCGCCTCACCTGGGAAGTGCAAGGGGGAAGGGAATCCCTTTTCCTAGCCAGGGAACTGAGACACACAACACCTGGAAAACTGGGTAACTCCCACCCCAATACTGCGCTTTAAGCAAACAGGCACACCAGGAGATCATATCCCACACCTGGCCGGGAGGGTCCCACACCCACGGAGCCTCCCTCATTGCTATCACAGCAGTCTGTGATCTACCGGCAAGGCAGCAGCGAGGCTGGGGGAGGGGTGCCCGCCATTGCTGAGGCTTAAGTAGGTAAACAAAGCTGCTGGGAAGCTCCAACTGGGTGGAGCTCACAGCAGCTCAAGGAAACCTGCCTGTCTCTGTAGACTCCACCTCTGGGGACAGGGCACAGCTACACAACAACAACAACAACAACAACAAAAAGCAGCAGAAACCTCTGCAGACGCAAACGACTCTGTCTGACAGCTTTGAAGAGAGCAGTGGATCTCCCAACACGGAGGTTGAGATCTGAGAAGGGACAGACTGCCTGCTCAAGTGGGTCCCTGACCCCTGAGTAGCCTAACTGGGAGACATCCCCCACTAGGGGCAGTCTGACACCCCACACCTCACAGGGTGGAGTACACCCCTGAGAGGAAGCTTCCAAAGCAAGAATCAGACAGGTACACTCGCTGTTCAGAAATATTCTATCTTCTGCAGCCTCTGCTGCTGATACCCAGGCAAACAGGGTCTGGAGTGGACCTCAAGCAATCTCCAACAGACCTACAGCTGAGGGTCCTGACTGTTAGAAGGAAAACTATCAAACAGGAAGGACACCTACACCAAAACCCCATCAGTACATCACCATCATCAAAGACCAGAGGCAGATAAAACCACAAAGATGGGGAAAAAGCAGGGCAGAAAAGCTGGAAATTCAAAAAATAAGAGTGCATCTCCCCCGGCAAAGGAGCGCAGCTCATCGCCAGCAACGGATCAAAGCTGGACGGAGAATGACTTTGACGAGATGAGAGAAGAAGGCTTCAGTCCATCAAATTTCTCAGAGCTAAAGGAGGAATTACGTACCCAGCGCAAAGAAACTAAAAATCTTGAAAAAAAAGTGGAAGAATTGATGGCTAGAGTAATTAATGCAGAGAAGCTCATAAACGAAATGAAAGAGATGAAAACCATGACACGAGAAATACGTGACAAATGCGCAAGCTTCAGTAACCGACTCGATCAACTGGAAGAAAGAGTATCAGCGATTGAGGATCAAATGAATGAAATGAAGCGAGAAGAGAAACCAAAAGAAAAAAGAAGAAAAAGAAATGAACAAAGCCTGCAAGAAGTATGGGATTATGTAAAAAGACCAAATCTACGTCTGATTGGGGTGCCTAAAAGTGAGGGGGAAAATGGAACCAAGTTGGAAAACACTCTTCAGGATATCATCCAGGAGAACTTCCCCAACCTAGTAGGGCAGGCCAACATTCAAATCCAGGAAATACAGAGAACGCCACAAAGATACTCCTCGAGAAGAGCAACTCCAAGACACATAATTGCCAGATTCACCAAAGTTGAAATGAAGGAAAAAATCTTAAGGGCAGCCAGAGAGAAGGTCGGGTTACCCACAAAGGGAAGCCCATCAGACTCACAGCAGATATCTCGGCAGAAACTCTCCAAGCCAGAAGAGAGTGGGGGCCAATATTCAACATTCTTAAAGAAAAGAATTTTAAACCCAGAATTTCATATCCAGCCAAACTAAGTTTCATAAGTGAAGGAGAAATAAAATCCTTTACAGATAAGCAAATGCTTAGAGATTTTGTCACCACTAGGCCTGCCTTACAAGAGACCCTGAAGGAAGCACTCAACATGGAAAGGAACGACCGGTACCAGCCATTGCAAAAACATGCCAAAATGTAAAGACCATCGAGGCTAGGAAGAAACTGCATCAACTAACGAGCAAAATAACCAGTTAATATCATAATGGCAGGATCAAGTTCACACATAACAATATTAACCTTAAGTGTAAATGGACTAAATGCTCCAATTAAAAGACACAGACTGGCAAACTGGATAAAGAGTCAAGACCCATCAGTCTGCTGTATTCAGGAGACCCATCTCACACGCAGAGACATACATAGGCTCAAAATAAAGGGATGGAGGAAGATTTACCAAGCAAATGGAGAACAACAAAAAGCAGGGGTTGCAATACTAGTCTCTGATAAAATAGACTTTAAACCATCAAAGATCAAAAGAGACAAAGAAGGCCATTACATAATGGTAAAGGGATCAATTCAACAGGAAGAGGTAACTATCCTAAATATATACGCACCCAATACAGGAGCACCCAGATTCATAAAGCAAGTCCTTAGAGACTTACAAAGAGACTTAGACTCCCATACAATAATAATGGGAGACTTCAACACTCCACTGTCAA